>NC_064645.1:72745637-73075325 GCF_023864345.2 Schistocerca serialis cubense
CGACCACGAGATGCGGGCGCATGACGAGTTACTTGAGACTGTTACACACTATGTTGATGATCTTTTGATAGCTACAAAGACTTGGAATGAACATCTTGGCACCCTTAGAAGGATTCTGGATACATTTGCGCAAGCTTGTGTAACAGCTGTAACTTCCCCTTAGAAAAATTAGTGAACTACTGTGCTGGTAAACCCCTTACGTTATTTGATTTTCAAACAGCTGAGCAAAACTGAACGTACTCAGACATTTCGCTCTTTACCTACTCTGATCAACACTAAACTGACACACAATATGTTTAGCGCAACGCAATCTGACTTACAGCCTACTTACACAGCTAGACTAAAGAAGTCAAAATTTGCTTGTAGTAAAATTAGGTTTCTTGGACACATAATAAATGCACAAGGTATACGCCCTGATCCAGGTAAATTGGACGCTATAAGGAATTTTCCTAGTCCTCGTACTGAAAAACAACTGAAGTCATTTCAGGGATTGTTCTTTCTTTCGACGTTTCCTGTCACAACAACTATTGAACAGTAAGCATCTCCTAGATTTACTTAAGAAGAATCAGGTATGGATCTGGTCTGAGCAGTGCCAGCCAGATTTTGATAACATTAGGCATGCATTGGTGAATGCAAACATTTTAGACCATCCAGACTTTAGTTTAGATTTTGGTATGACGTATGATGCCTATTTCAAGTAATTAAGAGTGGAGAAGAGGAACAGGTAAAAATCATTGGATTTTCAAGCCGTCCTTTAAGTGAATGTGAATGTACTTATTCAGCCGTGGAATTTGAAACTCTTTCTATTGTCTGCGTGGTCAAAAAGTTTAACTATTATTTGTATGGTAAACACATGAACATTTATACAGATCAGCAAGCTCTGACATTTTTGTTAACATGTAAGTTAGTTCATCCTAGATTATCACGCTGGGCTTTATCTCTGCAGAATTACTCATTTGCGAATGTATACACTAAAGGTAAAGACAACATCATTGCTGATGCTCTGTCCCATCTTTCAAAAGGGATGGGTGATTGCAAATCTGATCTAGATGATGTCGACGGCTACAGAATACTCCTAGTGCAGAATAAACAATAATACGAATATTACATTAATTTGTGTAGAAATATGGCACTTTTACAGGGTGTTTCAAAAATGACCGGTATATTTGAAACGGCAATAAAAACTAAACGAGCAGCGATAGAAATACACCGTCTGTTGCAATATGCTTGGGACAACAGTACATTTTCAGGCGGACAAACTTTCGAAATTACAGTAGTTACAATTTTCAACAACAGATGGCGCTGCGGTCTGGGAAACTCTATAGTACGATATTTTCCACATATCCACCATGCGTAGCAATAATATGGCGTAGTCTCTGAATGAAATTACCCGAAACCTTTGACAACGTGTCTGGCGGAATGGCTTCACATGCAGATGAGATGCACTGCTTCAGCTGTTCAATTGTTTCTGGATTCTGGCGGTACACCTGGTCTTTCAAGTGTCCCCACAGAGAGAAGTCACAGGGGTTCATGTCTGGCGAACAGGGAGGCCAATCCACGCCGCCTCATGTATGTTTCGGATAGCCCAAAGCAATCACACGATCATCGAAATATTCATTAAGGAAATTAAAGACGTCGGCCGTGCGATGTGGCCGGGCACCATCTTGCATAAGCCACTAGGTGTCGTCTAAGGCAGTTTGTACCGCCACAAATTCACGAAGAATGTCCAGATAGCGCGATGCAATAATCGTTTTGGATCTGAAAAATGGGCCAATGATTCCTTTGGAAGAAATGGCGGCCCAGACCAGTACTTTTTGAGGATGCAGGGACGATGGGACTGCAACATGGGGCTTTTCGGTTCCCCATATGCGCCAGTTCTGTTTATTGACGAATCCGTCCAGGTAAAAATAAGCTTCGTCAGTAAACCAAATGCTGCCCCCATGCATATCGCCGTCATCAATATTTGAAACGGTAATAAAAACTAAACGAGCAGGGATAGAAATACACCGTTTGTTGCAATATGCTTGGGACAACAGTACATTTTCAGGTGGACAAACTTTCTAAATTACAGTAGTTACAATTTTCAACAACAGATGGCGCTGCGGTCTGGGAAACTCTATAATACGATATTTTCCACATATTCATCATGCGTAGCAATAATATGGCGTAGTCTCTGAATGAAATTACCCGAAACCTTTGACAACGTGTCTGGCGGAATGGTTTATTCGTTAGCGAATGTCTCTCGTGCAGCAGTGGTAGCGGCGCTGAGGGGTTGCCGCGTTTGAATTTTGTATGGATAGAGGTGTAAACTCTGGCGCATGAGACGATACGTGGACGTTGGCGTCATTTGGACCGCAGCTGCAACACGGCGAACGGAAACCCGAGGCCGCTGTTGGATCACCTGCTGCACTAGCTGCGCGTTGCCCTCTGTGGTTGCCGTACGCGGTCGCCCTACCTTTCCAGCACGTTCATCCGTCACGTTCCCAGTCCGTTGAAATTTTTCAAACACATCCTTTATTGTATCGCTTTTCGGTCCTTTGGTTACATTAAACCTCCGTTGAAAACTTCATCTTGTTGCAACAACACTGTGTTCTAGGCGGTGGAATTCCAACACCAGAAAAATCCTCTGTTCCAAGGAATAAACCATGTTGTCTACAGCACACGTGCACGTTGTGAACAGCACACGCTTACAGCAGAAAGACAACGTACAGAATGGCGCACCCACAGACTCCGTTGTCTTCTATATCTTTCACATCACTTGCAGCGCCATCTGTTGTTGAAAATTGTAACTACTGTAATTTCGAAAGTTTGTCCGCCTGAAAATGTACTGTTGTCCCAAGCATATTGCAACAAACGGTGTATTTCTATCGCTGCTCGTTTAGTTTTTATTGCTGTTTCAAATATACCGGTCATTTTTGAAACACCCTGTACAAAAATCTGTTGCACTCTGGAACAAGTTAAGAACTTAAGTCATAGACTAACCTGACCATCTACTGTCTAGCAGTTATCTTATATATAATGATGTGTTGTTCTATCATCATGCTGATGGCTATAATTGATATGTGTGTATTCCCAAGGACTCGGAACGCAATCTGGCACACACACTTAGTTTGGGGATATTATGGAAGGAAGAAGTGCCTTGCAGAACTTAGCACGTATTGTTGTTTTATTAATACGAGACGAAAAATTCAGGATGTACTTGAATCTTGCATGTCTTGTCAGAAATCTAAACCTCAAAACCTATGTTCAAAGACAGATCTACATTCCGTACTACCCAACAAACCTCTGGAGACTGTAAGTACGGACATAAGAGATCCACATCCAGCAACTAGCGGTGGTGTGAAGTATGTTTTAGCATTTTATGATATATTTTCTAAACACGTTAAGCTGTACGCCATAAAATCTGCAACTGCTAATGCAATCATTAGACAATTCTCACGTGACTACATTCCTCGCACGGGAAAACCAAAGGCGTTTTTATCTGACAACGCCACGTACTACACAGAGCACAAATGGCGTAAATTCTTGAAGGCCAATAGCATTAAGAGCATCTTCATCTCGAAGTTTAGCCCACAACCTAATCCTACTGTGAATTTTCAGAGAGCTGAACAGATTCATGAGGACGTATATACCTACACAACATTATAATTATGTTATTTGTCACTATTTGAAGAAGTTCACAACAACCTGAATATATACAACATAACCCATACACCTACCGAGCTTATGTTCGACCGCAAAGAACCAAATGATTGGAGGGATCCGCTGCTAAAGCTTTCACCTCAGCAGGAGTCGCACGATGAAAAGATAAAAGAAGTACTAACTTCGCTGACGCAGCATGCTAATGTACTTACTCTAGTACTATTAAGCGAAAGCATGAATTCAAGGTAGGCATGCATGTACTATTGCGTACTCACAACAAATCTTCTGCACTAAAACGATGGAACGCGAAGTGGCGTCTGCTGTACGACGTTCTTTATGTAACTGTCAACACACCGCATCGTGGTGCATACCTGTTGCAGAATACAAAAACAAATAGAATCTTGGGGCTTTACGCTCATCGAGACTTAAAAGTCTTTCATTCTAAGCAGTAAACGTATATCTGTTAGTAATGAGTAAGTAAACTGTATGTTTATAAAACACGCGTATCTTTCAGTACTACTGCAAAGAAATAAGGTAGCATAAAATTTTTTATTTCAGCTGACCCAGCTAGCAGCAGAAGAAGAAAGAAGAGATATGTACTTCGCCGAACGTACATAAGCAACATCAGCCTAAATTTTAACCCAAATATTATGACGACATTTACGCAAGTGCGATGAAAATATTTTGGAGACAACATAATTGACTAACTGTAGCGTCGGTCGAGGACTATTCGTGACTGATTGACGTATACACTAAATCACACGACAACCAAACTCTATCACCAAGGAGCGGATTAGATGCACTTCATACTGCATAACACATGTTTATATGAAGCCAAGGCCATATACACACTCTACACACACTCGTAACGCGAGAACTCAGTAGGTTCGATTCTTGTGTTGCTTTAGACGTTTGTCCATTAACATATTTGCGCTTGGGCTTGTTTGCTGATGTATCCAGATGTTGTGTCTAATCATTCCAATTCCAGGTGACATCATTGCGCCAATACAAAATTTGGTTCCAAAATCTGTAATGTCTGTAAAATTATATAAGTACATGTATTCCAATAAAGCCAAAACGTAATGTATGTATCTATGTATAATTATCTATATTGATGTAAAGCCAAATGTAATACGTTGGTATGTAAATGTAACCTGAATTTATAATATGTATCAAAATGTGTAAAACCACGAGATTTATGTGAAAGAGACTGCTTTAAAGTCATTCTGCGTATATCGCAATGCCTGTAAACGCGATGAAGTATGTGTGCAAAATTATTAACAAATGTTCTGTATACATCGCTATAAGAATGATCGCGATGAAATATTTATGCAAAAACCTCAAAACTAACATTCTCTGTACGTCGCCAGATAAACTGTGAGCGTGATGGAACTGTGCATGTAAAGTGCAATAACATTTGTAGTGCATTGCCTAATGACACTTACCATGATGCAACTGTGCAAAATAAGAAATTGGTAAACCACTGGACGTCCGGTCGCGACGCACAAAAGCACAGAAGACAACTCCACAGGTGGAGGAATTTTGGATCAGACTTCAGGGAATGAAATGTCCTCGGAATACGACGGCCACTCTTACGTGGACAAATAGAGGGTAGATGCCAGCAGTTACCCGTCCGAAGTCTTGCATCCATGCCTTTACGAAACTTATGTTGCGGAATGGATATCCATTGGTCTTATATCACGCGGCGTATGACCTAGGAAGAACAGTATAATCAGTGAAAATAAACAGTGCAACGAGTAAACGTGCCCACATATCGATTGACACATCTGTGAACAGTGTCATCGATATGCAATGACATTAACGTAGGCAAACTACCAAAGCAATGCTCACCTTTGCGTTATTATTGTATGTCTTGTGTAAATGAGCTGCAAAGGACGACACGTCGTACAAGGACAGCTAATCTATAACAGAAAGACATTTTAAGAGCTATACTTACCATGAGAGACAATGACCAATAATGAAATGTATTTTGCTGTAACATATGTCGTAGCTTTAAGATTATTGTACCTGTTTTAGATGTTAGTTCATATTTCTTGAAAAAACTGATTGGAATGTCCACACGCACACACGAACTGTATATAAACTCTGATCACCGTGTCGCGAGTCAACTAACGGCTACTGCCAGACAAATACACGCGACTGCACATACGCCGCAGCCGCAGTACCTACATTGAAATCCACTGGGCTTACGCGCCTCATTCAAATATTGTATACCATGAAATGTACTTGAATATGTACGTAAATATTGTACTGAATGTGCCTTGGGGTGAATTGATCGCCTGCAGGTGCGCCCTTTCGCTTCGCCATTCAGGGGGCAATTGAAAAGCACATTTGCAGAATGGGCGTGGATATATAGCAAAAATGTAGATATAAGTTCAGATTATAACTAAGGAATTACATCAGATTTTAATTAGTATAGGCGGTTGTATCGATTGTGGCATGCAACCGCTAAATCATTAGAATAATTATGCAGTTCAGTTGTCTTGCCGAAAAGACGGCACCTTTTTTGTACTGAAAGCCGTCCTGATCGGACGCATATCTGCCATCGCTGCAGATAATTATTTGGCACCATCCGACCGCCGTGTCATCCTCACTGAAGGAGGCGGATGGGAGGGGCGTGGGGTCAGCACACCGCTCTCCTGGTCGTTATGATGGTATTCTTGACCGAAGCCGCTACTATTTCTTGACCGAAGCCTCTACTACTCGGTCGAGTAGCTCCTCAATTGGCATCTCGAGCTGAGTGTACCCCGAAAAATGGCAACAGCGCACGGCGGCCCGGATGGTCACCCGTGCAAGTGCCGACCACGCCCGACATCGCTTAACTTCGGTGAGCTCACGGGAACCAGTGTATCCCCTGCGGCAGGGCCGTTGCATCATAAGTGTCTATATGGTTAATTTAATATCATGTTTTGTGAATACAGTAGTAATATTTAATGTTGTGCTTCATTTATGTTACAAGCTATCGTTACAATTAAATGGCGTTTGGAAAGGCTAAAATTTCCGTGTTACAAATTACGTCATAGGTCCAGTATGAACCTAAGTCCGATATTTTCAGAAAAATCACGGTAAATTTACCTTACCCACAATGCCATTGTCAAGCGCGCAAAGTTTGTATAAACTGATCACATACTATCATATTTGCCTGATCTTCGATAAACTCAAACGACACAGGAAAAGCCATAATAAACCAAACTCCGTAACATACTCGCGTCCACATTTGGCAATGTATTGATGACATCTGGTAGCCGGCCGGTGTGGCCAAGCGGTTCTAGGCGCTACGGTCTGGCACCGCGCAACCGCTACGGTCGCAGGTTCGAATCCTGTGTGATGTCCTTAGGTTAGTTAGGTTTAAGTTCTAGGGGACTAATGACCTCAGAAGGTATGTCCCATAGTGCTCAGATCCACAGCTGGTATGGTAAGCTTATGTGGAATGGGCTGAACCTCATCTCCATTTTCAGCCAGTGGATTAGTTCCAGCTTCTTCCACCTAATCATCCACTTCACTTTAATCTAAAGCTGACTCTTTGGTCAAATGTGTGTGAAATCTTATGGGACTTAACTGCTAAGGTCATCAGTCCCAAAGCTTACACACTACTTAACCTAAATTATCCTAAGGACAAACACACACACCGATGCCCGAGGGAGGACTCGAACCTCCGCCGGGACCAGCCGCACAGTCTGACTCTTTCCAAGAGTTTTCAACGACTCTTTATATTTATATTTATACTATCATGTGAAGGTTCTTTATTTACGTGTTACTTGTTCATCAGCAGCAAAAACAATGAGAACAAATATGAGCGACTTGATAAAAATATGGCTGAAGACAAGAATGCATACAGAATGAAATGTTTGGGAGGTAGGAGATGAGGTACTGGCTGAAGTAAAGCTGTGGGGCCGTGCTTGGGTAGCTCAGATGGAGTACGAGACAGTTAACAACATACTTAGTGCCAATGAAATTCTGTAAGCAATCAGACTCGGTGAAACAAATTTATGTCAACAATGCCAACTAGTTGACACAATAATTGATAGATGCACTTGCAGCGGTCACATAAACAGTTGGAAGTGAGTTCGACAGCAAATAGCTCTGATTACAAGGACGTCCGCTGAGAGTATATCGCTGTAATTGATACACACGCTTGAATTACGCTACTTCTCAGCTGCTAAGAATAATGCTGTGCACTGGCTGCTTGGTAAGTTTGTTAATTACGTCATTAACAAACTAAGATCCGACAGCACCATAGAGTTCAAGGTGCACATGCTGCGTGAATACCACAAAATTAGAAGGTATTCAAATCACAAGGAAAAAGTTCGGTAATATGTTGAAAATTTATATTTGAAAGAATGGGCATTAGTTAATATAAAAAGAGAAGACTGCGTTGACAGTGATGTATTATAGTTACCTTAAGGATATTATTTAAATTTTTAATGTAAATTTTTTGTGTGAGCTTTTTCTCCTTCAGAGAGTAGTTTTTGAAATTTTATAAGCTAATGTACAGAACTTATTTGAGAGTCAGATTGTGTGCCTAATAAAGTAAAAACACAAAACATTAATTCTGCATTATTGGTTTATAGTATAATTATGAAAATGGACAGTTTTTATGGAAATGTCTTTATCGATTGGTTAAAACCATAAGATTGTATCAGACTTTATGTAATATTCAATGGCTGGCAAATTGCCCTGTTCATTTCTGCACTGTGATGTGTCAGTTTTCCAGTGAAAGGCGTATTATATAGGTGTTATCACTTCATATAATTGTCATTCCATTAATGTCCAGAAAGTTTAGTTGGAAAGCTAGTCAACTTTAAAATATCTCTTTTCCTCCATTCTCAAGTATTTAATAGATTGTCTAATATGATTGTTAAATTGTTTTTATGTGCAATGGGCATAAATCTTCCATATTCTGTATAAGTTTTGGTGATTTCCATATAACAGTGTGAAATGCTCATAGCTTGTCTGGCTGAGCTGAGAAGGTTAAAGATCAGATTCTTCCCTTAACCTGTCGCTCACAGAGACGATTTCCTTGCGTACATTAATATATTGAAAATTATCCCAAAAACTTGCTGATATCCTCCATAAAATGCTATTTATGCTTCTATAAAGACTGGAGCACATCTAATTCAAAGTGCAGTTTTTTATTTATTCGTGTCTGAGAGGCGATTGAATGTTTTTAAAAAACTTTTCTTGATGTTCAAATTAATTCTTTGAGGTAATTTAGGCAGTAACACAATCTTCTTTTGTATTCCTTTAACATCAGTATAACTGCAATGGTCAAACTGTTCTTGTTTAATTCATTTCATGTATAACATGCGTCCACGGTCATTACATGTACTCAGTATGTGTTTCGAATGTCTAACATTGTTCCTTAAATAAATGCTTTACAAACAAAGAAATAATAATAAAATGATGGCAGAGCACTTGCGAGCAAAAGTCAAAGGTCCAGAATTCGAGTCTTTGTCCGACACACAGTTTCAATATGCCAGGAAGTTTCATAACAATGCAAACGTTCATTGCGTTTTAAATATTTAAAACTGAAGTCTCAAGCACCTGAAATGTTTCCTTGGTTTTACTGACGGCAGTGGACGGGGAGAGAATTCTTTTAAGGTTCATGGAGAATAAAATCGAATAAATCAATTTTAATCAACAAATTGTATAATCACTCAGTTGTAAATGTAACAATGAACAATAAGATTTGCTTTCAATCTCATACATCAAAGGCCGTGGATACAAGATATAAATATTGCCACTGCAGCAGTAAAGTAGGCATCTTCCAGAACGGGCCAAGTGTTTTATCCACTGCCGGACAGTGGAAATTTAGTATGAAACGTGACTGAAAGCTACACATCACCACAACGAATTGGCCGCTATCTTGTATAAGTATATTTTTAACAAAGATACTTACAGTCCTGCAGGCATGCGATGACGGCCTACTGCAGGCAGCGCTGCGCCGTGGGTCAGCCAGCAGCCGCATCTCCTTCTGGGAGGTGGTGCCTTTCCACTAGTGGGCCACCTGCAGGCTAACTCCAACACCAGTTCGACTCCTGTCCAGCGGCAGTGGGTCATGACCGCAGCAGTACAGTTGCTCTCCTTCCGGTCACCACTTACAGAAACGTGAGTTCCCTTTGGACAACCGACGTCCTCTGCAAGTGTTCCTGCCATCTTCTGTACCACTGGCACCACAAGCACAAAGTGTGGCACGTGGTTGGTCGTTTGCCGCATGTTTCTACCGTTTCACGCCCAGGGGGGAGTCATGGCAACGTCATTGTAGCTGCATGGATTGTAATACAGTGACTGACTCGTAAATGGAACGTATCCTCAACGAGATCCACAGCCGCAAATCATCCCTAAGCACAAGTGTCAAATTAAACCCCTTTCAGCCATCAGTAGTCAACCTTATTTTATTGGGAAAATAGTTTCGGCGTTTTACTATGCCATCTTCAGGCCCCTGAGCGACGTGTAGGAATAATCTACTAGCTTGTGATCAAAACAGGGGCCAGCAACACTGTTATTAGCAGATATCTACTCGTTACAGTGACCACCTCAACCGTCACCTACCGCCTGTTAGATAAACATTACAAATGTTTACCTAACACACGACAGTGCCAAAATGTCTAGGCAACTTTCCTTCCTCTTCCATTACCCTACAAGCGTCTCGCAGAAGCTGAATAGCTGTACTCTAAGTCGACTAATATTTACTGGTGACGTCGTAGTATCAGTGCCTATTTTACACGAGATAGAGCAAATTACTCTGCGACTTGAAGGACCTTTCCTTGCGGAGAAGTCCTCAGGAAATTCGATACTTGCTTCACAATAGCAGTGTTTACATTTCACTGCATTTTTCATGATTCTTCAAAATTATTTATGTCCATGATAATATTTAATTATTCCCCTGTTTACAATACCACTAATCTTGCCTTTACTACACTACTCGCCATTAATATTGCTACACCACCAAGATGACGTGCTACGGCCGCGAAATTTACCCGACAGGAAAAAGATGCTGTGATGTGCAAACGATTAGCTTTTCAGAGCATTCACACAAGGTTGGCGCTGGTGGCGACACCTACAACGTGCTGATATGAGGAAAGTTTCCAACCGATTTCCCATATTCAAACAGCAGTTGACCAGCGTTGCCTGGTGAAATGTTGTTGTGATGCCTCATGTAAGGAGAAGAAATGCGTACCATCACGTTTCCGACTTTGATAAAGGTCGGACTGTAGCCTATCGCGATTGCGGTTTATCGAATCAGGACATTGCTGCTCGCGTTGGTCGAGATCCAATGAATGTTAGCGGAATGTGGAATCGGTGGGTTCAGGAGGGTAATACGAAAAGCCGTGCTGGATCCCAACGGCCTCGTATCACTGGCAGTCGAGATGGCAGGCATCTTATCTGCATGGCTGTAACGGATCGTGGAGCCACGTCTCGATCCCTGAGTCAACAGATGGTGACATTTGCAAGACAACAACCATCTGCACGAGCAGTTCGACGACGTTTGCAACAGCATGGACTGTCAGCTCGGAGACCATAGCTGCGGTAACCCTTCACGCTGCATCACAGACAGGAGCACCTGCGATGGTTTACTCAGCGACGAACCTGGGGAAAACGTCATTTTTTCGGATGAATCCAGGTTCTGGGCCGGCCGGGGTGGCCGAGTGGTTCTAGGCGCTTCAGTCTGGAACTTCACGACGGCTACGGTCGCAGGTTCGAATCCTGCCTCTGGCATGGATTAGTGTGATGTCCTTAGGTTAGTTAGGTTTAAGTAGTTTTAAGTTCTAGGGGATTGATGACCTTAGAAGTTGAGTCCCATAGTGCTCAGAGTCGTTTGATTTGAATCCAGGTTCTGTTTACAGCATCATGATGGTCGCACCCGTGTTTGGCGACATCGCGGTGAACGCACATTGGAAGCGTGTATTCGTCATCGCCATACTGGCGTATCACCCGGCGTGATGGTATGGGGTGCCATTGGTTACACGTCTCGGTCACCTCTTGTTCGCATTGACGGCACTTTGAGCAGTGGACGTTACATTTCACATGTGTTACGACCCATGGCTCTACCATTCATTCGATTCCCGCGAAACCCTAGATTTCAGTAGGATAATGCACGACCGCATGTTGCAGGCCCTGTACGGGTCTTTCTGGATACAGAAAATGTTCGACTGCTGCCCTGGCCAGCACATTCTCCAGATCTCTCACCAACTGGAAACGTCTGGTCAATGGTGGCCCAGCAACTGTTTCGTCACAATACGCCAGTCACTACGCTTGATGAACTGTGGTATCGTGTTGAAGCTGCATGGGCAGCTGTACCTGTACACGCCATCCAAGCTCTGGTTGACTCAATGCCCAGGTGTATCAATGTCGTCATTATGGCCAGAAGTGGCTGTTCTCGGTACTGGTTTCTCAGGATCTATGCACCCAAATTGCGTGAAAATGTGATCTCCTGTCAGTTCTAGTATATTTGTCCTATGAATACCCGTTTATCATCTGCATTTCCTCTTGGTGTAGCAATTTTAATGGCCAGTAGTGTACATTCACAGTGAAATAGTTTACGTTTAGAGCTACCGCATGTACACATATTTGCCATCAGCGATTGTCGAATCAAATGATGTGTATAATGTATTGAAGTAATTGGCTCGAAACCTCCGTTTCGTGTAAAATTTGTTTATTGTCTGCATCTTTAACATAGAAAACACATGCACGGTTGTATAATAGCACAGCTGAATGTACGATGTTTACGCATTTCTCAGTCGGAACGCAGTAAGTAAACAAAATATAACCAAAGACCTTTGGTCGCAGCTAAACCACAACTTTTTACTTACACATGTAGCTAGATTCTGGCAGTCAGAACCTTCCGAAAAGAGCTGTGTTTCAGATCTGTAACTAACAGCTGACAAAAGTAAGCTAAAGAAATGTATATCATGTACACTGACGCACTTCAAAAGGGCAAGGCGAGTGGCACTAATGCAAGATTACCTTCAAATGAAATTTAAGAAAATCCCCATAAACTACAGTTTGTGTAAAGAGCATGAGATGTTGTTTTCTGTAGATCACAAATATTGAAACTTCCTGGCAGATTAAAACTGTGTGCCCGACCGAGACTCGAACTCGGGACCTTTGCCTTTCGCGGGCAAGTGCTCTACCAACTGAGCTACCGAAGCACGACTCACGCCCGGTACTCACAGCTTTACTTCTGCCAGTACCTCGTCTCCTACCTTCCAAACTTTACAGAAGCTCTTCGCAGAAGAGCTTCTGTAAAGTTTGGAAGGTAGGAGACGAGGTACTGGCAGAAGTAAAGCTGTGAGTACCGGGCGTGAGTCGTGCTTCGGTAGCTCAGTTGGTAGAGCACTTGCCCGCGAAAGGCAAAGGTCCCGAGTTCGAGTCTCGGTCGGGCACACAGTTTTAATCTGCCAGGAAGTTTCACATCAGCGCACACTCCGCTGCAGAGTGAAAATCTCATTCTGGATCACAAATATTGTTTACAAGCTTATGGCCAATTTTGGCAAACGAGTTCCTGCACCTATCGCTACACACTACATTTGACAGTCAATCTATTGGCGGCCAGCACCAGCCTGTAAGGTGTCAAGCAAATCCAACACCTTCCATGAAAACCCTGACATGATAAGCAAATCCTTTAGTATGTCACATAGCACCGAATAAATCGTGACATTAAATTAACCAAAGTAATACGAGTAACGAGTGAGCAAATGGAATGCCACAGACTAACACAAGAACGCCTAAATGCATGTCATACCTTCCCACCGTGAGACAGACGCAGTTCCGAGGGAAGAAACGAGAACAGAAGCCGAGAGCAGAACTGTGTTAAGCTAGAAAGTCCTGCGATAAGGGACGGACTGGACACCCACGCCGCCAGCTAACCACTAGGGCCACCCCAGCTGCAAGTTTTAGCATGAGACTTTATCGCGTCTCTGTTACGTTAGGACCACCCCCCAGGCCATGATATAAGCTAGAGCCCTCCAGAAGAACAGTATAGATCTTACGATGACACAAAAAGGGCCACACCACCCGCAAGTTTTTAGCGTGAGACTTTTTCGCGTCTCTGTTACGTCAGGACCACCCCCAGTCCATGTTAAAAGATAGAACCCTCCAGAAGAACAGTATAGATCTCACGATAACGCTAAAAGGACCACACCAGCTGCAAGTTTTAGGGTGAGACTTTTTCGCGTCTCTGTTACGTTGCAAACTTTAAAAACGTTCCCCCACCACGAAAAGTATAGTGTTTCTCATTGGACAGATAGAATTTTTGTAGGCGGAGCTTAAGGTTGACATTGAGAACCTGATTGGTAAGATGAAAACACAGCCAGATAGTTTTTTTAAACCAACTTCGCTAAATTGTAGTAAGGAGAAGTTAGGAGAGAGTTGCTTCGGAGATGACGAGGTGAGCGGAGCTGTGCTGTCCGCCGCCCCCTGACGAACACCGACAAGATAATGAACGCATGCGATGCCGCATAACACCGCATAAAGCTTCACTGAGAACTGCAGAAGTTTCATCTGTTACACCCCCTTTTTGCGTAATACTAGTGTCGATCGTCAATTAAAGCTCATGGTATTCACATTTGCCACTTGAAGTACAAATCCGAAATGCGATGATTTTTCTGTTATATAGTTATTGAGAAGCCATATCAGGAACTGTAATTTACGACAAGTTAGATAAGTAATTAACGATAATTGTGGGTTACTGTAGATCATTTTGATAGTTTTCTCTTTTCTGAAACTTAATTTAAACCTAGATTATAAATGTGATATGGCATAGGTCATCCTTCGAGCCATTGTAGAACTTGGAAACCCATTCAGGGAATATTCGTTCACATTTGTGTTGAACACAGTTGGTTTTTACCATGCTGTATTAAAACATTTCCTTTTATTAATAGTGCAATTTATAAACGATGTTTTGTGAGTAGAATAAAATTTCCAATGGTAAACTTAACTGCTTTTTCCACGTTATTTTACCAGCTAACTAAAAATAGGAAAGCCTTGAACCCCTTCCACTAAATTTAGTTAGTATTAAGATTCTTTTACAGGGAGTGCAGTGGAGCTGACGCTGAAATCATTAAGTATTTGGTTATATCACCGCTAGTCTCACTGAACTCTTCTGAATTCTACATGTCATGTGTGGTCTGACGTCTCCTTACTAGCAACAGGTCCCAGGTACAAACTAGACAATTCCCTAAAAAACACGCTCAGAGCGTCCTTGCGCGAAAGTGGTTGGGAGACACGATATAGAACAAACAGACACCACGCAGAATGTTATTAGCCCAACAGTTATTGACTCTGTGCCCTTCCAGCTTCCGTACAATGACACACATCTTTGGTCTCTTCACTCTTTTGGTTAGTTGCCTCATCAACATCCACAGACGTGCTCACACTGGTCATTCGTCTCCCTTCTACCGTACTGTCTTACTTGCTACTCCCTGACGGGAGACCATAAATATTAACATTAACAGGAAGCTCTGCAGCTGCCAACCCACATCCGTTCGGTGTCTGCTGATAGCCTTGCAGTTCCCGGAAGTGCTATAGTTCCGTAGCAACTATATGCGTTACATATACTTTGTTGCAACCAGTAGCGTTAACCGGTTAAACTTGCAGCGTCCGATATTCCCCGGCCACTTGTAGCTCAGCCTATAGGTAAGTCAGCCTTCTGGCTTCCCAGTGACGGAGACAATATCCACCGCGCCCACTAATTCGTCAGACACCGTTACCCAGGGATGGGGGCAAAGTGTTCGCGGCCATGGTAGCGGCTTTCAGAAATTTGCTCTTCAACCTAAGTATGACTTTTGCGGACTTTGGTAATATCTTTCGACTAAAGCCTCACTAAATGAGCAGCCACATATTTCGTATTACTAAAATTTATATATATTTTTTAAAGGAAACTTCTTTGAGATGAAGGATTTTATAATTGTTGCCTATTCACAGTTCATATTTTATTCATTTCTGCCTCTGCAATTGTTTTTCTGTTAAAAAGATAAGACACATCTACTACTTTTTCCTGATTTCCTTCTCTGATTCGCCCAGCTTCATCGATCCTAATCCGAAGACATTTCTTTACTCTTTCATTTCTTTCTTTCAGTTTCATGTTACACTTCCTTTTAAAACATATACCATTCCTTGCAACTAACGTGCCTCTCCTTCTGCCAACAGAATTGTAGTCATCGGCGAACATTAATTTTTTAGAAGTATTTTGTGTATGTAGTGCTGATCGGCTTTTAGTAAGGTCAAAAATTGAATATTAAAATGTGCAGCGGTACCAGAATTTTTTTATTAAACACGATCGATTTCAGTCCAAAATCAGACCATCTTCGGATTGCAAAAGCAACGTAGCTGTGCATTCTCACATATGCATGACCAAGTGTAACTTCTTGACAGTTCCGGTACTATTATTAACTGTCTATACGTAGCATTTATGTCGTAACAACGTCATAGACGATTGTGAGTGCGTTGTTATCACGTTCCTATCTGATTAGGCTAAAGACCTTGTAACGCCCTTTAATATTATTGAAATACATAAATGAATGCCTCAACTGGGAATGCATAAAAAGCTGGAGTTATCGCGTAGCGTGTCTTTTCTGTAAGTAGTGTGCCTACTCTGTGTTATTGTTAGCAAAACTTAATACGAACTGACTGGTCAATTAAACTCCCAAAACCAAAAAAGAAATACAGTCACTGCAAAATACATTCTGTCCCTTAGTTACTGAATCCCCTGGCCCTGTTCAAAATGGTAACTTCGGTTCATGTGCACAATACAAATAAATAAAATTGTCTTACCTCTTAAGCAACAACTGTGGATCGCGTTATATTCTACTCTTTCATGAAGAAGAATAAAATAACTAGCTACAGGCATAGTGGTGTGCAAAGCTAGCCGTAATACTTTGAAATATATGCGAAATTCTTTTCGCTGATCAATGAAAACATTTAAGAAAAATTCAGTGCCTTTAAGAAAACATATGAATGGGACAGAGAGGCGGTAGTGATTTGGGTGAATTACTGACACTGACTTTTTCAGTCGTGAAGTTGTATTCGAAGTTAACTTTGGCCTTTCAGAACATTTGACAATTGAAATTACATTACTCAGATAATTTACATCCTTTTTTACTAAATGAAAATTTTTCTTTCTTGACGTAATCACAAACAATGAGATTTGTACAGCAAGTACGATTTAATATCACTAAAAACCAGAAAGGCAAATCATCAAATTACGTATAGCTGTGTCGACAAATCTTAGAAACATTATAAAAGCGAAGTATCTAACTAGCCTATACATATCAAAACTGTTTACGTACATTCTGGGGTTACTCAACATAGGAATCACTTTTACCAATTATCCGTAGCATTAGTAAATGTGTTGTCAGGAAAAAATTTTCTTATCAGTAGGGGCTGCTAAGTATGTCAATGGGCTGCGAAGGGTATAAGTAATTTGCTTTTACACAGTATAAGTTTCACAATGCAGAGATTCAATGTAAGGGAAGTCGTCTTTTTCTTCAAAAAATTTAGCGTTGTGACGCAGTGACAATTTAATATTTTTAGTATGCGTGACGGAAGGAAACAAACTCTGTTCTGTGTTGAGACTGAAATCTATGTGGCGTCTGATTTTTGATCGTTCGCATCATCTGTCTGAGGAAAAGAAAAGTTGTTTGCTGAAGTCTGACTTTGCTGTATGAATCTGGTTTACAAATCGATCTGTGGGGAATGGTATTTATCAGCAGAAAGTTTGACTGTAGCCTAAGTGTTTGTATACGATGAAGCGGAAAGCTGTGGTGTGAACGGAAGGTTTTCATGACAAAGGGCGGCATTGTATGTACCATTTTTTGGTTGATAGAAAATTTCTTTACTGATAGTGTCACATGAATAATATAGTGCTAGATAACTGTACTGTTTCAGACTGCGTGGATGGCTCAACAGAGCGGTCATTGTGCCTCACGCCAGACTCTCCCGCAGACATTCTCTCTGGGACAGATCTGCTGTTCCTTCTCAACAACGTGCAGGTAGTCATAAAGTCAAGTTCCATAGCATCTTTCTGTTGAAGAACGGCACAACGATAATATTTCATGTGAGATAACACATGGGGATGCAGGGCATTCGTGACTTCTTACTGCACCGTGAGAATTTCCTCGATTACCACCAGCCGTGATGTAAGACCACAGTCGATTTCTCTCCACACTATGACACCAGAAGTTACACCACCGTGCCTCACCAAAACTTTGGAAGAATGTGGCCTCTGTCCCTTAGCTTATTCAACCACACAGCTCTAATAGCAAAAGATTTATTTTCTTGAAACGTTCGTCATTTACGAATCATTCGTCTTCCTCCATATATCTGAACGACTGCTGACGACTTAACGAGCACTACTGCTATAAACTGCCTGACTGCGAAATAATCTTAAACGGAAAACCTGGCATAATGTTTCTTTCAAAACAGCTTTCTTTCTAAAGTTTTAAGTAAGTGTCAGAGCATTAAATAACTTCTCAAAGCCATGCAACGTAACGTAACGAGCACTTCTGTGATACATGAAAGGATGTAGCCTATATGTCCGAAAAGCGGGAAATAAAATTGTTGTATCAGAATTCTTTGTGTTCTTAAACGGATTACTGGAAGTAGAGTAGGGAGACAGGAATTGAAAATCGCAAAATTATCTGCTTGGAGTAACTGCTATAGCAGAGTACAATATTACTGACCACCGGTCTGCTAAATCGACCGTGCTCTTAGTACATAACAGAATACACTTGTGGGGAGCAAATGATTGGACTACGTTAGACACATATTACGTCTTCATGTTTCACCTAGCCAAACTCCTCGAAGCTGATCGTAAGTAAACTGCATTTTATTTCAGCGTTCCAGGCGAAGGTCTCCTGTGTGTTCTCAAGAGAATGGACTAAGCAGGTCCTGCACTCAGTTTGCGAGACCATCCATCACTTTACTCTGTCAAGCCGGTCTTTTGGGACAAAGAGCAACTATGTTCGCTTAAAGTTTCGTGCTGCTATAAACTGCCTGACTGCGAAATAATCTTAAACGGAAAACCTGACATAATGTTTCTTTCAAAACAGCTTTCTTTCTAAAGTTTTAAGTAAGTGCCAGAGCATTAAATAACTTCTCAAAGCCATGCAACGTAACGTCGAGAAGGGAAACATTATGAAGCACGCGAATCTTCCAATCGTTTATGTCATAAATCGTTTCTGTTTCATGAATGGGCTGAAAATCACATGAATTTCCTAGACAGTTCCCTGCTGGAATGTTACTTAGCGCAGACAAGTATTGGAACACTACCTTCAACATCCTGGTGCAGCTTGACGACTGGTGTACACAAATTTATGATTATAATAACACACAGAAGAAAGGAAAAGAAAATAAAGAATATTATATGACGATCAGTCAGCCTTTTGGGAACGTACAGGCACATGGTGGCAGTTCCGATGTTCAGTTCGGTAACAGAAGTATGACTGGAGAAGACCTTGACTTTTCAGATGACCTGTCGATCTGGGCATTTAGCAACGTACAAAGGCGTAAGATGTTTACAGTAAGAACAATTTCACGGGAAGACGGATGGCTCATTAAATGTACAAAGCCTAGAAGGGAACATTACGAATCGCACACCTGAGGCAGAATCACAGGACGTCTTGAGTAGAAAGAATAATCCACTGAGCACAGAATGTAAAACATCAGAAGAATTTTGCATCACCTCAGTATCGAGAGTTTCTGAACCTGTACATAAAATTGGAATAGAGATCAACATAACATCATTTCCGCCCTTTCAATTGCTCATGAAAACCACACATTGCATGTTGTACCACCATTCAGCGAGACCTTCAGAAGTGGTCGTCCAGTTTGCTATACACATCGTTACCTCTAATACCCAGTAGCACGTCCGCTTCCATTGATGCGTACTTGTATTCGTCGTGGCATACTATCCACAAGTTCGCCAAGGCACTGTTGATGTAGACTGTCCCACACCTCAACGGCGATCCGACGTACATCCCTCAGATTGGTTCGTGGGTCACATCGTCCATAAATAGCCCTTTTCAGTCCATCCCAGACATGTTCGATAGGATTCATGTCTGGCGAACATGCTGGCCACTCTATTCGAGCGATGTCGTTGTCCTGAAGGAAGCCATTCACAGGATGTGTACGATGGGGGCGCGCATTGTCGTCTATGAAGACGAATGTCTCGCCAATATGTTGCCGATATGGTTGCAGTATCGGTCGGAGGATGGCATTCACGTATCGTACAGCCTTTACGACGCCTTCCTTCACCACCAGCGGCATACGTCGGCCCCACATAATGCCACCCCAAAACAGCAGAGAACCTCCACCTTGTCGCACTCGCTGGACAGTGTGTCTAAGGCGTTCAGCCTGACTAGGTTGCCTCCAAACACGTCTCCGACGATTGGGTTGAGGCATATGCGACATTCATCGATGAAGAGATCCATTTGACATGTTGTTGTGTCCATCTGTACCGCGCTGCATGATATCGTGGTTGCCATGGAAGTCGGGACTGAAGTTCCGCATCATGCAGCCTATTGCACACTGTTTGAGTCATAACACGACGACCTTTGGCTTCATAAAAAGCATTATTCAACATGGTGACGTTGTTGTCAGGGTTCCTCCTACAGTTCCTGTCTCTCTCTGCCGCCTCCATGTCCGAACAACATCGCCTGGACACTTCTCTTGTTGAGAGCCCTTCCTAGCACAAAGTAACAATGCGGACATGATCGAAACGCGGTATTGACCTTCTAGACATGGTTGAACTACACACAACACGAGACGTGTACCTCCTTCTTGGTGTAATGATTGAAACTGATCGGCTGTCGAATCCCCTCCGTCTAATAGGCGCTGCTCATGCATAGTTGTTTACATCTTTGCACGGGTTTAGTGACATCTCTGAACAGCCAAGGGACTGTGCCTGTGACAGAATATCCACAGTCAACGTCTGTATTCAGGAGTTCTGGGAACCGGGATGATGCAAAACATTTTTTGAGGTGTGTATTTTGAAAGCAAAACCAAAGTAAAGAAATGAGGTGCAGCAGATATGAGATTAGCAGCAACGCGTTATCAATGTGGAGGAAAACGTTGCGGAAGACGGAAAGGATGCGTGCTACTTTGGAAGCAAATAACGCATGCCGGACAAAGTGAGGAGGATATGAAAATCATTGTAGCACAGGAAACGATGGCATTCCTCATTAAAAGAAATCCTCTAGTATCAAAGTATCCCATAATTCGAGGAAGAGATTTCTGATAATGTAATTTCGGAGCACAACACTGTATGGTTCAAATTGCTCTGAGCACTATGGGACTTAACTTCTGTGGTCATCAGTCTCCTAGAACTTAGAACTACTTCAACCTAACTAACCTAAAGACATCACACACATCCATGCCCGAGGCAGGATTCGAACCAGCGACCGTAACGGTCGCGTGGTTCCAGACTGTAGCGCCTAGAACCGCTCGGCCACTCCAGCCTGCCAACATTCTATGGGAATGATTCAAAGACTGTTGATAACAATATATGTAGAGAACAGAAGCGTTAAAAATGAAATGCAATGTTACAAAATGAGAAGTTCTGCACAATCGACAGTGCAAGGAATGTGTGGCAAACTAACGACAAAGAGGTACAACATGCTGAGAGGACATATGTGCTAAGACATATTTCCATGGTACTACATTGGTCGAATAGAGGACAACAGTTGTAATAGAGAACTAAGACTGAAATAAAACCAACGAATAAATGATGATGTTTGTTGCAAGTGCTACTCTGACAGACATATGAGGGGATTCCTGGTGTGTTACATTAAAAATATCAGGAGACATATGATAAAAAAAAGGGGGGGGGGTCAGTGAATGCAAAGACTGATACCTTGTTTAAGAGTCAGTCACTAAAGTCTGAATGTAAAATATACAACTAGCGGGTGTTTATCGATGCCTAATAAACAGTAAACAGATTTCCTTTTACAGTATACATCCAAGCCACTTGCCTCGCATTATTTATGAGAAACGTCGCTGAGGAAACCACATCCTGTAGCCAAGGAGACAAGTGTTTCGTACTCCCAGCATTCCAACACCGGTTGGTTGTATGGCAAGTGCAAGGAGCTGACACATGACGGAAGGCGCATGTGCAGTGAGTGGTACACATGTGATCACACTTCCAAACATATTCCCGCATTTCTTGACTGGTTTCTCTTAGCTTAGTTCTGAAATCACCTTTCTACCATATTGGATTTTTTTATTCGTTTCAGTTTCATGAAATACCACATAGTTGTCGTTCTGGATTTTGTAATTTGTACTTATCGGAACAATCACTAGTTGACTTACCCAATTAGTAGTTTCTGCTGCGATGCACAACAAAGGTTAGATAAATGTTCCGGCATATGAAGCCTTGTTACACAGAGGTGCATGCGCTGAATATGGACAACACATACAAGTAAACCAGTGATCTAATATAATTCTCCAGCAGTAGCTATATGTCGACAAACCAGTGATGTCGACCGATGAACACTTCGATTTCATATCTGTTCGCGTTTAGTGTGGCTTGTGATGAAGAACAAAAAAGAAAAAAGTCATGTCACCACACCAGTGAAACTTAGGTGTCCGATTAGTGAGTGTTTTGCAGAACTCGGAGAGTGAGCATTTACTACAAATAACCTTACAGGTTGGGCGACCACAGCTAAAGAGCTACCACATAATGTGAAGGACAATCAAACAATTTAGAATCAAAGATGGTAAAATAGTCTGTATTAAACTGAGTGAAAGTCCAAATCCGCGGTAGCTGTTTAGTGTGTTTATCCCAGTATGACGACCGCTTTCATACCCTGGAGAAATATCTTCACGTCACATACAACTAGTACTTCATTTTCCACGACTTCCAAGGTGCAAGTTCACATACAAGCATGTCACTACTCAGAAAACCTTTATATCCCGCCTGGAAGGCGGCACATGGGTAGGAGCAGGAAAAGGTAATACATGTCGGTACTGCAGTATTAATTTAAATCACCTTCTCTAGTAAAAATGAATGCATAACTTTGCTAGAGGTGCGAAGTGTCCCGGTCGTCTGCTCTTCATCAAATGGGCTGATACTGGAGCGGAGTTCGTAGAGCTCTCCCGCTCCGGCTAGAGTGCGCTCTCGTCCGTGTCTCTTAGTGCCAACGTATGAAACTGTGCTGTGGCATCGATACCAAAAAAACCATGAATGAAACGCAGATAGTCGTCCTGTCCGAACCCTGCATGATCAGTAAAACGTCTCCAAACGTCTGTCAATAGAGGAACCCGTACAGCACATGACAATTCATGTCTTATAGGATAAAACCATCAACCAAATCTTCGGGGGAAAGAAAGAATTAAAAAACACACAGTCCTTGGTGGTCATCAACATACTACAATATATAGGCAGACCTCAAATAGCACTGCACGTTATAGCGTTAATAGTGAGTACCTGTTTCCTGTAGTATAAGTCGCAACGACAACAACAGCTATTTGAAAGCAATGAAAAATCTCTTATGTAACAACAGTGAAAGAATAGTAGGACGGAAGATTGTGTTGGGTTTAATACAGTAGGCTCTATGTGTTAATCCAATCCTGGTACTGAGGTAATGGGTAAAGTGTAGTTAGGTAATGCAGTTAGTATTGTGAAATGGAACTGGTAATCAAGCTTACTGTTTTGTGATCAAGACTGTTTTTGCCCAGTCGCTCACTGCTTCAAGTATGGAGTGATAGAACGCCCAGCAGCAGTATGCAGTGCATTGTGGAAGTATAGAAAGTTGTTGCTTGAAAGTAAGTAGGACACCTTATTTTTTTATAGTTTTCATGTAAATGTTTAGTTTACAAGAGGTTTGCCATTATCATGAAACACTAGTTTTGAGTGTCTCTCCACATCTCCTCAAATCAATCTCACGGGGTCTTTTGTCACTACTGTGGATTATGAGACACCTCACTTTGCTGTTCATGCCAAAGACACTAAAAAGTGATAAGTATGGGAAGTGAACTCCAGTACAGAGTCCACTAGCCTTAGTCACATAGTCGTATGAGGTCATATGTGACACTCCACATTAAACAGATGTAACATTTTATATGTGACTAGGAGGAAGCCATATTCTGGTATTAAAGTAACTTGAAAGACAAAGGGTTTCTGTCCTCAAATCTTACAGCTGTACTGTGCAGCCGCTAGGACTCTCTGCATCAGCGAGCAATGTGTGTCTCGCCTTACGAGGCACGTAATGTTGGCCGCACATTCAAGTCTCGCTTGCACGTGGTCTGTGGACCTGCAGTGACAGTGTGCTGGTTGTAGTGTCGCGTGTCTGTTGCAGCTGCTGTGTACTTGTCTAGTTCTTGCGCAAGCTGAGTGTAGTGAGAAGGATTAAGGCCGGTTCCCACTAGGGCTGTTGCGCATCAAAATCGCGCGGCAGCAGTGTGGTTGCCATGGAAACACTGTCAGTGGCGCGGCACAGCGAGGTCTGAGTCACGGTTTGCCCATGTCGAGCTGCTACCGCTGCTGTGTGCCGCGCTCCAGGTCCGCGCCACCAATCACAGAACGCGCTGAGCGTGACGTCAGGTATGGAAACCCCTGGGTCATACTAACTATCGCCGAACCGCTGGCGAGGACGCGGCGGTAGCTATGAAATACTTATCATTCTATGTCAAAGAAACTATTCGGTGGAAAAATATGATTATGCATGCTACAGCCTGATATGTTCTCTCGATAAAAGACCGAATTTCATTTCGTCATGCGTCGTGGTTACTTGCTGTATCGCATTTACGTAAACCATTACACGAAATTTTAATGAGTGTGCAGAGGTAAAAACGCATTGCGTGGACTTTGCGTACAGTTCATTTTAGGTATTACGTAATTGCATATGAAAATTAGCTAACATATCGAAACTGTTTTTAAAGCTCAGAGCAGAATGATAGCTATCACCGTTCTCGAGATATTGAGTGATATGTCGGCGGACGGGCTGTGTGGTGACCGCGCGCGGGTCGCTCGCGATGTGACAAACCACGCGGTTGTATGAACCGCAAATTTCGTAAACAGTTCAAGAAATTTAAATGTATTTTTTTTTGCAAACGATAATTTGTAAAAACTCGTGTATTTCGTCGCATGATAAACATCCAAAATCTGTTTATCTACCGAGATATGGAAGTAACTACAGTTTTTCAGAATGGACAGATGAATTTTTTTAAACGGCATTTAATAGCATGGGGAATAAGAATTACAATGACATGGAACACGTTAACAGTTACAATATTGTATATAGACTTACAGAAGTTAACCGAAACTAATTTGCTTGTATGTCATAAGATGTAATTTGATAAGTATCTACAGCTATTGATTATTTCCTTTGGTAAGTAACAAACGTTTTTTTCTTGCTCCAGTGTACTTTATTTGTTCAAAACGCGTTTTGCCTTTTACTTTAAGGCATCTTCAGTGGAATGTAGAATGAATCAGTTTTGTTTTGATATGTGATACTTGCAGATTATGAAATAGTTCACATCTATTTTTTTTACGTGAAATACTGATTACTTACAGTTAATCACGTTTTTGGCGGATATCTGCGTTGCCCCTCACCTGGTCACATGCTGGAGGTTAACCTAAAATTTAGCTTATGGCACATAAGCACAATTTCAAGTTCGCTCCTTTTTTCTTCTGTCACTAGCTGTTGACATTTTACCGAAATTCTGAATTAATGTCGTAAAGTCTGTTCACCTCATGTCCCTTCCTGTTTGGTTTGTTTATGTACATGTTGCCTAAGTGAAGAATAATATCCTGAAGACAAATGTTTGTTTATTTCTGTTCTCCTTATATCTCTATGTGTGTGTGGCTAATCCATGATAGTTATAGAAAGTTGAAAGTGAATGCAGTAGTTGTCACACAGTGGTTCAAAGGTTTGATGTTCAGCTGATTTCAGTTTTGGTTTGAATATTTTGTGGAGGAGTTCATGTAAGAGTAAATTCACTGCTCGCATTAATAGATAAAATAGTAGAATAACATTTCAACAGATGATTGTCATTAGAATACTAGCACAGAAACCCTTTGTCCTGAGTCTCACATGAACTCCTCCACAAGATATTTAAATCATAACTCATATCAGCTGAACACGAAAACTTTCAGCTACGGTCTGGCATATATTACATTCACATTCAATTTCTTCAGCTCAGACTGACTGACTACATGCACACATAAAGAGATATAAAGGAAACAAAATGAACAGACTTCAGTTTTCAGCATGTGCTTCGTTAGGTTGGCAACGTGTACATAAACAAACCAAATAAGAAGAGACATAAATTGAACACATAGTAGTTACGACTCTAAATCAGTTTTTGGTAAAATTTCCCAGCTAGTGACAGAAGAATAATTGTGCTCCAACCCAATTAGCGCAAAGGACATAAAAATTTGAAGGAAAAAGTCTGTAACGTGAAATTAATGTGCTTACGTCTTGTAAGGTTTTATAGTGCGATCTACAGCCTGCGACGAAATGGGTGGAAATGCAGACGCCAGCCACACATTCGATTAACTGCCAGTTACCACTTATTCACGTAAAATAATAAGACTTCAGCTTTTCCATAATCTGCAAATAACACAATGATTCTACTGGAAGTGCCCTAAAGTAAAAGACGAAAAGCGTATAGAACAAACAAAATACGTCACAGGAAGAAAATGGCATTTGTTATTTACAAAACGAATATTTCTTTACTTGCAGCAGGTGATGGCCACGTAAACAAATTTCTTATGTATTATTTCATTTTGTCTGAAGATATTTTGTTTATTTGCAACGTTTAGAAAACTTTATAATTATATGTAATAACACTTGATTGCCAATTACTCTTCCCAGCATCGCTAAAACAATCTTTACAGTCAGATGTATAGTCTTTGATGAGTCGTTTTCTTTTACCGAAAGATTTTACATCCCTGATCGAATTGTTGTGTCAAACACCTTGGCATAAAGCACCAAGCCGGCCAGAGTGGCCGTGCGGTTCTAGGCGCTACAGTCTGGAGCCGCGTGACCGCCACGGTCGCAGGTTCGAATCCTGCCTCGGGCATGGATGTGTGTGATGTACTTAGGTAACAGCAGTTAAGTCCCATAGTGCCCAGAGCCATTTGAACCATAAAGCACCAAATATAATACTATGCGAATCATTTTCAATATCCATAAAGTCTCACTGATCACAGTCTTGCAAGTATTTATGAAGGACCGGTCATAATAATTGCATCCACAGTTACCACTTTAGGCGTTATAATCCTGTTGCCGATTCCATATTTGGGTGCCAAAATACCGTATTTATTTTTTGTTTAACCTGCTTTCCCCAACAAAAACGGTTTCATACGACGTTCGTGCATCATTTAATATGCCTGAGAATGGTCACATGATATCAGAAATCAGCGGAAAAGCCTCCACTGCACAAAAAACGTATGCCAGCATATGTACAAGTGCATTACGATACATTTGCCCCTGATGACTTCTACATAGTTTGAGAACTGCCACTACATTCGAAAGTCATGGCTGACACGTAACTACTCACTGGTTGTTGTTTCATGAAGGAATACATGTCTTACGGAAAATGGTACAAATGGCAGAGTGGCCATAACAGTAACTAAACTTCATCATTTTCTGACAGTCTCCATGAGAAAACTGCATTCAAGTTCTAACTTTTCCCTAACATAAGGCTGTTTGTAGAGACTAAAAAAGATGTATACACAAATACATTACAAATATATGCGCTAGAGGGTACATTAAACAAATATTCCGGCAATAAATACGCAACTGACCTACCTAATGAAAAGTGATGTTATTTGCTGTTGGGCTGCATTAACAAGAAATACAATTTGTCTGTGTGTTGATACAGTGTTCCACAGTAGTCTATCCTCTGCAGGGCTCTTCATCTGTGCATAACTATTGCATCCTACATCCATTCTAATCTGCTTACAGTTGGTAAGCCTTGGTCTCACTCTACCATTTAGACTCCATTATCAAACTGACGATTCCTTCACGCCTCATAATATGTCGTGTGAACTTACCCCTCTAGAAGTCAAGTTATGCCATAATTTCCTCTTCCTGCTCTATTTAATTCCGAACCTCTTCTTTTAATTACACGATCCTCATATCTAATTTTCAGCATTCATATTTATCACAACGTTTTGAAAGCGTCCATGGTCTTCTTGACAGAACTGTTCATCGTCCACGTTTCACTTACATACAAGGCTACACTCCATACAAATACCTTTGTAAAATAGTACCCAGCCATTAGTATTTATATTCGATGTGAAAATATTGTCTTTTTCAGAACGCTTTTCTTGCTATTGACAGTCTTCATTTTATGTCCTCTCTAGTTTTGCCTTCCAATTATTGCTTCCCTTTCAAGCACCTGAAGTCTTAGAAATGCAGTTTCGTTTCTGTACAAGTTCTAGATAATCTTGTGACCCTGTGTTTTATCGACGACATCTCCAGTGCTCAAAGAATGTTTTTTCTATTAAGATTGTCAAAATCTTTCTCTAAACATGCAAATGCTATAAACACAGTTTTGCAGTTCTTCCATCTGTCTACTTAGCTAAGTGGTAGGATCAGTATTGCCTTGAGTGTTCAGACATTTCACAGGAATCTAACATTGTGCTTATGTTAGTATGCATAACCCCTCCCCTCTCCTCTCGTCATATTCCTTCCACTTTCTAGCCTTCTGTTATTTGCTTAGTTCTGGCTTGCCAAATGAGTTCTTGGCAGTTGCTTCTCCTTTGTACAAAGTTTCCTTTCCTGTTTCTCATTTTCATTCTCTTATGTTTTCCTAGTGCAAAATCGCGTTGCGATTTTAGACTCTCTGAAGACGTCATGTTTAGACATTTATATTTCCTATGGCCTTCTTTATTTGCTGCGTTTTTATATTTTTCCCTCTTGTCAATTAAATTTAATATACCACGTTTTGTCTAACGATTTCTACTGTACCTTTTTCCCGTTTTCACCACTTCTTCTCTTAAAGATATCCATTCGTAATCTAGCGGAGTCCTTTCCTGTTTCAGTCAGTCGTCGCATATCGGTGACTTTAAAATTATCGAAAAACTTATTCAAATTCCATCTCCTTAATTTGCTACAGTTTACTGCCTCTTTAGTTGTAAACTGCACGCCGTAACCAATAAATTATTGTCGGTTTGCGTCTGCACCGGGAAATGGCTTACAATTTAAAATCTGGTTTCGAAAACTCTGTTCCAAATATATATTATTCTTTCATGATTCTTAACCAAGGTGCTGGCGATGATTCTATTATGCTCTGCGAGAAATTCTATGAGGTAGCTTCCACTTTCATCCCTCCCCTCAAACCTTTGTGTTCTTACTGTTTTCCTGTACCTGCTACCGTATCACATTTTAAATTTTTGTTTCGGTTAAATATCTGAATAATCTCTTATATCGTACATTGTTTTAGTGCGTTAGGAGATAGTGGACAATCATGAACGGTAGTCATGAGAAAACATGAATAATGAAATATGTGAAAGATACATTGTAAAGAAAATGAAAAATTGGTGTGTTTCACCCAACTTCGTCTTTCCTTCATGTAGGTGTAAGATACAGTTAACCAAACACACCGGGCGTTTCAGTGGGTCCCGCCCCTTACCTCAGTGGCTGTCCGTCATTGGCTACCGCTAGCGTCTGCCGCTTCCAGATGGGAACGCCAATTCCGCGAGCCGCCGCGTCAAAGCGGAAAACATTTGCCGCTGCCGTTGCCGCACGCCGCTCTGCCGCGCCGTAGTGGGAACCGGCCTTTATTGTGGCAGACAGAGCGTTCTTAGTGGAAGAGGTTTTCTGTGAGGGAGGAAACTTAACGGAGCATGTGAGGCGGCAATTTAGATTACGTTTCTCTGCTTCGGGGTGTCCTCATCGTGATACTGAACGTGCTTTAATTCGGCAAATTCCAGACAACAAGTTCAGTTCATGATGCACCGATCGCTATCCGCGTTCGTTGCCTTCTTTCGTCACTCGAGTCCTTTCTCCTTCCTCCATCTTTCCGGGCTTCTTCTTCTACCCCTCCTTCGTCCCTCCCTCGCTTGCGGCTTTGCGTGGATTTGTCCTGAGACTCCAAGTCCTCCGTTCCACCTGAAAGTCTTCGTCAACAATTCATGGCTCTTCTTGCCTCGTTACGAGATGCCGATGTAGTCTACACCGATGGTTCTGTGGTCGATGGACGCACTGGGTTTGCTTTCATCCACGTCGACTACGTTGAGCAGCATTCCCTGCCTTGTGGGAGTAGTGTTTTTCACTGCGGAGCTGGTTGCTCTTTATCGTGCACTCGCTCACCTTTCCTCCCGCCCTAGGGAGTCATTTGTCATATGCAGTGACTCCCTGAGTGGATTGCAAGCGCTCGACCAGTGTTTTTTTCGGGACCCTTTGGTGCACGGTATTCAAGATGCTGTTTTTGCTCTCGCCGAGTGTGGTCGTTCAGCGACGTTTGTGTGGACCCTGGGCCACATCGACATTGGAGGAAACGAACGTGTCTATCGGTTGGCCAAGCTGATCACCACTTCGCCACCCTTGGAGCTTGGTCTCGTGGAAAGAGACCTCCGGTTAGCCCTACATCGCAAAGTCCGCGATGTCTGGAGCTCTAAATGGTCTGTCTTGAATACTCCAAATAAGATCGGCATGGTAAAGTCGTCCACGGTCGTATGGAACTCATCCTGGAGGAGCACGCGTAGGGACTCTGCCGTCTTCGAATTGGACATATGCGGATGACCCACAGCTATCTCCTTCGCCGTGAGTGTCGCCCAAGTGTCGCTGTGATGCAGAGCTGACAGTGGTCCATCTTCTGATCGACTGCCCCTTTTAGCCCCCTTGCGGCAATCCTTTAATTTACCAGCGGCACTTCCCTTCATTCTAGGTGACGATGCCTCTATAGCTGACTGAATTCTACGTTTGATCCGTGCAGCTGGGTTTTATCACTCGCTCTAGTGTTGGCGCTCTCGCATGATTTCTCAGGCTACACCCACTCCAGCGACTTTTGATTGTGACGTGGATACCAAAATAGTGTCTTTTGTGGTAACAAGTTGTGTTGGTACCTCTATCAACGCTTTCCAGCTGGAGGTTCTTCGTTTGTAGTTGAGTGGTAGACCTTTTACCTGGTCCATCAACCACTGTAGTCTGTTTCACTCTAGTCAACTATTTGCTCTGCTCCTTTTAAATGTCCTCTATTTTGTGTTACTGCGGTGTCCATTTTAGCTATGTACCCCTTGGTGTTTGGGTGCAGAGGTTACGTTTTTACTGTATAGCCCTTTTACAAGTATGTCTGTTTGGAACAGGGGACTGATGACCTCGATGTTTAGCCCCCATCAAACGCCAAAACCAACCAACCAAAAGTGATGCACCCTCAACTAACTGGTAGCCCCACAATTTTAACAAGACGGAAGCTTGACGACATTTCGAACATCATGTTGGCGGATTCCAGCACAATCAGTCAGGAGATTATACCAAGAGGGTAATGTCTCTCGCATAACAGCACAAAATTCCGTAACCTATGAACGAGGGATGCTGGCGTATAAAATTAATGCTGTGAAACAAATACATTGTATGGACCATATTGTGTTTGTTTTCAACTATTTATTAACCGACACAGAGTTGGTGTTTCAGATCGAACGTTTTCTCTGATGAGGCTTGGTCTCATCCACCAGGCTATATAAATTTTTAAAAAAATCACGGATTTGATCATCAGAAAATCCATATAGCGTGACAGAAACGCCATTGGACGCAGAGAACATCGGAGTTTCGGTTTCCACACCACCATCCAGAATTATAAGGCTGATCTTTTCCGATACCAACGTCACTTCCAATGTCTTCTGTTTCCATATAACTTATACGTTTACTTTCCTGCTGAAAGAAAATGACATCAATCTTACATTTTTCCAACAGGACAACGCTACTGCTCATACAGCACAGCAGTCCCTACGACATTTAGATGAAAACTTCGGAGACAGAGTAATTACGAATAGTCTCTGCCCCCGAGCTTACCGGATCTGCCTTCGTCCGCTTATTTCCTCTGGGATATGGGTAAAACATCTGTGTATCAAAGTAACCCGAAGACAATAAAGGAACTGATGGTTTAAATGCCTCTGAGCACTATGGGACGTAACTTCTGGGGTCGTCACTCCCCTAGCTCTTAGAACTACTTAAACATAACTAACCTAAGGACATCACACACATCCATGCCCGAGACAAGATTCGAACCTGCGACCGTAGCGGTCGCGCGGTTCCAGACTGTAGCGCCTAGAACCGCTCGGTCACAGCGGCTGGCAGAGGAACTGAGGACTACAGTAATTGATTCTCTGCATTCAGTACAAACAAAGGTGTTCACAAATAAATGTGAAAGCGTTGAGCTATGCCTTCAGGGACGAGGAAAATATTTTCAGAACCCACTGTGATTTTGGGCAGTACAGTGTATTTAAATGTAAGTCATGTATTAATTAAACTCATTGCTTTAATTGTTATAATATTGAATCCTTGCTCTCAGTACGGTTGAAGCCCCGCCCCTAGCGTATACAGCGAAATGAATGTGCTGCCAACCTTGATCATCCCGCGAGGCGAGACACGAAGAGCTCGCCACTTATTTTGCGGACGCACTTTGCAACGCCAAACTGTGGAGTTTTATTCTAGAATAAATCCGAAAGTTCAATCAATTTCCAGAAGTGTACTCAACGGATAATAAATCACATCGGAAATCCCAGCCAGGCTGTAGTATCATAGACTGATACCACCCCACCGGCGTCTCACTGATGGCAACGGATAAGTTAGTTAGTAGATAATGTATGCCATTTCTAGACAAAGAGAGCAACTTTTTAAAAATTTCCTGTTTTAAGACAAAGATTTTGATTTTACTGTGTCTCAGTTCAAAAAATTTATCCATACCGAAGAAGGAAATTTCCATTTAATTAAAAAATATAAAAAACCTGATATTCAACAAACTATATACATTCAGTTAAAATTTTGAAAAACATATAAAAACTGTAAAATCCATTAAAATTCAGTAACATGAACCGATTTCTCTTTATTTTGTTTTTTACCTCGATATATAAAATTTAATCTAACTATTTTCATTAATTTTTCTTCGTTTTCTGCATAAGTTAATGATTTTTTAAACACTCAACATAAACGTTGACCGTAAACATTGAACATTAACGCTCATCGCCTTACGCTGACAGCGTATAATGGCCGTGACATTCGTGTCCTGGCCACTTGTAGCTTACCTGCAACTTTCGGTAATCTGGCCAAGACAGTGATGTTTACAGCGCCATGCTCCCGGCACAGCTTTGAATCATTTGGATTAAGCATTCAGGACAATGTACAATCTGTTACTTCCTTTGATCCTTGGAGAAGTGTTGCTAGATTATGTACAGAATCTCAGAATTTGTTCCCTAAGGGTTTAGGCAATACTAGTAACTTTGTTGCGCATGTCACAATGAAGGACAATGCACAACTGTGTTTTGTACGGGCTCGTGCTGTTCTTCATGCTCTTCGAGAACTGGTGGAGCTGGGACTTAGTGCTTTGCTAGGCAAAGGGGTCGTAGCACCCATTACAGCCAGACACCGGCCATCCCCTCTTGTTGTTCTGAAGACTCCGGTTGCGCGCCGATCTTAAGAGAACTGTGGTATCTCCAACAGTCATTTACAGTTACCCCTTGTCGCGCAGAACAAATGAAGGGGTTATTTCAGTAGTGGTACAAGTCCATTACCTCCACTTTTCTGCCTATAATGCTTCTGAAATTAATGATCCAAACAAGCAGAAAGAAAGGTTCATCTCTTGCAAGAAGCCATAGGCTTGAATATTTCTGGTATCTCAACAGCAGAATTTTCAGCGCTCATTTAACTTTAGAACTCTGTATCTCAGAATGAACAAAAATGGACTTGTACCACTATGGAAATAAGCCCTTCAAATTCAGTGGCATAGTTTACTTTTCCAAAATTGACTTGCACGACACTTATTTGCTATCATCTCTGGATAAGCAGTTCCCAGAGATCACTGACATTAATACTCATCTGAGTCTCTTCAAATCTTTTAGACTGCCGTTTGGACGTGATTCTGCACCCTCCATATTTGAGTATTTTCTGGAGTAGATGACTGCAAAAGTTTCTTTTTGGTAGAATTATTTAGATGACATTGTCGTCTCAGATCGCATAGCACTCCTCAAGAACAAATTAATAGTCTTCATACAGTGTTTCAAGTGGTGTCTGCAGTTGGTGTGAAGTGTAACAGCGACAAATATGTGCCTTGTTCAGACAGAACTTGAGTACGTCAGCACTGCCAGGGTATTCACACTTTGCAAACCCGTTTGCTTGCTAGACCTGGCCTTCCACCCCAAAAAGTGTGAGGGTACCGCAGTCTGTGATAGGGAAGTTCATGTACTACTTCTGTTATATCCTGATGTCGCGCACATCGTGGCTCTTTTGCATCACTTGCACAGGAAGAACGTTCCTTTTGATTGGTCGCCAGAGTGTCAATCTACTTTCCAGAAACTGAAAGATGCTCTGCTTAGTTATCGATGGCTTTGAGCCAGTAAAACAAGTGTTCTTGGCTGTTGATATTTTCTCTTTGGCATTGGTGCAGTTTTGTCGTATACATTTGTCTTTGTTGAAAGGCCGATTGCCTTTCCTTCAAAGTTGTTGACCAAAGCCCAACACCATTAATCGTAAATTGAAGAGGAGTCTCTCGCCATTGTGTATGGAGTAACTAAGTTTAACCAGCGTCTCTTTGCCAGAAGATGTTACTTGCTGACTGAACATAAACCTCTTCATTCTTTGTTTAGCCCTTCGCAGTCAGTCCACTTTGGCACAGTGCAGAAGCTGCAACGGTGAGATCTTCCTTTGTAAAATTACATCGGCATACTTCAAAGCACGCCATTGCAGGTGCTCATTTTCGCCTTCCTACTGGCCTGGAATCAGGATTCGACGAGTCCTCCGCATCTTGTTGCTACGTTGATGCACAAGACACCGAAGCTTTCCATAGCTTCTCGCTTAATCACCGGAAAAGTACCCAGGCCACAGGAGCGAATCCTGATTTTCAGATTCTGTTGTACTTCCTCTCCACTGGTTGCCCACACTCAGCCAGACAAATACGCCGATATTTTTCCGGTCGGCAGTTCGCCAAAGTGCCATTTTCCTTCGTACCAATAATGACCAGTCACGTGTTGGGCTAGATAAGGTGCTCTAGCCTGACGTGCTGCGTTTGCTATACGTCGGTAACTCGAAAGTCGTTTGCACCAAGATGTCGATGCGATGTCATTGCACAAGACGTGATCTGAATGCTATAAAACTGAACAGTTGACTTCTTTGTGCTAAGCCAGTCCTGAACACCAGTCAGCCGTACCTCAGCACGAGCAGCTCGGCAAAGTTCGTACTTGATCTTCGTGGGTCCTTACTAGAATAGGCGTCGGCTCATCGTCATTGACGCTTTCAGTAAATTTCGCTTCAAGCTTTCTATGCAGTGCTCTGCGGCTCCTCCCACAATCCAGGACTTGTTGTCGAATTACTATCAGGCAGTGTATCACACTGAAGATTCGATGTTTCGCATATTATTTGGCGGACTGAGGCGCTGGCAGTCAGGCATCATTGTACGACCTCTTGGAAATTCTATATTTTTACTACAGGGAACGAGAGTTTTGCTAAGACTCCAACAGAAATAAATTCGTCCATCTGCGTGATCCTGCTGCAGGTTTTGTGCTTTCAGGTCTACGGCTACCTGGAAGCAGCAGCCTTCGCTGCATCCACCTCCCGGCGCCACTACTGAAGCTGATGGAAGTCGATGCCCTTAGATGGTCGTCGCTGTCTCGAAAGCCACCATCGTCTGTGGATGGGAGCCTCTTCCCAACAGCTACCCCACGTGTTGCTTCGAATCCCTCTGCAGACGTAGAGCAGCCTTCGTCCTCGTTTGCTGCTCCACCTCTGGATGTGGGTGTGTACCATCTGAACCCAGTTTTTTGGCTGACATTCCTGAGTGGACTCAGGCCGTATGCCTGGGCATGGGCGGGAGCTGTCGTTCGTTTCGGCTACCATTTCCACATTGCCATCGGCATCGAGCGATGACCCCCCAACCCCCACACCACCCCTCCCCCCTCTCCAGTGTGTATGACGTGGGGGCTCATACAGAGTGCACGACGTTGGTGAGGAGGTTTGAGGGGGGCGGGTCTCGGGAAAGGACGTGGCATTTAATATCGACACCACCCATGGTCTAGGGGTAGCGTCTTTGATTAGTAATCAAAAGGTTCTCGGTTCGGGGTTTGCACCAGACCACCGCTTAAATTTCGAATAAAAATCATCAGCATTGGCGGCTGATGACTTCCGGCGTAGGCAGTCACCCTCATTCTGCCAACGGCTTTGTCAAAGAAGGCGGAAGAGCAGACTGAGGTTCAGGGCACTCTCTCTTTTTTTGGGGAAGGAACCTACCCCCAAAGGAGGAAGAATCAGCAATGATCAACAGCATGAGGGTGATGAAGGTAATGGAAACCCCTGAATTACAGACAAATAATGTGTAGCCACAAGACATGTGTCATGTAACTGAAAAAGTGTCATGATCTCCCAACTGGCGAAAGATTCCGGACTAGTACCCCTTCGGGTCTCAGAGAGGGGACTGCCAAAGAGGAGGTGCCAGAGAGAAAATGATTGAATAACCAACAAAAGGATGATATTCTACGGCTTGGGGAGTTGTGTGTGAGAAGCTTGAAAAGGGAATGCCAAGGGTTAATCTAGAAGTAGTGGGGTCAGTGAAGTGAAATGGAAGAAAGGCAAGGATTTCTGGTGAGATGCATATAGGTTAGTATCAACAGCAGCAGAAAATTGTATGTATTAATCGTAAGGTAGGGCAGAGAGTGTGTTACTGGGGACAGTTCAGTGATAGGGTTCTTCTCATCAGAATCGACGCAAACAAACACCAATAACGATAGTTCACGTATACACATCGACGTCGCAAACGGAAGATAAAGAGATGGAGAAAGTATATGAGAGAACTGAACGCGTAATTCGGTATGTAAAGGAAGATGAAAATAGTGTAATCATGGGGGACTGGACTGAGGTTGTAGAGGAGGAACAGGAGAAAATTTTATGGGAGAATGTGGGCTTAGTACTATGGATGAGAGAGGACAAAGAGTAATTGAGTGTTGCAATAAATTTCAGCTAGTAATAGCGAATGCTCTGTTCAATAATCATAAGAGGAGGAGGTATACTTGGAAAAGGCTGGGAGATACGGGAAAAATTCAGTCTGATTGTAACTTAGTCAGGCAGAGGTTCAGAAATCTGGTATATCCAGGAGCAGAATTAGAATGAGACACTATTTAGGAATGATAAAGAGTAGGCTGAAGTTTAAGAGATTAATGAGAAAGAGTAAATGCCCAAGGAAGTGGTGTATGGAACCACTAAGGAATGAAGACGTACCCTTGAAGCTCTATAGTTACAGCGATGAGGACTAGCTTAGTAGGCAATTCAGCTAAAGAGGAATGGTCATGCCTAAAAAGGTCAGTCGCCAACGTTGGAAGGAAATTTATCGGAACAAAGAAATCAACTACAAAGGAAGCATGGGTAACAAGAAAAAATTCTGTTGGTCGGTGAATGGAGGAAGTACAAAAATGTTCAGGAAAGTTCTGGAACGCATAAATACAAGTTACAGAGCATTGAAATAAATGGGAAGTGCAGGGAAGTTAAGACGAAATGGCTGTATGGAAACTGTGAAAAAATAGGAAAAGAAATCATTGTCGGAAGGACTGACGCAGAATATAGAAAAGTCAGCGCAACCTTCGGTGAAATTAGAAGCGAGGCTGGTACCATTAACAGTGAAATGGGAATTCTACTGTCAAATGCAAAGGAAAGAGCGCATAGGTCGAAAGTCTACACTGAAGTTGTCTGTGATGGGAAAAATTTGTTTGATATGACAGAAAAATAAAGAGGAGTCGGTAGAGATGAGATAAGGGATCGAGCATTAGCCTCAAAATTTAAAATGGTTCAAATGGCTCTGAGCCCTGCTGGACTTAACATCTGAGGTCATCAGTCCCCTAGAACTTAGAACTGCTTAAACCTAACTAACCTAAGGACATCACACACATCCATACCCGAGGCAGGATTCGAACCTGCGACGTAGCGGTCGCGCGGTTCCAGACTGAAGCGCCTAGAACCGCTCGGCTACGCCGGCCGGCCCAAAATTTAAAGAATGAAATGAGGCAGAAGGGATAGATAAGGTTCCAGCAGAATTTCTAAATTCATTGGGGGAAGCAGAAACAAAACGACTATTCACGTTGGTGTGTAGAAAGAATAGCTTCCTAATGACAAGTGGAGGAAATTAAAGTGAATTGGACATCAAACAAAAAACTGTCTCAGACTGAAGGGGATACCCGCACAACGTCGAAGACAGGCAGCAAGAGGATAAGTAAGGAATCTAAGACTCCCTTCTCTCTATATAATCAAGCCCAGATAAAATCGAGGCAAGAAATAGGGAAATAGACCTATAGTACTGCAATCTCGGTGGCCATCACCTCGCAGCAGGAGGACCTTGTAGAGATGTCCCTCTTTGAAAAGATTAGGGTGGGGGGGGGGGAGTGACGCTTATACAGGACGCAACTTCAGGAGGGTCTACCTAGATCGTGGTGCCCTCACTTTTGTCTCTGAGGGGGTGCACACGGTGGAATGGCTTAAGGACAAGGTGCCCATGATATCCCCATGGGAAGATGCGAAGCTGCTGGTCAAGACGGCAGCGGAGCTTCTTAAGACCGCAAAGATATCAATATGGGTACCAAAGATCCTTAAGGATGTCTCTCTCAAGACTCTGTTCGAGGAAATAGGGGCCCAGAACCCAAAACTATCGACAGAAGACAGGAGAGTGATCAACCTGAAGTTTGTACATGAAGGACGAACCCTGGTGGTGGAGATCGATGAGAAGTCCCTGAAGGCAATGCGAGAGAAAGACCTAAAACGGTTTTTAGAGTTCTCTTAGGTCACTGTCAGCGTTATCAAAGACCTCAATGGCAATGATGACAGCAAGACGGAGATTGGAGGTGTTGCAGATTAAGTTGCAGAACAGTAAAGGGACCTCTGCTGCCCTGAACCGCTGCCTCGGGAGGCAGGAAGAGGACGTCGCCCCGATACAAGAAACTTGTTTATGTAAGGAGGTGTATCAGGCCTCGGTGGCATTGGAGGTAAGCTGATTTATGCTATAAATCTAAGAAACTCCAGATCATGCATCTATGTAAGAAATGGGATTTGTTCCATGCTAATGGTGCATTTCTGTTCCAGGGACCTAGTGACCACTAGAATGCAGCAATGTAAGAACGGTATCAAGAGCGAAATTGTTTTGGCCTCAGCATATCTGCCTTACGAAGACAGCTCTCTTCCTCCTTTGGAGGTGAGGAGACTGGTAGAGGCTTGCCATCGGCAAGATGACAAATTGCTGGTGGGCTGCGACACCAATGCCCACAACCTAGTGTGGGACAGCAAGGACACCAGCAGTACAGGTGTGTACCAGTTTGAAATCCTTTTAGCTAATAACTTGGAGTCCTGAATAGGGGCAATGAACCAACATTCAGAAATAGCAGAAGGGAAGAAGTAATTGACATACACTTTGGTTCCATAACGTTGGGCACCTATTCAAACAATGTCATGTGGCCTTAGAGCCATCTTCATCGGACCACATGTACATTAAAGTCAAGGTTGAAATGGGAATCAGACAGAGTATGACCTATAGGAATGCCGCAGTGTCCTCATATTAGGACAACTGCACAATCAGCAAGAAGTGCACAAAAATGACTGTGTCTTGGTGGAATAATAAGCTGCAAACGCAAAGAATACAGGTACGAAGACTGTTTAACCTTGCGAGACGTAAAGGACAATGGGCAAAATATCGTGAGGTCCTTGTCAACAAAACCTTGCAATTAGACAAGCAAAGAAGGCAACCTGGAAGGTATTCTGTGAGGAAGTGGAGAGCACAGCTGCTCAAGCCAAACTCCACAAAATCCTCACTACAGTACCAACCAACCCAGGAGATACGTTGAAGAAGGAGGATGGGGAATATACAAAGACAGCACATGACACGCTGCTCCTCAAAATTCACTTTCCTCATGCTCTGCCAGACAACATAGACCAGAATCTGATCCTGGAGAGACAATGGTTCTCATACACTCGAAGAGAGGACTCGGAATCGGTCAAGGAGTGTGGACTTCAATAAAATCCAGTGGGCGGTGCGAACATTCCAACCATTCAAGTCACCTGGCCCAGATGGAATGCTTCCAGCTCCCCTGCAACCAGCAGGAGAGAATCTCATAAGAGTCCTATGCAGGCTATTCAGAGTTAGCCAGCTGTAGGGATCATTCCCAATGCTTGAAGGTTGTCTTAATTCCAAAGTCAGGGAGAACTGATCTTAAAAGGCCAAGAATATGAGACCAATCAGTCTATCCTCCTTCATTCACAAAACACTGTAAAAACTGGTTAATGCATACGTTGGAGAGAGGAGGCTAATTAAGGCCCCTTCACATTCAAACCAACACGCATGTCAAACAGGTAATTCATGTGAGACAGCTCTCTATCAATTCGTTGGGAGGGCGGGGAATGCACTTCACTTCTTAGAAATAGCTCTCTGCATCTTCCTGAATATCGAGGGGCCCTTCAGTAAGACGGCCTTTGATTCTGTGGTAAGGGCAGCAGAGGTGTATGACCTAGGGATCACTATATGTAGATGGAACAGGGCAATGCTTAGTGGAAGGAAGGTACAGACTACTATGATGAATGAAAAGATGGTAGTTTACACCACTAGAGGTTGCCTACAGGGAGGAGTTCTGTCCCCTTTACTGGTGGTGAACGAACTCATTGAGGAACTAAATTCCAGACAATGCCTCTGCCAAGGATCTGCAGATGACCTCGTCATGGTAATACTTGGCAAATTTACTGACACAATTGGAAATATGGCACAAGAACGATTGGACACTGTGCAAGACTGGTGCATTAAACAGGATCTGACAGTTAATCCTAAGAAGACTGTTGTGGTGCCATTTACAAAGAGGCATATCGAACACTCAAGTTGGAATCTAAAGTTCTTCGATGAAATTCTAACTGTGAAGGGGATAGTGAAATATCTAGTCGTAACCTTAGATGAGAAACTAACATGGACCCCTCACATTAAGCGCATCTGCTCCAAGGCGAAAAGTACTCTAGTGAGTACCAGAAGGGCTTGTGGTAAAAACCGGGCCCCAAGCCCCAGGGGTATGCACTGGATATACACCACGGTGGTTAGACCTGGGATTTACTACCTGGCCATAACGTGGTGAAAGAAGATAGAACAGCGAGTTGTAGCTAAGGGGTTTGCTAAGGTGCAGAGACTGGCCTGCTTAACCATAACAGACGGAATTAGCAGCACACCAACTGCTGAGACGGATGTCATGCTGGACATGCCTCCTCTACACCTTTGGGTCAAGTTGGAGGCAGCAGCTGGTGCATACAGACTTACAACTGGCAAAAACTGGATCTCATCTGGATATCCAGAATCACACACTAGCATAGTGAGTGAGGTAAATACAGGAATGACTGGGTAAATGCCTACCGACTTTATAATAACTCCCGACTGCCTCAAGAAGCCTTATATCATAATGATTGGATGTAGGGAGCAGTGGTAATAAACAGTTCGACACCGTAAGAGGGTCATTTTTCGGTTCATAGATGGTTCGAAATCAGAGCAAGGCGTTGGGGCAGTAGTGTATGGGGTTCAGCCAAGACTGGAGGGCGTCATCTCTATAGGAAAACTGGCCTCTGTATTCCAAGCTGAAATTATTGCAGTCAGGGCATGTGTGGAATATGCGTAGGTGCTACAAGAACCGTAGCATCTACACATACTCACACAGCCAGGCCGCCCTGAAATCACTGGCAGCTCCTGCAACGAGATCTAAGATTGTTGCAAATGCCACAGGGCTCTGGTGGAGCTAGAGGGAAGTAATAGCGTAAACCTAGTGTGGGTCTCTGGCCACTCAGGGATCAGTGACAATGAACAAGCCGACAGATTGGCCAAGATGGGGGCAACGACTCCATTTATTGGACTGGAACCTGTCCAGACAATAACCAAGGCTATGATCAAACTAGAACTACGGAACTGACTTAGGAAACAGCACGTAGAATATTGGATCAAGGTCCTTAAATAAAAACATGGTAAGGTAGTGATGCCCAAGCCATGCATTAAAAGAAGCTCTGTAATGCTAGGAATGAACAGGAAAGAGATCAAACTCATGACTGGACTAATGACCGGCTATGGGAATTTAAAAGAAAAACACCTACACACAATGGGTATAACGGAAGAAGATCCTAAATGCAGAATCTCTGGATCACACCTAATCTTCCAATACATGGCATTGGAGAGCAAAAGATACGGATTCTTCAGGACAACTAGGCCGGAAGAAATTGTGTCTAACAAAAAACTGGTAAATTAACTCCTTGCTCTATTTAAGGGCAGTGGTTTGCTTTACTAGATACACAGGGAGCGATACCTCAAAATAAAATCGGTTTTGGTGCGGGCAATGGTGGGTTCGACCAAAGCTGTTTTAGCTTCCCTGTCAAAATCAAACCAAATTAAGTCAAGATATGAGGAGATTCTGCGCTGATTCGGAAAGGAAAGGAATATAAGGAGAAGACTGACAAGAAGAAGGGACAGGATGATAAGACATCCGTTAGGCCAACGGGGAAAAACTTCCATAGTACAAGAGATACAGGGTAAAAAACTGCTCTGAGGTGAAGAGGTTGACGTAGGAAAGGAATTTATAGCGGGCCACATCAAACCAGTACCAAGACTGATGAAAACAAATCCCATGACTTCTGGTGCCTAAGTGTAGAGTGTTACATTGAGAGAGTATCGCCGAATTAAGAGTGGTGTGTCACCTACAGGAGGAAGGCGTCGTATCCTGGTAGAAGTTATTGGCAAGCTTGCTGTTGTTGTAATTGACCATGCAGCACTTGTCCCAGGTGCTAGTGTTCATGCAGTGTACGACAGTTGTCCATCGCGTGTTCAACAGTGCAGGAAGTATTGCCGTCTATTTTACACTGGTACCCGTACATGGCCCCCCCCACCCGCCCCCCTCCCCGACCTATGAACCATGGACCTCGCCGTTGGTGGGGAGGCTTGCGTGCCTCAGCGATACAGATGTACCGTAAGTACAACCACAACGGAGGGATATCTGTTGAGAGGCCAGACAAACGTGTGGTTCCTGAAGAGGGGCAGCAGCCTTTTCAGTAGTTGCAGGGACAACAGTCTGGATGATTGACTGATCTGGCCTTGTAACACTAACCAAAACGGCCTTCCTGTGCTGGTACTGCGAACAGCTGAAAGCTAGGGGAAACTACAGCCATAATTATTCCTGAGGGCATTCAGCTTTACTGTATGGTTATATAATGATGGCGTCGTCTTGGTTAAAATGTTCCGGAGGTAAAATAGTTCCCCATTCGGATCTCTGGGTGGGGACTACTCAGGAGGACATTGTTATAAGGAGAAAGAAAACTGGCATTCTATAGGTCGGAGAGTGGAATGTCAGATACGTTAATCGGGCAGGTAGGTTAGAAAACTTGATAAGGGAAATGGATCGGTTAAAGTTAGATATAGTGGGAATTAGTGAAGTTTGTTGGCAGGAGGAACAAGACTTCTAGTCAGGTGAATACACGGTTATAAATACAAGATCAAATAGGGATAATGCTGGTGTAGGTTTAATGATGAATAAAAATAGGAGTGGGGGTAAGCTGCAACAATCAGCATAGTGAACAGATTATGTGGCCAAGATAGACACGAAGCCCACGCCTACCACAGTAGTACAAGTTTATATGCCAACTAGCTCTGCAGATGACGAAGATAATGATGAAATGTATGACGAAATACAAGAAATCATTCAGATAGTGAAGGGAGACCAAAATTTAGTAGTCATGGGTGGCTGGTGTTCGATAGCAGGAAAACGAAGTGAAGGAAACGTGGTAGGTGAATGTGGAATGGGTTTAAGAACTGAAAGAGGAAGCTGCCTGGTAGGATTTTGCACACAGCATAACGATAGCTAACACTTTATTCAAGAATCATGAAAGAAGGTTGTATACATGGAAGAGACCTGGAAATACTAGAAGGTTTCAGATAGATAATATAAAGGTAAGACAGAGATTTAGGAACAAGATTTTCAATTGTAAGATATTTCCAGGGGCAGAAGTGGACTGTGACCACACTCTATTGGTTATGACATGTACATTAAAAATGAAGAAAATACAAAAAGAAGGGAAATTAAGGAGAAGGGACCTGCACAAACTGACAGAACCACAGATTGTGGAGAGTTTCAGGGAGAGCATAAGGGGAAGATTGACAAGAAGAGGGGAAAGAAATACAGTAGAAGAATAATGGGTAGCTTCGAGGGCTGAAATAGTGAAGGCAGCAGAGGATGAAGTAGGTAAGACGTCGAGGGCTAGTAGCAATCCTTGGGTAATAGAAGAAATATTGAATTTAATTAATGGAAAGAGAAAATATAAAAATGCAGTAAGTGAAGCAGGCAAAAAGGAACACAAACGTCTCAAAAATGAGATCCACAGGAAGTGCTAAATGGCTAAGCAGGGATGGCTAGAGGACAAATGTAAAGTTGTAGAGGCATATCTCACTAGGGGTATGATAGATACTGCCTACAGGAAAGAGACCTTTGGAGAAAAGAGAACCACTTGTAGCAGTATCAAGAGCTCAGATGGAAACCTAATTCCAAGCAAAGAAGGGAAAGCAGATAGGTGGAAGTAGTATATAGAGGGTCTATACAAGGCTGAAGTACTTGAGGACAATGTTATGGAAATGGAAGAGAATGTAGATGAACATGAAATGGGAGATACGGTACTGCGTGAAGAGTTTGACAGAGCACTGAAAGACCTAAGTCCAAACAATATCCCTGGAGTAGACAACATTCCATTAGAACTACAGACAGCCTTGGGAAAGCCAGCCCTGACAAAACTCTACCACCTGGTGAGCAAGATGTATGAGACAGCCTAAATACCCTCAGACTTCAAGAAGAATATAATAATTCAAATTCCAAAAAAAGCAGGTGTTGACAGACGTGAAAATTAGCGAACTATCAGTTTAATAAGCCACAGCTGCAACATACTAACGCGAATTCTTTACAGACGAATGGAAAACTTGTAGATGCCGACCTTGGGGAAGATCAGTTTAGATTCTGTAGAAATATTGAAACACGTGAGGCAATACTGACCCTATGACTTATCTTTGAATATAGACCAAAGAAAGGCAAACGTACGTTCCTGGCATTTATAGACTTAGAGAAAAATTTTGATAATGTTGACTGGAATACGCTGTTCCAAATTCTGGAGGTGGCAGGGGTAAAACAAGGAGAGCGAAGGGCTATTCACAATTTCTACAGAAACAAGATGGCAGTTATAAGAGTCGAGAGTATGGAAGGGATGCAGTGGTTTGGAAGGGAGTGAGACAGGGCTGTAGCCTATCTCCGAAGTTATTCAACTTGTATATTGAACAAAAAGTAAAGGAAACAAAAGAAAAATTCGGAGTAGGTATTAAAATACATGGAGAAGAAATAAATACTTTGAGGTTCGCCGATGACATTGTAATTACGTCAGAGACAGAAAAGGACTTGGAAGAGCAGCTGAACGGAATGGACAGTGTCTTGAAAGGAGGATATAAGGTGAACATTAACAAACGCAAAACGAGGATAATGGGATGTAGTCGAATTAAGTCGGGTGATGCTGAGGGAATTAGATTAGGAAATGAGACACTTAAAGTAGTACATGAGTTTTGCTTTTTGGGGAGCAAAATAACTGATGATGGCCGAAGTAGACCGGATATAAAATGTAGACTAGGAATGGCAAGGAAAGCGTTTCTGAACAAGAGAAATTTGTTAACATCGAGTATTGATTTAAGTGTCAGGAAGTCGTTTCTGAAAGTATTTGTATGGAGTGTAGCCATGTATGGAAGTGAAACATAGTTAGGACAAGAGGAGAATAGCAGCTTTCGAAATGTGGAGCTACAGAAGAAATCTTAAAATTAGATGGGTAGATCACATAACTAATTAGGAGGTATTGAATAGAACTGGGGAGAAGAGAAATTTGTGGCACCACTTGACAAGAAGAAGGGATCGGTTGGTAGGACGTGCTCTGAGGCATCAAGGGATTACTAATTTAGTACTGGAGGGCAGGGTTGAAGATAAAAGTCGTAGAGGGAGACCAAGAGATGAATGCAATAAGCAGATTCAGAAGGATGTAGGTTGTAGTAGGTACTGGGAGATGAAGAAGATTGCACAGGATAGAGCAGCATGGAGAGCTGCATCAAACCAGTCTCTGGACTGAAGACCACAACAACAACTACACTCGTATGTGATACAAGTAAATGTAACCTCATAAGGCAACGGTCTGTATTTACTCTTCGATTTCTGGCAAGGATCGAAGTTGATGACATATGGCCAGACAAAATACTATGGAGTGACAAAGCACATTTACACTATATGGTGCAGTGAATTCACGAAACTGTTAAACCATGTGTTGTGCACGACGAGTCACTTCACTCACCGTATGTTAGTGTAAGGTGTGGATTCACAAACAAATTTACTCTTAGTCCGTTCTCGTTTGGAGAGAATACACCCGGAGGGTCTATCAGGTATATTGTGACGTTTGCACGTTACAGAGACCTCTTTGTACATCATGTGAGTCCTCCTTTGGAAGCACGCAACTATGTGGAAACCACGGTTTTCATGCAAGATGTGACAGCACCTCATTTTGTTCGCCCGTTGAGAGATCTGTTTAATGAAACTTTCCATAAAAGTGTTGTCTCCAGATCTTTTCCACATAAATTTCATGCAAGATCTCCTGATCGGAATCCATGTGGGTTTTGGGTCTGGGGACATCTAAGGAAATGCGTTCACCTTGGATACGTCTCACTCGATCTGAAGGCCACCATACCCAAACACGTTGCTCGGACTCTACAGGAAATGCTGAGAGCAACTGTTGGTCTCGTAGTTTTACGGATGCAGCGTCTCGTCGACGTCTCCCTTGTTCATACTGAACAAATAGTGTAAGTGTATGTTAGTACCTAGTACCTAGTATTATGCCTATCTCACTTGTTTAATCTTTTCTGGTCGCATTCTGTTCCTAAGCCGTTACATGTGGAAAGATGTGATACGTCTTTCTCGCATTCACAGCCTAGGATTTGCGAAAACTGGAACTAATTTTTTCGAGTGTAAATTGGTTCCGCATTAACGCATTAACATATCTACCTAGTTTCGCTGCCGTATGACATTTACAGCCCACACTGGATCTCTATGTGTTGCATATTGCACAAAGACCCATCTCCTACCACGTAAGTGTCTGTCAAAGTAGAGTAGCACCACGGCGTTTGCAAACCCAGCCAAGCCTCTACGGCAGACTGTTGCATTACAGAATGCCATGGAACGGTATTTTAGTAAGAAATAGCAGTAGTTAACACCTCTCGGCTGGATGCAAAGTCTGGCCTGAGGCTGACGCAACACATACAGAGACAAGGAAGGTTACTTTTAATAGCTTATTGAAGACTGAAATATGAATAGCCATCGCATACTCAAGGGACAAAATATTATCACTACCTGTTTAATATTGTGTTCATTCACCTTCGGAAAGCGATACCGCAGCGATTAAGTGTGGAATGGATTCGACATGTCCTCGGTCGGCTTCCGGAGGCATGTGGCTGCAGATGTCTACACACAGCCCAAGGAATTCTTGTGAATTAAAGGCTAGTGGTTTGTGGGTGCGAAACTGGTACCCCAAAGCGTTTCAGAGGCGTTAATTTGGGATCAAATCAGGCGAATCTCTGTAGCGCAATTCTGGACGAGTGAGACAGGCACTTATGCTGCTGGAACCTGCCAAGGCCATCGCAGATGACATCAAGCTTGAAGGGATGCAGGTTGTCCTCCACACTATCACATAGTCTACAACATTGATTATCCCTTTCACTACGACCACAGTTGCCACGGACGAAAAGGTAAATGCTCCATGTAACACAATACTAGTCCCAACGGCCATCATCCGTGGCGCTGTGCATGTTTCGAGCAATCATGGCTGGTGACGACATAATCGGACACAACCATCGACATGCTTTGCCACCGAACGTCATTCATTCGACAAGGTGACACGTTGCCATTTATTCACGGCCTAATCTCTATGATCCCGTGCCATCTGGTATCGTAATTGACGATGTCGTTGCGTGAAGCACTTAGGAGTCGACTATTGTGGAATCCACTGTTCAACAATGAGCACTGAATACCGTGCTCTGAAAAACTTGTAGTTCTTACATGGCACTTTTTCACATTCTCCATCTTTTTTCTTCGGCTTTATGGTCAAATTCCAAGAGAAATGGGGTATGTATTATCAGACCCTTCATCTGACTGTGTGCTCATATGACAGACCGCATTTGTTAGGTACACAGAAGGCATGAGCTAGCCGAGGTGTTTCTTTTTCATGACCCGATACAACCCATCCCAGTCGTCATTAACTTTTCATGGACGTAGCAGTGGCAGTAAGTTCAATGTCTTCATGCATAACTCATATGCTGGAGAATATTTATACAGTTTCGTATTTCTGGCGTGAAGTAAATGGAGACAAAAAACTTAGGTGGATGGTGAAACTTATTTGTCCTTTGAAAAAGTTTTTCTTGCGCTACGGATCTGAGCTGTCACCAAAAGAAGAAACTGAAGACTGAGATATTTCCCTTTTGTTCTCGGCGCGTCCATCGAAGACCTTGGGCCCCTTAGGCAGTTCAAGTACCGTTTTTGGATTTCTTCATTCTTTTAAAATTAAATTTTTTTCCCTGACATAGTGTTCCTCGTAAGGTCTTACAATTGCTGAAGATTGTATATGTTACCTGTCTCTTTATTCGGCATTCATTGATCCAAATTAGCATTCTGAACCAGAAATTAAAATTATTACCTGAAACCGAGTCAACAGCTTTTTCGAAATTTATGAATCAACACGTAACTTACGATAAAACTTTCCGTTTGCCATGCATGATATACAGAACTGTAAAATAGCTACGGAAAGTCTTATACCGCTGAAACTCCAGATTTTGTCACTTCAACTATGGAAATTGTGCCCAGCCTCAACGACCTGTATGTTACATATGTGTGAAACTCACGTACAACATTGACAGTTCGAAAGTGTAGCGTTAAATAGTTCTAACCCTGCATGAAAGAAAAAATTCACTTAGTACATCAATGGATGTCTTTTAACATTACAGTTGCGTGTGTTAACCCATAATTCCCAAACAAATGTCGTTAACTTGTGTAAGCTCTGTGTAAGCCCAACGTCGTATCAAAGACAACAGATATGAGTATTAATACAATTTATGGACATGGAAAAGTACTCACAGACAATACGGGGTAGCGTTCAACTAAGGGATTAACATCCATAGCATCTCACACATTCATTCAGTAGGCAGTTCGTGAATTGCGTTCCGTCCTGCAAATGCACCAATGAACTGAGGCACACTAGGAACTTCTGTGGTACAATAGTTAGCTAGCGGATACTTCCAAGACCAGGACGATTATCCTACACCGATATTGCTTGCATCAGCCATGTGGTGGTCATCAGTTTAGAAACAAAAAGAAAAGAACTGTATAGTTTCCACAGCAGAAAACTTTCTTCACTCTAAAGCTGAGTAGCGATAGGCATGCACATTTGGTAAAATTGTTCAATTATTCTTAATGATCATTAAAAAACATGTGCCGGCGACACGGACGCGCCTAATGGAAGAAACAAACGCAAGAAAAACTACAGGGGAGACACTTATCAACCAATGGATTTAAATTGCTGATGATGATAAATGTTAGTGGTGATTGATTTCAGATTAAGAATGTAGCAAGATGAGATTCCAAATAACGTACCATGAATGGAAGTTTATTTACATAAAACAACGATTTAAATTCAGAAACACCCCTTTCCCATTTTCCATGCAACGAGACGGTGGACTGTATACAAACAATGTAGTGATGGAGTGGAGATACTTGTCTGGTTCTAGTCACAAGTGCCAGTCATTTACTGCTCAGCATCGACAGCAGGCAGTAAGCAGTACGAAGGTAACACGCGAGATTACCTTTTCTTTCATATATTGTATACAGTTGTTATGCAAACGCTCTCACTAATAATTGCTTTTAAATAGCGTTCTTGTGAAGGACTACTTGATATCCGTCCTGCAGTAGATAGTCACTTGCCAAATACGTAGCAAGGTTATGCGCTTCAATGCAGAAATATCGTCGAAACTCTGGGGACGACACTGCTATTGACAAATGTTCCTCAGTGGGTGATCAGCAACTCGTCTGAAGAATGCGTCGTCTGTGTTGTATATTACTTCGTATACAATGGTAAAGAGAGGTGGGATGTAGAGTGTTGCAGCATCTGTCGTCGTGTGGAAGCCTAACAGGATGGTTGCTCGGTTGATTTGGAGAGAAAGGGATCAAACTACAGCGTCATCAGTCCCATTTTCCTCATTCAAAAAGAAAAGGTCGCGGATTAAAACCAATCCCCAAAAGAGTCGGGGAAAGTAAGAAAGGCGGAAAACTATCTGTGAACCACACTGAAAGAGGAAACGAAAAAAGAAAGCCAAAAGGGAAAAATGTTCACTAAAAGGAAAAAAAGCGGTTGAAGTTGTTAAAATAATGTAGGAGATTTCCCGGGCTCGCTGATCGGAAGAATAAAAGAGGTAAATATTTTTTCTTTATTTATAGACGCGATCACATTCTTATGACACAGTTATAACCCGTTTCGGCCATACAATGACCATATTCAGATTCTACAACAATACAAAAGAAAATCTATACTGAAACCTAAATATAAGTGCAATATTCAACCAAGCTTATTAGTAATCTAACTGAATGTATGCGAAATACATGTAGCACATAGCTAAAGGCAGCATACACTGAACACAGGTACATGCGTTGCCAAACTAGCTATTAAATGTAAAACACCGGTCTTAGATAGATATAAAAATTTGTTAGATTTTGTTCACCATCTCTGCCCTAGATGCTGGCCTCCAAAGAAGGTAGTTTATTTATAACATAGTCTATCTATAAGATAGTCTATTTATAGAGGACGCACTCATCTAGCGCAGAGAGGGGGAACAAATTCTAACAAATTTGCACATCTGTATAAGACTGGTGTTTTACATTTTATAGCTAGTTTGACAATGCGTGTACCTGTGTTCAGTGTATGCCGCCTTTAGCAATGTACTATATGTATTTTTAGGTTTCAGTATAAATTTTCTTTTGTATTGTTATAGAATCAGAAGATGATAATTGTATGGTCGAAACTGGTTATGAATGTGTCATAAGAATGTGATTGCATCTATAAATAAAAAATATTTTTTTACAAAATAATCGCTCACTCACTCCACTGACAAAACGTAGTTTTTTTTAGAATAAAAGTGGGATGAGCCAGCCACTATGCAACACACTAAAGTCTGCAGTCTAAAAAGACAAGGCCAGAGAAACACAAATGGGGAAAAAATAAACACGAAGGCGAACAAACAGCAAAGAAAGAGCGAGGAAGAGTTTAGAGGGAGGGAGGGTGAAGGCTTGGGAGAGATGCCCAGACGCGCACATTTGGACTGTGTGGTGAAAAGCCCCCTCACGAATAACACGTAAAACTGGATCAGTCATTGAGGCATTGTTTTCTAACACCGTATACAGTGTGGCGAGTAGGTCAAACGTCCGCCTCAGGCCGGCTGAAATTGAGCAGTGCAACCGGATGTGGACCCAAGTCAAGTGGCAGCCACAGCGACGCTGAGGTGGGTCCTCGCGACGGGGATGCTGACCGGACAGGGGCAGAAATGAGTAGCGGACACGTAAACACAATAAACAGAAGATCTACTTAACTTGTAGTTTCTCCAAGCGTTGCGAAGAAACTTTTGAAAGGAACAAACAGCAACGAAGTCCAGCTATTACACTATGTCAACTAATGAGCTTTGTGCAGTGTGAGGGTCGCGCCACTATTGCAGGGGCGAATGTCGAAGGCTGACCAAGACTGACAACTGTCGTAGATTGCGATTTAGACTGGACCACGCAGCTGCCGCCGGACATCCTGCATATCTGCTAAGTTCCACTGCCATACGGTAATTGCAGCCCACAGTGGACTCCGTGAGCAATTGCACTTTAACTATAACCGCCCAGGTAGGAGCTGTACTTGTTCCTGGACTTCCGAACGCAGCCGACGATGTGATAATCCCCAAGCCACCCGATGGTCCAATGTGTGACAGTACAGCTTCAGCCTCACCTACCAGTGTCATCATCAGGACGAATCAGCTGCCCTACGAATCACCAGCCACACCTGATTGTCCCGGCGCTGGAACCGTTATTGTCGATTCTGCCTCCAACAGTCTGGCGCTCCTAGTGACTCCGAGGCTTGTGGATTCAATGCCGGATGTCTTCACGCCCGCTCACCTGTCTGGAGGTGTCAGTAGTATAGTATACGTTTGCTGACTGCAGGGCTGCCTGCAGGGCCAGTAGGCCCACTTCACGTCATAGATTATCATAAGTTTTGAACACAGTGGGTTCCAAAACGTCTAACCGATAGTGAAGAAACGTGAATGACTTAAATGAGTTCACGTTGACATTCGTTCGGTGTTATCATGAAGAGGGGAAAGCAATTTCTGAACAGAAAAGTGACTGGAGACGAGACATGGGTGCTCTATAAGAGTTCTGCAGCTGAGGAACAGTTCAGAGACTATGCACACACTCATTTTCCAATAACCACAAAAAATAAAGCAGCTACTGTCAGATTGCAAGATGATATTTCCAGTTTTTCGGAACCGCCGAGGAATTTTGATAAAAGAATTTCACGAGAGTAACGCTTGAGAACCGTAAAATCTGAATTTTTGGTGAGACTCTTAGGAAACTCCGTAGGTCAATCCAAAACAAACGGCCTTGAATGTTTACCGAAAGAATCATCTTCCTTCATGACAGTTCGCGAGCCAAAACAGCGAATCGAAAGAAAACAATTGGACCTTTGGGCTAGCGGATTTTTCTATATCCTCCGCACGGTTCACACCTGGCACCAAACTACTTTCACCTTTTCACAACTCATTGCCTGACTGTGGGTGTTGAGAGGAAGGATACTGCCACGAACTGAAAAGAGGAGGACCGGACAGTACACTCTTTGACGAAGAGATATAAAAGCTGATGGGATGGTACAACATAAGTTTAAAATTGGGCTATGACTATGTGGAAGATGAATATCAACATGTAAGCATTTTTCAAATATCCAGTCGGTGAAGTTATGTCTATAGGACGCCCTACACAATAACGCCTGACATGGCTGATCAGAACTTAATAACAGTCTTAGAAGCAAGGCCAAGAGAGCTTGGAACGGCTAGGCAAGGTTCAGGGAAAACATCTTTCACCCTCTAGTTTACACACTTTCTTTAAACAAGACCCAAATTTTTTCAATAAGAAAGCATTGCCGGTGTTTTAGGAAATATCATAAAAATGGTTCAAATGGCTTTGAGCACTATGGGACTTAACATCTGTGGTCATCAGTCGCCTAGAACTTAGAACTACTTAAACCTAACTAACCTAAGGACATCACACACATCCATGCCCGAGGCAGGATTCGAACCTGCGACCGTAGCAGTCGCGCGGTTCCAGACTGCGCGCCTAGAACCTCTAGACCACCGCGGCCGGCGGAAATATCACAACAACAAAGTTTAAATCACTTACATAAGAAAACACGCAACGTAAACCACAGGCCTACTCTATGGCGTGAGAAAGGTTTACAACTGCCCAATTCTTAAAAGAAGCGTTAACTATTTAAGATAAAAAAATGTGCTCTCAGCTCAGCTTAGCCGTTATGTATCATTTCCCTTAAGATATTAATCTCCCAATGAGTACAGAATATTTATCAAAGTCTTACAATTTCCTCTCAGTTAAACAAGCACCACGAATATAATTTTTCTTTTTAATGTTATTAACTATTTAAGGAAAACAGCTATTTAAGAGACACCCCCAAAATTTACTTTCAAACCAAGTTTTCAATCATGTCTCAGTGATACAACCATACTTAATAAAATCCTGTCATTTCTTTCAGTTAAACAAACAGGTAAATTTTTACTGTAGTAACCATTTAATAAAAAGTTTGGGAGACAACCCCAAAATGTGCTTCCAAGACAAGCTTCCAATTATGTAGAATTGCTTTAAAACTTTAAAATCCCTGTGATTCCACACTCCTTAGTAAAATCTTAAAATTTCTTTCAGTTAAAAAAACTAAGAAATTTCTTAAAGAATTAATCATTTAAGAAAAAAAGCACCATTTGAGAGACAACCCTAAAATGTGCTTTCAACTCAGTTTTCCAAAAGCGTATGGATTGCTTTACTGAACCGTTTGCAATGCTGTCGTCCCTCGGTTGTGACAGATCCGGTCGTCATTCCACTTCGTCAGACGAGCGCCGTCTTCCGCAAGGCGTGGCCCTCACGCAGACAAAACGAGGACACACTAAGGCGTGTGTTAACCGTCGGTCCATGCCACTTGTCCAGAAGTAGTTTAGTAAATACACCTCACAGGGAAATCTAATTCTGCTGCGAAATAGCACCGCGCCTTTGTGAAAGCACAGTCAATATCGAAGCACCGAGCTACCAGAGGCTCAAAAGCCACTGCGCAAAAGACAAGGATCGCAACCACACGTGGTTATATGGTACCAAAACACGAAAGAGATGTTACGGAGACCCAGAACGACTAAAGAGGTGGGCGACAGACGCATAGGTTAATCCAGACAGCTGCCCAAAATCGGTCAATTCTACACAAGACAGCAACTTGCACAGCTCGATGGTGTGGCCTAAGGATACACACCCACTACCTCGAAGATGAAATTTTTAGAACAGAACAGTGGGGGTCCTTCAGATTAACTGAATTAATATGAAACAACTGCCATCAAGGGTTATTCTTTTGAGAATTTACGTAAGCAAACAGCTAAGCCATCAGTCAGGGTTTGTAAATGGAATCAAATTTCGCGTCCGGGATCACAGCACTGCAGCCTCTCCACCAAAAAACAGAAGTTAAAGAGGGTCACTAAGTAGGCCAGGACGGACGCTGATCCCCTTCAACCGAACGCAAACATATGTGGACCTCCTGTTCTGAAATTGAATGGGGATTCCTCCTGTCCTTTCTGGCACTTGGATCCTAACTCACTCCACCACTTGGAATCAGGCAGAGTTGCTCCATAGGGCTGTCTTGCATCGACAACTCCATCCGCCGTACTGCTGAAACCCAGCTGCCCCTGCGAGGCCAGCTACTTCACCAGAACAAGAACCTCTCAGAAACAAACAAACAACGGACAGATAGACCCTGGGAATTCGAAGGAATCTGATATGTACGGCTCAACCTCCTACGCCAAACCTATACACACACCCCCTCCATTTTCCGATGTGTTGAGTGTTGTTGCAGAAGGCTAGTTCTCCTTAACCTAGAAGACGCGAAAGCTGGGAAACTTACCGACTCTAGACTGCGCACAAACAAGTTGACTGGGCCCAATACTCAGACAATCTCAAATGAACCCAGAAACCGGAGTACTAACTTCCCAGAATAGTCCTTCTCCCTGTCCTGATTAACGTTAGAGTTATATACAATTGACCGATTACTTACCTCACCCGTGAATTCTTTACGCCATTATTATAACGGTCGGTCCACCTCTGATGGGTCCTCTGAATATTTCGAAGCACCTTGCTCCAGTTCTCCTGCTGAGTCTTAGTATGAATTCGCTCCAGGAGGAAATCGTTAACTGACCACAAGTTGGACAGGAGTGAATTACCTTGATAACCCAACACAAAGGAAGCTGGAGCTGCTTTCTGTTACTCATGTTAGGCCATATTAAGTGCAAAATTAAGCTGCCTCATGGAGCGGTCTCACTTACTCTGCGAATTACTATATAAGGCCATGAGAGCCCCTTTAAGATTTCGATTAACACGTTCTGCAAAAGATGGTTAAGGATGATAGCGGTTAATTGTGACGAAATCTCATAAGGCACTTACATTTAAAAAACGGGGGCATTATTGGCTCTGAGTACAATGGGACTCAACTTCTGAGGTCATCAGCCCCCTAGAACTTAGAACTACTTAAACCTAACTAACCTAAGGACATCACACACATCCATGCTCGAGGCAGGATTTAAACCTGCGACCGTAGCGGTCGCGCGGTTCCAGACTGTACCGCCTAGAACCGCTCGGCCATTCCGGCCGGCGGGGCATTATTGCTGTCCACATACGTCGGAGGGCCAAAGATGGAAATTATCCCCGAGAGATGTCGAACATTAATACGCCGCAACTAGGGATTAACCAACAGAAGCGTGAGAAGGCGTCCTCCACCACGTGTTTGTACTGGTTACCATTGCGAGTGCGTGGCAAAGAACCAGTATAATTGATGAAGCACGTATACATGGGATAACTTCCCCTAGAGGATTGCAGAAGACCTTTACTTGAACTAGAATTTGTTTGGCTTTTTTGCAAACTTCACAGTTTCTAACCACCCACCGGACATCCTTGGTAAGGAACAACAAGACATAAGGCACTAAACGTTAGCGATAGTTTTGTGGGCACGTACACGCCATCCAGCCACCATATTATGAAAGTTCCAAAACGCAGGCTGGACGAGCTGACTGGCCAAACCGATCCGGAAACCACATGTCCCCGCCCCATGACAGCAAACTGTGCTTTTATGCTTGAGATTACAGGGTACCTGTTCGTCATTCAGTAGTTTATTCTTGATGAACTCCCTGGGATCACTGTTCTGTCTATGTGTGAGGTCCCCGAAAAGTTCTGGGTATTGTGATAATATCCCACGTACACAATCCTCTAGACCAGAATACTTCTCCGACTGCTGAAGCCCAACCTCAAACATCCGACCTAAGGCGTCGGCCACCTGATTTTCGGGGCCGCAGATGTGCTTCACCTTGAATTGAAAAACCGAAATCCGAACGGTGCAGCGAGCTACACGACCTATCTTAAGTGGGCGTTCCATCGTCCAACTTAGTGTTTGATTTTCAGTTTCTAGGAAAAATTCGCGGTGCTCATAGTAAAACCTAATCTCTTCTAGAGAGAGAAGGACTGTTAGAGCCTCCCATTCGTAGACAGAATACTTACGCACTGCCAGGGACAACTTTCTAGACACACAGGACACTGGTCCACATTCCGCTTCCTGTTGTTAGAGGAGGACTGCCGCCACCTGGCAAGTAGAGGCGTCAATTTGGACCACAGAGGGCAACTCGACGTTTAGGCTACTCAGGACGACCGGATTGCTAAGAGCATGCGTAGTAGCTTCGAAGGATGCCTGGTGAGTTTAATCCCAACGAAAATTAACTAATTTCCTACGTAATTCATTAAGAGGGGTGGCCAACTGTGGGACGTTAGGCCCAAATTTGTGGAAATAGTTGGCCAGTGAATCTGGTGACGTCCTCGTTATTAAGAGGAGGGGAAAATTTTCGCAGATCATTCGAACGCTCCTGATCCATCCTAATCTCTTCTGCAGATTCTAAATGGCCTATAAAGGAAATCTGCTGGCGCTGGAAGGTATGCTTAGAAGGTTTCGCGATCAAACCTGCCTCCCTAAACCTCTCCAACACTGCTTGTAAATGACGCATTTGTTTCTCAAAGGTGGGGCTATAGATAACATCGTCAAAATACACTCCTGGAAATTGAAATAAGAACACCGTGAATTCATTGTCCCAGGAAGGGGAAACTTTATTGACACATTCCTGGGGTCAGATACATCACATGATCACACTGACAGAACCACAGGCACATAGACACAGGCAACAGAGCATGCACAATGTCGGCACTAGTACAGTGTATATCCACCTTTCGCAGCAATGCAGGCTGCTATTCTCCCATGGAGACGATCGTAGAGATGCTGGATGTAGTCCTGTGGTACGGCTTGCCATGCCATTTCCACCTGGCGCCTCAGTTGGACCAGCGTTCGTGCTGGACGTGCAGACCGCGTGAGACGACGCTTCATCCAGTCCCAAACATGCTCAATGGGGGACAGATCCGGAGATCTTGCTGGCCAGGGTAGTTGACTTACACCTTCTAGAGCACGTTGGGTGGCACGGGATACATGCGGACGTGCATTGTCCTGTTGGAACAGCAAGTTCCCTTGCCGGTCTAGGAATGGTAGAACGATGGGTTCGATGACGGTTTGGATGTACCGTGCACTATTCAGTGTCCCCTCGACGATCACCAGTGGTGTACGGCCAGTGTAGGAGATCGCTCCCCACACCATGATGCCGGGTGTTGGCCCTGTGTGCCTCGGTCGTATGCAGTCCTGATTGTGGCGCTCACCTGCACGGCGCCAAACACGCATACGACCATCATTGGCACCAAGGCAGAAGCGACTCTCATCGCTGAAGACGACACGTCTCCATTCGTCCCTCCATTCACGCCTGTCGCTACACCACTGGAGGCGGGCTGCACGATGTTGGGGCGTGAGCGGAAGACGGCCTAACGGTGTGCGGGACCGTAGCCCAGCTTCATGGAGACGGTTGCGAATGGTCCTCGCCGATACCCCAGGAGCAACAGTGTCCCCAATTTGCTGGGAAGTGGCGGTGCGGTCCCCTACGGCACTGCGTAGGATCCTACGGTCTTGGCGTGCATCCGTGCGTCGCTGCGGTGCGGTCCCAGGTCGACGGGCACGTGCACCTTCCGCCGACCACTGGCGACAACATCGATGTACTGTGGAGACCTCACGCCCCACGTGTTGAGCAATTCGGCGGTACGTCCACCCGGCCTCCCGCATGCCCACTATACGCCCTCGCTCAAAGTCCGTCAACTGCACATACGGTTCACGTCCACGCTGTCGCGGCATGCTACCAGTGTTAAAGACTGCGATGGAGCTCCGTATGCCACGGCAAATTGGCTGACACTGACGGCGGCGGTGTACAAATGCTGCGCAGCTAGCGCCATTCGACGGCCAACACCGCGGTTCCTGGTGTGTCCGCTGTGCCGTGCGTGTGATCATTGCTTGTACAGCCCTCTCGCAGTGTCCGGAGCAAGTATGGTGGGTCTGACACACCGGTGTCAATGTGTTCTTTTTTCCATTTCCAGGAGTGTAGATGTATAAACGTTTTAAGTCACCGATCACCCGATCCACTAACCCAGATAAAACAGCCGCTCCTATTGGCAGAGCAAATGGGACCGTGTTAAACTCGAAGAGATTCCATCAGCACATAGGGTGGTAATGTGCTTGGAATCCTCTGACAGCGGAATATGGTAACAGGCTTTTTTCAAGTCCAAAACGTAAAATACTTTTATCCAGAGAACCATGTGAAACAGTGATGAATATCAGGTAAATGTACAGATTCCAAGACAACCTTTTCGTTCACCAACCTGTAATCCACTATCGGTCGGAACTCGGCCTTACTGCCCTTAGGAACCAATAATATTGGACGGGGGGAGGGGGTGGGGAGCGGGAGAGGGCGAGAAGGGCATGGATAATGTGTAGGGCAATTGTCGAAACAGAATATCGTCATTCAACCGCATTTTATACTGGATATTGTTAGTCATGCCAAGCCTATTGGTGACGACTTCCGAAAACTTGTCGAACACCCACTACAAATGTTCCCTTTGTTGTGGCTCCAAATGCTTCAGTTCATAACGCCCAGTAGCAGGCGAAACAGACACACCGGCAATGAATATTACACGAGCATAAACCGAGTTGCTCCCCAGGCAACAAGTAGCGCGTTGTTGACCATCTAACATTAATCCCCTGTGGGATATAAAATCAAAGCCTAGGGTAAAATTAACTGGCAAATACGTTACAACTATCAACTTAACCGGCCAAGAAAACTTCGAAATCCTTCAAAATATTGAAACTATCCACAAACTCGCCGACTAAAAGCAGTTGATGGCCGCTAACAGATCGACGCTTCCGAGAAGAAGTTTTTAAGACAGGAAACAATAAACATCTCTGCCCCAGGTACAAATGATAGTCCAGCAGCGATACTGAACTCTCAGAATCAACAAGGGTGCCAACTGGCTCTGATTCAACTAAGCACTCACAAAGGGTAAGGGCTCAGCCACTACGCCCCCAATACGACGACAACGCCTGGGAAAGAAAGGTATGAAATCCTTTCTCGACTTCCGACACCGTCAACTGTCAGCCTCCACTTTTGACAGAACCAGATACTAACGAACAAAACGTCCCATCTGCCGGCAACGAAGTCAGACTTTTCATAGTTGTCGCCGGACACTATCGAATTTAGGTGGCACCAGACAACCGCTAGCTCCCAAACAACCAAAAGATGACTGAACACGCTGATTATCCCTCAATTCTGGAAACCAAATAACTGAACTGTTTAAAAGTGGAGGGTTTGCTAGCTAAAGTGATGCAAGATCGATACTCCGGCCTGATGCCTTCCAATATGTTGTCGACAATTTGACCCTCGGGAACTTGCAATTATGAAGCCAAAACAGCGGTTCGGATAGCTCATTATATTTATTCAAGGACTCATTACTTGATTGAACCCACGAATAATTCTTACACTGCAATTCGTTGTTCAAACGGGGGACGGTTTGAAACTGCTCGCCCGTTCACGTAAGTCCTTCAACACCTTTCCTTCTCACAAAATGTCAGCAAAAACTTGACTCAATGTCCCACTAGTTAACGGGTACAGAAACTGAAGACCCTGATCGTGAGGTAAATTCTACACATCACCATGACGCTCAGATTTAACAGAAGGCCATAAAACCGGTTCGACGTCACTCACGGGCTCAATGGACTACTTATCAATTTCCCTCGACAAAATTCCCATAGGGTATGGCAGTTTACTAAAATTACTCGTGGCAAAACGCTGAGGCAAAGTAACCACTTGACCGAGATTATTCAGCCCAACTTCGGTGTCAGAAACCTGGTCCTCACTCGAACTTGCTTCATCCTCTAAAGCAAGCGATTTACAACACCTTTCAATTTCGCAGCCTGGCCCTGCAGTTGTTGAATAACTTGCACTTGGTCGGCTCCAGGCTAAGGAAGGCCAAGATCACTAACCCGGTTTTTCCAGTGCACTAGTTGTACCTGAAGGCGAGCAAGTTGTTGACAAGTGTGAGGAGCGCCGTCAAGAAAATGGATGTTCTGCGCTAAAGTGGCCAACGCAGCAGTATAATGTGACAACACGTCACCTGCCTCACCAACAGTTTGTGCAGTGACGACGAGGGTCTGCTGAAACGCCGCCCTCTACCACGCAGTGACATCGGTAACGCTTCCCTTGTGAACCTGAGAGCAGATCTTAGCTTCGTAGGCAATCCGCTCTCTCTGTAACAAGTTGAGCCGCAGGCCCGCTCCTCCATAGTAAATCGTAGCCTGAGAATCAAAAATTTGTAAGTAAAAATAATTTACCAAAAATGTTATATCATTAAATAAACAATGAAAGTGAAAGATACTCAAAAGTTCCTGCCCTGCCCCAGCAATAAAAACCACGCTCTAAATGACTACTTGACATGGTCAACCAAAACGTAATAACAGTTTTAGAAAGAAGGCCAAGGGAACGTGGAACGGCTAGGCGAGGTTCAGGGAAAACATTTTTCATCTTTTAATATTATTTAAACAACACCCAAGATTTTTCGATAAGAAAACATTCACGGTGTTTCAAAAAGTATAATAACAAAGATTGGTTACTTACTCACTTACTTCTCGGCTCTACACCCCTTGAAGGGCCTTAGCCTGCATCACAATGTGCTGTCATTCTGCCTGATCCATAGTTGTCCGTCTCCACCCTCTGACTCCAAACGTTTTCATGTCTTCCTTAATTCCGTCTACCCATCTCATTCTGCAACGTCACCTCCGTCGTCTGCCTCCAGTCTTGCCATCAAAAATTGTCTCACATGTTCTGTCTTGCTCCATTATGACCATGTGTCCGGCCCACCGCAGTCTTCTTATTTTAATGGTAGTGATAATGTCAGGTTCCTCAAAAAGTTGTTCTAAGTCTGTACTCGTGCGGATACGCCAACATTTTTGATCGTATATTGGGCCGTATATTTTAAGCCGATCCTTTCTCTCGCAAATGCTAAAGGTCCTTTCTTCATTTGCAGTTATGGTCCACGTCTCGGCACCGCACACAACAACTTGTTTTATAACTGTTTTGTAAACGAGGATGTTTGATTTTCTACATCTACATCTACATTTATACTCCGCAAGCCACCCAACGGTGTGTGGCGGAGGGCACTTTACGTGCCACTGTCATTACCTCCCTTTCCTGTTCCAGTCGCGTATGGTTCGCGGGAAGAACGATTGTCTGAAAGCCTCCGCGCGCGCTCTAATCTCTCTAACTTTACATTCGTGATCTCCTCGGGAGGTATAAGTAGGGGGAAGCAATATATTCGATACCTCATCCAGCAACGCACCCTCTCGAAACCTGGCGAGCAATCTACACCGCGATGCAGAGCGCCTCTCTTGCAGAGTCTGCCACTTGAGTTTATTAAACATCTCCGTAACGCTATCACGGTTACCAAATAACCCTGTGACGAAACGCGCCGCTCTTCTTTGGATCTTCTCTATCTCCTCCGTCAAACCGATCTGCTACGGATCCCACACTGATGAGCAATACTCAAGTATAGGTCGAACGAGAGTTTTGTACGCCACCTCCTTTGTTGATGGACTACATTTTCTAAGCACTCTCCCAATGAATCTCAACCTGGTACCCGCCTTACCAACAATTAATTTTATATGATCATTCCACTTCAAATCGTTCCGCACGCATACTCCCAGATATTTTACAGAAGTAACTGCTACCAGTGTTTGTTCCGCTATCATATAATCACACAATAAAGGATCCTTCTTTCTATGTATTCGCAATACATTACATTTGTCTATGTTAAGGGACAGTTGCCACTCCCTGCACCAAGTGCCTATCCACTGCAGATCTTCCTGCATTTCGCTACAATTTTCTAATGCTGCAACTTCTCTGTATACTACAGCATCATCCGCGAAAAGCCGCATGGAACTTCCGACACTATCTACTATGTCATTTATATATATTGTGAAAAGCAATGGTCCCATAACACTCCCCTGTGGCACGCCAGAGGTTACTTTAACGTCTGCAGACGTCTCTCCATTGATAACAACATGCTGTGTTCTGTTTGCTAAAAACTCTTCAATCCAGCCACACAGCTGGTCTGATATTCCGTAGGCTCTTACTTTGTTTATCAGGCGACAGTGCGGAACTGTATCGAACGCCTTCCGGAAGTCAAGAAAAATAGCATCTACCTAGGAGCCTGTATCTAATATTTTCTGGGTCTCATGAACAAATAAAGCGAGTTGGGTCTCACACGATCGCTGTTTCCGGAATCCATGTTAATTCCTACATAGTAGATTCAGGGTTGCCAAAAACGACATGATACTCGAGCAAAAAACATGTTCTAAAATTCTACAACAGATCGACGTCAGAGATATAGGTCTATAGTTTTGCGTATCTGCTCGACGACCCTTCTTGAAGACTGGGACTACCTGTGCTCTTTTCCAATCATTTGGAACCTTCCGTTTCTCTAGAGACTTGCGGTACACGGCTATTAGAAGGGGGCCAAGTTCTTTTGCGTACTCTGTGTAGAATCGAATTGGTATCCCGTCAGGTCCAGTGGACTTTCCTCTGTTGAGTGATTCCAGTTGCTTTTCTATTCCTTGGACACTTATTTCGATGTCAGCCATTTTTTCGTTTGTGCGAGGATTTAGAGAAGGAACTGCAGTGCGGTCTTCCTCTGTGAAACAGCTTTGGAAAAAGGTGTTTAGTATTTCAGCTTTACGCGTGTCATCCTCTGTTTCAATGCCATCATCATCCCGGAGTGTCTGGATATGCTGTTTTGAGCCACTTACTGATTTAACGTAAGACCAGAACTTCCTAGGACTTTCTGTCAAGTCGGTACATAGAATTTTACTTTCGAATTCACTGAACGCTTCGCGCATAGCCCTCCTTACGCTAACTTTGACATCGTTTAGCTTCTGTTTGTCTGAGAGGTTTTGGCTGCGTTTAAATTTGGAGTGAAGCTCTCTTTGCTTTCGCAGTAGTTTCCTAACTTTTTTGTTGTACCACGGTGGGTTTTTCCCGTCCCTCACAGTTTTACTCGGCACGTACCTGTCTAAAACGCATTTTACAATTGCCTTGAACTTTTTCCATAAACACTCAACATTGTCAGTGTCGGAACAGAAATTTTCATTTTGATCTGTTAGGTAGTCTGAAATCTGCCTTCTATTACTCTTGCTAAACAGATAAACCTTCCTCCCTTTTTTTATATTCCTATTAACTTCCATATTCAGGAATGCTGCAACGGCCTTATGATCACTGATTTCCTGTTCTGCACGTGAAGAGTCGAAAAGTTCGGGACTGTTTGTTATCAGTAGGTCCATGATGTTACCTCCAGTCTGGAACCGCAAGACCGCTACGGTCGCAGGTTCGAATCCTGCCTCGGGCATGGATGTTTGTGATGTCCTTAGGTTAGTTAGGTTTAACTAGTTCTGGGTTCTAGGGGACTAATGACCTCAGCAGTTGAGTCCCATAGTGCTCGGAGCCATTTTTTTGTTATCTCCACGAGTCGGTTCTCTGTTTAATTGCTCGAGGTAATTTTCGGATAGTGCACTCAGTATAATGTCACTAAACATCTGAGTGTCCCAGTCTATATCTGGTAAATTGAAATCTCCACCGAAGACTATAACATGCTGATAGAAATGAGCTTCTAAGCATGGGTAGTGTGTCAAAGTAACATTTTTTGCTGCTATTCTAGCTTTCACCTCACTGCTGATGTCATTACAAAGTTTAAAGGTCTGAAATAGAAAACACGTATGTACACTACAAGCCTACTCTAATGCTTGCGATAGATTTACAATTGCCCAATTCTTAAGAGAAATGTTAACCACTTAACAGAGAAAACAAACAGCTTATGAGGCTCTCCAAAAATGTGCTTTCAACACAACTTACGCAATATGTATCAAATACTTTAAGATATTAAACTCCCAAAGGGTCCAGAATATTTATCGGAACCTTACGTAAGAAGATCGTACGCGTTAATGATCGAATAGATAAATTGAAACTAGCAAACAGGTGCTTTCTTTGTCTTCAACGTGGGCACAAAGTGTCAAATTGCAAAAAGAAACAAAAAGCTCGGTGTGTTAACTGTAAAAGACAGCATCATAAGTCCCTTTGTGAGGAACGAAAGGATATTAGGAGTCCTGCGGGTGAAACAAACATTACTTCCGTGGGAAAGGTATCTGTCGCTCCCCACGGATAAACGTACGTACCTTCAGACAGGTCAAGTATGCGTCTCAGGACCAACAGGATTGAGCAGGAAAACGCGACGTCTACTGGACGCAGGTAGTCAGTCCAGCGTCATAGCAAAATCGCTGTTCAGTTTAATATGAAGGGGCTTTGGCAGAATTCTTCAGTGCCACTTACTGCCTTTGAAAGAACTCACGTTATTTCTCACCAGCCTTCAGTTCCACAACATATAAAGAGTTTACCAGATACCCGTAAGGTTACGCTAGCAGATCGGAAAACCGATTCAACAGATCTTCCCGTGGAGATTTTTGTAGGAGGCGATTTTTATTGGAAGATAGTGAAGCACAATTCGCCCATACGCATCTCTGAAACCTTAGTGTTAGTTCCTTCTCTGTTTGGCTGGATACTCAGTGGTAACAAGTCACAAGCCTGAGTGCACGCAACCGTGGTAAATTTTGCTCAGAGTGACCGATCTCCTCTGCCCTCGGACAATGATTTCAGACGCTTTTGGGACTTGGAAACTATAGGGATTTTTGCCGATCAGGATCTACCTGTGAACAACAAGGATACGAGACTTCTTGAAGAAAAAAATGGTTCAAATAGCTCTGAGCACTATGGGACTTAACATCTGTGGTCATCAGTCCCCTAGAACTCAGAACTACTTAAACCTAGCTAACCTAAGGGCCTCACACACATCCATGCCCGAGGCAGGATTCGAACCTGCGACCGTAGCAGTCGTGCGGTTCCGGACTGAGCGCCTAGAACCACTAGACCACCGCGGCCGGCACTTCTTGAAGAGTTTAGAGCATCTTTCTCTATAAAAGATCATCGAACAGTGGTTACACTTCCCAAAAGGCTACATACAGTGCTTTCGAGTAACAAACTGATCGCGGGAAAACGATTCAAGTACCTTAAGAAAAGATGTCAACATCAAGAGACCTTTAAGCAAATGTATTTCGATCTTATGCTAGACTACATTACGAAGAGGCAAGTAGAGGTCGCTCCCACCCCACTCTCAGGAAAGGAGCTATTTTATCTCCCTCATCATGCAGTGAGGAAGGAGAAATATGGAACCACTAAGTGGAGAATAGTCTTTGACACCTCATCTCACGAAAACAATGCACCTTCTCTGAATGAGGTATTAGAAGTAGGACGGAAACTATTACCAGAGATTCTGGAAATTTTACTGCGCTTCAAGCTATACTCTACGGCTATCGTCGCGGATATCACACAAGCTTTCCTTCAATTAATCTTGAACGAAAAGGACAAAGACTTGACTAGATTCTTGTGGTTCAAAATTATCCAGGATCAAACAGGAAATCTTCAAACGACGGACGAACTAACACAATACCGGTATAACAGGCTCCTATTCGGCCTGACCTGCAGCCCATTTTTACTTTCTGCACCACTAAGAGAACTTGCCGACAAGTGTATGACAGCATTTCCCACCATCCTCCCCCCCCCCCCCCAAGTTCTTATGTCGTAATCACAGGAGAGCAGCGATTAGCAGTCTAACAACACTTTATTACATAGTAACAGAACATACAACACAACATGTAAAAGATACTCTGTCCTAAGAGTAAACAAACTGAACAAGCCTACGGTGGCTTGGGCGTGTAGGGTTTGATTCAAAGGAACAAACGGTTAGTTCTTGTCGGTCTACCGTTTGCAGTTTGAGATCATCAATCAGCGATTTTGCTATGAAGCTGGACTGACTACCTGCGTCCAGTTGACATCGCGTTGTCCTGCTCAATCCTGTAGGTCCTGAGACGCATACTTGAGCTGTTTGAAGGTACGTATATCCGTGTGGAGCGACACCTTACATCTTTCTCTCAGTTACCAAACAGGAAATTTCTTTTCTCTTTCTAAAGAAAGGTATTAATCAGTTACGGAGAGCAACCATTTGAGAGATACCCCCAATATGTGCTTTCAACTCAGTTTTGGAAAAGCGTATAAATTGATTTACGTAATCCTGAATTTGGTGAGCCATTTGCATGGCTGTCATCCCTCGGTTGTCGCAGGTAGGGCATCCTTCCACCCCATGAGACTGGCGTCGTCTTCTCCAAGGACTGACCCTCTCGCTGGCAAAAGTAGAAGTTCACTGCAAACTAGTACAATGCCTTTGTGGGAGCACAACCAATATGGAAGCACCGAGGTACAAGGGGCTCGAAAGGCAATGGGCATAAAACAAGACCCGCGATCCCCTTGTGGCTGTATCGAACCAAAACACAAAAGAGACTTTACGGAGACCCAGAACAACTAAAGAGATAGACACAGAAATTAATGCAAAGAGACGCCCAACTTGGGTCAAGTCTGGAGGAGACACAAACTTTCACATTTCAATGTGTGGCTTAAGGACACACACCAATTACCTCGAAAATGTCAGTAAATAGCCTTCACATTAGCTGATAAATAAGAAACAACTGCCACCGTGTCGGCACTACCCAGGTTTATTCTTTCGGGAATTCACGTAAGCTGTCAGCTAAGCCAACAGTCAGAGTTTTGTAACTTGGATCTAAATTCGTTCCGGGATCACAGCACTGCAGCCACTCCACCAAATAACAGAAGCAAAAGAAGGTTACTAAGTAGTGGAAAAACGACCAGGGCTGACGACGACCCCCTTCAGCCGAATGCGAACACCCGCGGGCCTCTCATTCTGAAAACCGATGACGCCACCTTCTGTCCGTTCTGGTGGTCACATCTAACTCGCGCTGCCACTTCCCGTCTTTCCCGAGTCGCCCCACAAGACTTGATTTGCATCGATCACTCCCTCCGCTGTGCCGCCGATTGCGTCCTCTCGCGGCCACCGTCGCTGAAATTGAGCTGCCGCCGCGTCGCCACCGCCTCCACCAGGACAAGATCGTCTCAGAAACGAACAAACAAACAACAGATAGACCGGGACTTCGTAGGAAGGTGAGCTGCGCGGCTCACTCCTTACCAACCTTGTGGCTATCATGGGAGCACGTTCTGGGACATACATTTAAGAAACGTGTCTCTCGTTTTGTAATGTCCAGTGCACCACAATAAGTCGTGGTCACTTCAGTGTAGTTATCGTCTTTGAATAAAAGTGTTATTTTTATCGTCTCACTGTTTATTTCTTTCTATTACCTTCAGAGCAAAATACTAACACGAATTCTTTACAGACGAATGCAAAAACTAGTAGAAGCCAACCTCGGGGAAGATCAGTTTGGATTCCGTAGAAACACTGGAACACATGAGGCAATACTGACCTTACGACTTATCTTAGAAGAAAGATTAAGGAAAGGCAAACGTACGTTTCTAGCATTTGTAGACTTAGAGAAAGCATTTGACAATGTTGACTGGAATACTCTCTTTCAAATTCTAAAGGTGGCAGGGGTAAAATACAGGGAGCGAAAGGCTATTTACAATTTGTACAGAAACCTGATGGCAGTTATAAGAGTCGAGGGGTATGAAAGGGAAGCAGTGGTTGGGAAGGGAGTAAGACAGGGTTGTAGCCTCTCCCCGATGTTGTTCCATCTGTATATTGAGCAAGCAGTAAAGGAAACAAAAGAAAAATTCGGAGTAGGTATTAAAATCCATGGAGAAGAAATAAGAACTTTGAGGTTCGCTGATGACATTGTAATTCTGTCAGAGACAGCAAAGGACTTGGAAGAGCAGTTGAATGGAATGGACAGTGTCTTGAAAGGAGGGTATAAGATGAACATCAACAAAAGCAAAACGAAGATAATGGAATGTAGTCGAATTAAGTCGGGTGATGCTGAGGGATTTAGATTAGGAAATGAGGCACTTAAAGTAGTAAAGGAGTTTTGCTATTAGGGGAGCAAAATAACTGATGATGGTCGAAGTAGAGAGGATATAAAATGTAGACTGGCAATGGCAAGGAAAGCTTTTCTGAAGAAGAAAAATTTGTTACCATCGAGTATAGATTTAAGTGTCAGGAAGTCATTTCTGAAAGCATTTGTATGGAGTGTAGCCATGTATGGAAGTGAAACATGGGCGATAAATAGTTTGGACACGAAGAGAATAGAAGCATTCGAAATGTGGTGCTACAGAAGAATGCTGAAGATTAGATGGGTAGATCACATAACTAATGAGGAAGTATTGAATAGAATTGGGGAGAAGAGAAGTTTGTGCCACAACTTGACCAGAAGACGGGATCGGTTGGTAGGACATGTTCTGAGGCATCAAGGGATCACCAATTTAGTATTGGAGGGCAACGTGGAGGGTAAAAATCGTAGAGGGACACCAAGAGATGAATACACTAAGCAGATTCAGAAGGATGTAGATTGCAGTAGGTACTGGGAGACGAAGAAGCTTGCACAGGATAAAGTAGCATGGAGAGCTGCATCAAACCAGTCTCAGGACTGAAGACCACAACAACAACAACAACCTTCAGTACTCTACTGTGGGAGATTTTTCTATGTATGATCCAAGTTTCGTCGAGCTACGTTACTCGCCAGTAACACATCATGCGAAACTTACTTTAGTCCTTATCTTGTGCGCAGCAGTGCCTGCGGTTCTCAACGCTCCACAATGGCGTGAGCTGGTACCAGACTCCACGGCTGCCGTCCTGACAATTCGTCCTCCTTCCACTTTCCCGATGATGCATCCTTATGTGAAGTCATCCACATGTCGTCTCCGAGCCCTGTTGTACTGTACGACACCCGCTCAGTGAACTACTACTGCTTGCTGATTGACCCACAATGTATTTTCCCTATCCTTAAACTCGTTCGTGTTGCGGCGCCAGCCCTGTTTGGCGCAACAGTCACGGTGATCTTACGCCATGTGACGTACGTTTTCCTGTGCAAGACGACCTCTGCCATCATACCCCAGCCCATTCATTCAATTCCACCTAGTAGTTCAGATGAAGATCAGGCAAATAAAGCAAGACAAAGATAAAAAGTGAGTAAACGTTCATAACTTTAAAAGCAATCACCGTAAGTTTTAAGACATTTATCGCACTGCGAGACAATAGTGCTAATGTCTTCCTGAAAAAAATTTGCGGTTTCATACGGTATCATGATTGTACCAAGGCGTGCATCTCTTCATGCGCAGCAAATTAGCGACCACGAATGCCTTCCAGCAGGGTTCCAAAACAGATGAAAATCGTATTGCGAGAGATCGGGACCGTATGAAGGAAATGTAAGGGCTTCCCAGCGAAACTTTTAAATTTTTTCAGCGTAACATTCTCCATAATATATCGATCCCTCCCCATGCTATTTCCGTATTTTTTGTGCCCTGAATAAAGATGTCCGTGGCCGTCGATTTCCTTGGAGTGAAGAACTGTGCGCCTGGATACAATCATGATTCCTTAATCCCACAGTAAAAATTTTTCCATGAAGGCTTTGACCGTCTGGTACCACAGTGGAATATACACTGACGGAAGAAAAATGTCATAGCTCCTAGGAGGCATTGTGAGACATAGACGAAAGTTGGTAGGCGTTTTTCTACATCTGAAAGGTGTAGTCTGTTCAAATTTGACACCAGTCATATAAGACTGGCGCTAGCAGCGCCATTATGAGGATGAAAATCAGATGTGCTTTAAACACTAACTGTAACAGTCGTCAGTGTTAGCTAACTTCGAGATATGGAAATTCCGTGTGGCCAGGGCCTCCCGTGTGGTAGACAGTTTGCTTGGTGCAAGTCTTTCGAATTGACGCCACTTCGGCGACTAGCGAGTCTGTGGGGATGAAATGATGATGATTATGACAAGACAACACCCAGCCCCTGAGCGGAGAAAATCTCCGACCAAGCCGGGAATCGAGTCCGGGCCGTTAGGGATGACATTCCGTCGCGCTGGCCACTCATATACCAGGGGCGGACACCTTCGAGAATGGACGTGGTGAGATAATGTTAACAAGAACGCATTTATGACGACAAAGGCGCCATTATCATAACCTCACTGGGTTTGAACGAGGTCGTGCAATAGGGCTACGAAGGCTGGATGTTCCTTTTGCGATATTGCAGAAAGACTTCGCAGTAATGTAGCCATGAATACTGGCAGAAGTGGTAACGACAATGTACGGTCATCAGAAGACTGATTTGATTTACGGTCGCGAGAAGACTGGGCTCTGCCAGCAATCAAGGCTACATTACAGCTAAGTCTTTCTGCAAGATCGCGAAAGGACAATCCAACTTCACGTAGCCCTATTGCATGACCTTCTTCAAACCCAGTGAGTTTATGATAATGGCTACGTGGCACTACCGAGAGGGAAGACCATAGTGCTTGGAGTATGGCTCTGACAAATCGTAGTGCATCTGCAGAAGCAATTTGAGCAGCAGTCGGCACGACAGTGACACAAAGGATTGTTACAAATAGGCTGCTTCAAGGAAAGCTCCGAGTCAGGGCGCTGTTGCCTGCACTCCACTGACCCCAAACTCCGCAATTTGCTACTCCAGCGGCGTTATGCGCGAGCTCATTGGAGGGTGGGTTGAATATTTGTTGTGTTTTCTGGTTAAAAATGATTTTGCCTCGCTGTCATTGATGTCTGTGTGTTGGTAAGAAGGAGGGCAGTTGAGAGCTAACAACCAACCAGCATACGTGCTAGATACAAAGGAACTACAGCTGGAGTTACGGTGATTTCGCATGGCAACAGGAACACTCTCGAGGTTATCCTATGCACTGTGATTGCAAAATTATATATCAGTCTGGTGATTCGACCTGTTGTGCTGCCATTCATGAACAGCATTCCAGGGGATGTTTTCCAATAGGATAACGCTCGCCCACATACCGCTGTTGTAAGTCAACATGCTCTAAAGACTGTCGTCACGTTGTCTTGGTCTGCTCGATCACCAGATCTGTCTCCAATCGAGCACGTATTTGTTCATCATCAGTCAACAACTAAAGTGTCCAGAATGACATTTTCACTCTGCAGCGGAGTGTGCGCTGATATGAAACTTCCTGGCAGATTGAAACAGTTTTAATCCGCCAGGAAGTTTCATATTAGCGCACACTCCGCTGCAGAGTGAAAATCTCATTCTGGAAACATCCCCCAGGGTGTGGCTAAGCCACGTCTCCACAGTATCCTTTCTTTCTGGAGTGCTAGTTCTGCAAATTTCGCAGGAGAACTTCTGTAAAGTTTGGAAGGTGGGAGACGAGATACTGGCAGAAGTAAAGCTGTGAGTACCGGTCGTGAGTCGTGCTTCGGTAGCTCAGTTGGTAGAGGACTTGCCCGCGAAAGGCAAGAGTCCCGAGTTCGAGTCTCGGTCGGGCACACAGTTTTAATCTGCCAGGAAGTTTCAACTAAAGTGTCATCCACAAATATCATTAACCGTCCCTGGATTGAGAGACGAAGCGCAACAGGCATGGAACTCCATCCCTCAAATTGACATTCGGAATTTGTACAGCCCAATGCTTGGACGTTTTCATGTTTAAATTTGACATTCTGGCGGTTACGCCTGTTATTAATGTACCAGCATTTCACACTTGGAATGGATTATCTCGCGTTTAAATTAACCTGTGATCTCGCAGTGTTAATCACTCAACAATATCCAACAGAAATATATATTCATGCTACATTAATTACTTTTTAGTGTTGCAATTTTTTTCTTCGGTCTGTGTATTAACAATTATTGCTGTTGTTTTTGAAATAACAAACAGTTTACTTACTTTTTTCCACCTGTCTTGTTTTCATTTGACTGCCACCTATATTTTACTCTACTTCATAAAGCCCCTACTTACGTTTTGCAGAGAACTTTATGTACACAGGATGAATCAGAACTTCACCTACTAACTTTCGGAGGTGGCAGTATGTATCAAACCAAGAAGATAATATCCGTTAAACTCGGGCTCTGAAGTGCAAAAGTACTAAGAGCATTTGCTCGTCATCGCTAGTGTGAAACACATCTCATCTACTGAATAAGTGAATTCTTGTGGTATTTGCATTAGAGCCTATGTTTGCTGGATTTATTTCGCTTGCCTTTGTCCATACTCCACCTTCCTAAGTGTGGAAATCTAAGAGCTTGCACTAGACGCCAAATGTTTCGTGGTATAGAAGAGGTTATTCGGTTGAATTGGTGAAGCGGACCGAACAGTTAGGTCATCGGCCCCATCGGATGAGGGAAGGATTGGGAAGGAAATCGGCCGTGTCCTTTCAAAGGAACCATGTCGGCGTTTGCCTGAAGCGATTAAGGGAAATCACGGAAGACGTAAATCAGGATGGCTGGACGTGGGTTTGATCCGTCGGCCTCCCGAAGGCAAGTCCAGTATGCTAACCATTGCACCACCTTGCTCGTTAGTGTCGAAGAGGAGCATGTTCTCATAGTTCTTATGCTTTGCACATTCAGTCAATTTTTCCTAGATTTTTTTTTTTATTTTTATTTTTCCCAATACTAGCAGCTATGAATGTTCGTCGGTGTAGTTCTGGTTCATCTCGGATGTAATGAAGCAATATTAAATGTTATCTTTACATACTGAAAGACCTAGCTGCTCTGAAACTTTGTTTATGCTGACCATTTGTGATTTAATCAAATGAGTAACTGCAAATACATTACAATGGTAGGGAACCTGAACTGAATTTCTGGTCTTATGTATGCGAGGTGCCTTGCCAGAGTATGATAGTTATCGGTAAATGGTCAATACGTGTGTCCCCTCATAATACACAGTGTGAGGTCACCTGCGAACTCGGCGGTCGCTGCAACAGCCACTGTTAGTGGTGACGGACAAAATATTACGGCGTATATGGGAAACCGCGCAATGGCAGCCAGCGGCCGAATATCCACTGTAGTGGTCGATAGCGACGCCGACACTTGTGCCAGCAAATGGCCATCGCGGTCTGTTTGCATTATAAATAATGGGAAACCGCACGCGCTTCCCGGACCATGTTGGCGTCGCTTTTGGAAGAGTATGCGCTTCGCTTACGCATGTCATCTATTCGCAGCTGTAACAGCGGTGCGAAGTACTACATTTAATGTACCTATAAACTGTATAGTAACGCACGTGAACGTAGTGAGTTCTTACGTGTACGCTGTATCTGAAAGATATTTCAAGTATAGTGCTGTATCCCTCGATCTCCATTGCCGATGATTTCAGTCCCGTTATCGTATAATGTCTACATGCCACATGAAAATTCCTACAGGGTGTAATGGTTCTTTATTTACGTGACCATCACGGCACTCCAAACCCGGTTCTCGATACCGGTAATATCGTACTACATTTCTGCGAAGTAACAGACATATTTTTGCGACAATATTCACATTTGCTTTTATTAATGTATAGGTACTCCGATGTATCGATATATTACAGTGATATGGTTCTTGTGTGCATTCAGTTCTGTGAGACTGTTATAATCTTTGACTTACTTGTAACCATTTCGGCGCGAATGCGCACAGAGCAGTTTTTGTTTCACTTTGCAGAAGTTGTTATTTCGCTTTGTAAAAGAACAGTCAAGTCTTGTGTTTGGTTAAAGTGTAATTTAAATACATGAAGATTGATACAAAACTGTTTTCTTGATGATGTGACTATGAAGAAGAAGTATATGTGAATTTACAAGAAGTTTAATAAAAATGTGGATCGTGAACACCAAGTCAAAAATTATTTCTACCATACCATTGTTCTGATCTGGGATTGTTTGATCATTAAGAATTTCCTGAAAAACGCATTTGTTAGGTTTTCAAATATTGCTAAAATACAGATCTGGACCTTCTAGCAGTCAAGGTGGAATCACTCTAGAATCAACAAGATGAGCCATAAGAAGTTCGACGAAATCTACATGGGAATCCATTCAAGATAAGTGCCAAAATTAATGACTTTTTTACAGTGACTTCATTATTTTCATTCTGACGATACCATCCACAGTCAATAACTTTGTTGTTTCCCGATGAAGCGAACATATGCTGCATGAGCAACATCATTAATCTGATTTCTAACCTACTTTGCAAGTGGTGGTATTGTTAGAAGGGGGTGTCTGTCTGTGGATTTTGAGTCTACGTACTCCGTTTTTTACATGTTTTTTTGAGATTTCGTGTTGTATCTCTAGAGCTTCATTGATTTCCTTTCTGTTATTTTTTTACGACAGCTACATCAAGAACAACCGTCAGGCCTTTTTGCTGACGATCCTTTCCGTATGTCTGCCCATGTTTAACTGATTGACTGTTTTTTCCATGCCCTAATTATTTTCCTAAATCTAAGTTTAACACAATTGGTGACATGGTGACAGACCATTCGCCTCCTCGTCTCACTTTGTCTCGCTTCCGATCAATTCCGAGACCTCTCCCATTAATTACGATTTGGTTCTTGTATTTATTAATGGCTCCTTGATTGTCTTTTACACTGAAGATCCAAAGAAACTGTTACATCTGTCGAATATCGTGTAGGGCCCCCACGAGCACGCAGAAGGCCGCAACACGACGTGGCTTAGACTCGACTAGTGTCTGAAGTAGTGCTGAACGGAATTGACACCATGAATCCTGCAGGGCTGCCCATAAATCCGTGAGAGTACGAGCGAATAATGTTCAAGTCTGGAGAGTTTGCTGGCCAGCGGAAGTGTTTAAACTCAGAAGAGTATTCCTAGATCCATTCTGTAGCAAATCTGGACGTGCCGGTTGTCGCATTGTCCTGCTGGAATTGTCCAAGTCTGCCAGAATGCGCAGTGGACATGAATGGATGCAGGTGATCGGACAAGATGCATACGTATGTGTCACCTGTCAGAGTCATATCTAGACGTATCAAGGGTCCCATATCATTCCAACTGCAAACGCCCCACATCATCACAGAGCCTCCACCAGCTTGAACAGTCACCTGCTTACTTGCAGGTTCCATGGTTTTGTGAGGCAGTTTCCATACCGGTACACGTCGATCCGCTCGATACAATTTGAAACGAGGCTCGTCCGATCAGGCAACATGTTTCCTGTCACCAATAGTCCAATGTCGGTGTTGATGGGCCCAGGCAAGGAGTAAAGCTTTGTGTCGTATAGTCAGCAAGGGTACACGAGTGGGCCTTCGGCTCCGAAAGCCCATATCGATGATGTTTCGTAGAATAGTTTGCACACTGAGACTTGTTGATGGCCCAGCATTGAAAGCTGCAGCAACTTCCGGAATGGGCTCCAATTCTTTCAAGTTGAACGATTCTCTTCAATCGTCGTTGGTCCCCTTCTTGTTGGATCTTTTTCCGGCAGCAACAATATCGGATATTTCACCTTTTTCCCTTGTGAAACGGTCGTACGGGAAAATCCGCACTTCATCGCTACCTCGGAGATCATGTGTCCCATCGCTCGTGCGTTAACTACAACACCACGTTCTTACTCGCTTAAATTTTAATAGTCTGCCATCATAGCAGCAGAAACCGATCTAACAACTGCGCCAGGAACTTGTTGTCTAATATTGGCGTTGCCGCAGGCAGCGCCGTATTCTGCCTGTTACCTATCTGTGTATTTGAATACGTATGCATATATCAGTTTCTTTGTTGCCTCACTGTAGTTCTTGTTGTCCACCTTCATTTTTTCCAGTAAGTTGAAGAGTTTCTGTCTATGGAGTAGTAGACCTTCTTGAAGTGGACGAACGTTACTGTGCTGTACACAGACTTCCCAGTTGTTTTCAGGCACCAGGTCTGTTCAGTAAGGGAGTTTTTCTTCTTTCTTCCTGAACATTCCTTGACGTCCTTTTATCTGAGGCTGCAGCTGACTGAACAGGGTTTTGGATAGAGCTTTATATGTGACGGGTAGTATTGAAATTCCTGTATAGTCTGGGCCTGTTCTGTCTATTTTCTTGTGCAGGGGTTGTGTTAGGACTGACTCCATTCCTCTGGTACTTTCCTTGTTTCCTATGTTTCTGTGTGTTTTGAGTGTAATATTTCAGTGGTCTAATTTCCAATTCTCGGATATCAGTTTGTGAGGCGGCGGGTGGAATTATGTCAATTTTATGTTGTTTATATAAATGTTAGGTTTGCAGAATGTTAAACCAGTTCCTATTATTTACAATGTTATTTGTGCTGTCTTTCGCCGTTCTCAACACTGGCTCTCTAACTACAATATTGGCAACCAGAAAGTGATTAGCAAAACGTGAAGCCTGTAATTAGAATTCCTAGTGCCCACTTCATCTGAGAATACACTTATAGTTACAGCTTATAGCTCTGATGAATTAGGAGATTTTCTGGGATTTATAATCAAAAACGGTCGTGAAAAAACGTTCTGTATTCTGAAAGTCACAGATGAAAACAAAAGAATCCACACAATCTAACTAACAGAGCAGTTCAGAGTCTAATGTGCTGATGCAACTATAAATGTCCAAATTAAATGTTTAAATGAATACTCGCCATAATTTGATGATAAGATTCATCAAACGCCACGCTAACTAATGGTAGAATGTTTGTCCCGCGGCGGCACGTGAAAATACGACAATACGCAAACTGAAGATCGATAATTAAAGTCAACCCAGAATTAACACTTCACTCGAAAATGATTTCATGGTTACGCGTATCTCGAGTAACTTAATACGGCATCCGAGGCTGTTTGTAGCAATGATACCGACGCGACGCGATTCCCGACACAGATGGCGCGCCATTCAGCGTCTGGAAAGAACTGGGGCCTTGCTTCCTCGCGCAGCATTCTTATGTATAAAGCCGCGGTGCGGACGGCTAAGGGAACGCCTGATCAAATCGGCTCTCCCGCTGGGCTAGTAATGCACCACTTTAAGTTATTGAATAAATCATAGCTTCTTTTGCTGATGGCCGATGAAGCCCTCAATTTAAATGTGCCTTCAGCACACAGATAAGTAATCATTATAAAAGTTTGACGTGGCTAAGTTAAATATTTTGGGCTAGAGAATTAATTTAATTACATTGCATGCAATAGACGAGCTCTGAACTGGCCCTTTGAAGATACGCTATCGCTATAGTTTTATAGGTATTCAAATGAAACTTCTCACATCCTTATGGTTATAGCGGATCTCCATTCTACTTAAATATAAACATCCTAGCCTTATTTATTAGCCTACTTAATCTATCTTGCTTCCTTAATTTGTAAGACAAAAACCAGAAAATCATGAATTTCAATTAAAATCTTAAATTGTGAGATCCAGAAGACTGTTTTTATTAAATATTTATGAAAAAGGAGTCTAATTATAAATTTTGAAGTCTCTAGCTCTTTTCTGTTGCACCAATGATTTTTACAGAAAAACGTCCAAATTTCGAAAATGGCTAAAGTTATCGAACTGATATTCAACACATATTAATTGAATACTACTCCTGACATGTTAGAACCGTTTCAGGTTATTTGCTCAATTTTTAAAGTATTGCGCAACATTTATGACGTCAGAGCTAGTTACAGCGGACTGGCTGGCACACAATGGAAAGACTGATGTGAATTTACTATGGCGTGACTAGACTGCTTCCCTACATCACCCTCTACTTAATTTTTTTTTGTTTTTGAATGTTAATGAATGAAAAAAAAATTTAATTACGAAAAGGGAAGCAAGAGTACAGCTTAACTCCCTATCAAAAATTAAAATTGAATTGTAAACATATAGAAATATTAAAAGAAAACTGATTACCTACTTTAATTATTTAAATTGCGGTAATGTTCACTGCCTCTTAAGCAACATTATTACTCAAAATTTAAGCAAAGTCAATGAAACACTTTGGCATACATATTGCTTTAGACAAACAAACACACAATAATATGTAAAATTATGAAAATCTTAAATCCATTAAATACATTTTTACATACACAAATTCAAAGAAAATAAGTTATTCATGCCACATAAACAGATGATTATCTCTTAGCAGTCTTTTCTAAACCTGAAAGAAAATTTCACAAATATTTTTTTCACACGTGGTTGTAGCTGCTTTGGCTGGCGTTCTACACTTCCATTCACCAGGGTAGAGGAGGGGAAGTTGCTATGGTGTGCGTCCTTCACGTTCACTCTAAATTACATGGGGAAAGGGGAGGGGTCACTGCGAGCTGTGTCCAAGTCACTCCACGCTTTCACGCAGCTACCAGGCTGCCATTATCTGGTTTGTCCTATAGAACAAACAAAAAGAGTGCCTCAGACTCTGTTCACTTAACATCTATGGGTGGGTCACAATGAAATGGGGATATATACATTTTATCTTTCAATATTTTGCTGGAACAAAGTTAACAGAACTTTTTCAATTTTTCTCTCGTGGTTACTTAATTGTCAAAATCGATACAAAAAATGGCTCTAAACGCCGTTAGTCACTTACTAGATAAAATCTATGCTCAAGGCATACAATCATAAATCTCAATTTATTATTTCTGGGCCGAAGCACTGAACCAATGTTCGGTACATTCCTGACAAATCTGTATTTTATTCACTTAGCTAACTCATCTTTGATTACATTATTCTCAGAGATAGTACGAGTATATTTGATTAGTAGTTTTCTCAGCTTCTTTGTACATGTGAGTAACTTTTGGTAATAGTACAGTTCTGAGTGTTCAAACATACTACGTTTAGTTGACTACAAAATCCACTTATTGGCCCTCTCCTGCTGTGTCAGTTCCACATCTGCAATTATGTACTTTCTTACTTTGAAGTGTATTTATGGTGAGCTATCAATAATGTTTCACGTCTGTCATTATGTTACTTATTTACTTTGCTAGTGTATGAACTTAAGTAATACTCACTCTATTAACATTTAAAGCATTGGATAGCACATTTATAGTATACCTTTAGTGTATTGCAGCTGATCAGTTTGCTCACGTGGCAATCCATTTCCACTCGATCGGACGCTGTAACCTCTGGTAGTCTCTCTCGACCTACCACTAAAATGCATTAAGTATTTTTGGACGAGCGTAATGCTAAATTCCTTAAACCTATAGGACACCATGAGCTGCTCTGTCTCATCTAACATAAGGGTACCTATGGTCGCATTCACGCCTCCAACTCATAACCTCAATACATGTAGGTGTGTCCTGTCACACACTACACCTAAATAATGGCCAGCTCCAACCTTATAAATACTTCAGGGACGTGTCCTTCACGTCTCAACCACAAACACTGTTCAATTCTATTACACTGTCACTCCTTGCTACACAAGGTGAGTTTATTCTTACAACTTATCTGCATATTTTTCATAAAGCAACCTCTTTTATTATTTATTAGTTAGCTCTAATGCATACACTCGGTTTCACTACCACTTCAGATCCTGCTTGTACATGAATTTGTATATCTTCTTAAATTACTGTTGGTGGACCATTTCCAATAAAGCAACACTTTGTACTTACAATATTACCGTGGTTCTATACATAATTGTTACTCAAATACATTTATACCTTAATTACGTCATACTTCTCTATTGTTTGCGTCACTGTTAGGTTTGTCACATTAGGTTTTTTTTTCACTAATAGGTAGATAGAATGGTTACAGAACTCATGGCTTTATAGCCATGACGATAAATTTTAGTATTGGAAAGAAGGGGTCGAAATTTTTGTAGGTAGGAAAGATGAAGAATGAGTGAGACCTGAAATGGAAAGAAGGTCTCACACAGCTGGCACTGCACAGCTTCCACTCTGTGTAGAGGTTACAGAACAACCCCCTCCATACAGCATTCATTGGTTTCAGAAAATTTTCGTATTGGAAAGAAGGGGTCGAAATTTTATGTGGATAGGAAAGATGAAGAATGAGTGAGACCTGAAATGGAAAGAAGATCTCACACAGCTGGGACTGCACAGCTGCCACACTGTGTAGAATTTACAGAACAACCTCCTCCCTACAGCATTCATTGATTTCGGAAAATTCTCATACGAAATTTTTTGTAGATAGGAAAGATGAAGAGTGAGTGAGACCTGAAATGGAAAGAAGATCTCACACAGCAGGGACTGCACAGCTGCCACACTGTGTAGAGGTGACAGAACAACCTCCTCCCTACAACAATCATTACTTTATTATTGGCTTGATAACCATACCGGAAAATTTTGTGTTGGAAAGAAGAGGTCGAAATTTTAGGTGGATAGAAAAGATGAAGAATGAGTGAGACCCGAAATGGAAAGAAGATCTCACACAGCTGGGACTGCACAGCTGCCACACTGTGTAGAGGTTACAGAACAACCTCCTCCCTACAGCATTCATTCACTACCTATGAATTTCTTTACGTCGATCACGCTCCTGAGACCTAATAGCTTTTTACTTTTAGGGTACTCTAGCCTATATGCATTGGCATGTGGTTTTCCTATGATCCTAAAAGGTCCTTGGTATGCGAACATGAATTTCCTTGTTTCTGCATTTATTTTCTTTGATTTTTCCTTGGTTTTGACAAGGACTAACTCACCTATTCCAAAACTAGTAGGTACCGCTTTTGCGTCATGACGCTTCTTCCTTTCCAATGCTGTTTCTCTTATATTTGCCCTAGCCTTTAATTTCTACTCGTCTGTGGATATTTGCATTAGAATAGGGAATTCTACCATATCTGCAACCACATTGTGCGGTTCTTGGCCAAACATGAATTCGCAAGGCGCAAAACCAGTTGCATCATGCCTTAAGTTGTTAATTACACTTTCAAAATACTTAATGTGCTCTGCCCAACTTGAGTGTTTCTGAGCACAATAAGTCCTGCAAAGCCTATTCAATTCTCTCATAATACGTTCACTCATATTTCCTTGGGGGAAATACGCAGATATTTTCAGATGTTTCACTCCGGCCTTAGCCAGACATTCTTTAAATCTATCAGAAGTAAACTGAGGCCCATTGTCTGACAGCAAATTCTTCGGAACACCAACGTTCACGAAGAAATCCTTTTCCAATTTTTCTACCAATGTTTTTGCATTTGCTCTTTTAATTGAGTATAGCTTAACATATTTACTGAATCCATCCACAACAACAAAAACATGGGTGCAACCACCTCTCGAAACAGGAAGAGGGCCAAACAAATCACAAGCCAGTAATTCTAGGGTTTCAGTTGGCTCTACTGAATGCATATCCCCTTGTATTCTGGTGTTATCAGCACGGACTTTCTGCCACACTACACAAGATGCTAGACGCTTGGCCACACGGCGGTACATGTTGTCAAACACAACCTTCTCTTTTAATTTTGCAATGTACTTCTTTCCACCGTAGTGCCCATACCTCAGGTGTACATAGTCGATTAGTAAGTCCACATGTTGTGAGGGAAAGCACAGCTTCCACTCAGAAACACCTACCTTTTTCCTCCTAAACAGAATACCTTTATGCAGACAATAGTATTGCGAAACCTTAGGATAGTTCGCATTTCCTAAATAGCTCTTCACTAATTTCAGTTGGTCATCTGCATTCTGCTCAAGTTCTTAATCACTCTCTTTAATGCACTTTCTTCCTTTACTTCGTGCAATGCAAACATTCGAACTTCATTTAGGTCTGTTGCTGTAATGCCCGCGTCATCACAGAGCTCCGCACTTCTAGATAACCCATCAGCTACCAGATTGTCTTTCGCTTGAATATTTCTAACCTCAAGGTCAAACTGCTGGAGATACAATGACCATCTTACTAAACGAGCATTCCTCAACTTACAGGTCTTTAAAAAGGTCAACGCCTTATGGTCACTGTAAACAATTATTTTGTGACCTAATAGATACTGCTCAAACTTTTGTACCCAAATACAATTGCCAATGCTTCCAGTTCTGAGATGCCATAATTTCTCTCTGCTGCCTGTAAAGATCGACTTGCGAAAGCTATAGTCTTGTGCACTTCTTGTTCGTTCTCTATTTCTACTTGAAATACCTCCACAGCTATACCATAGCCACTAGCATCAACAGACATACAGAATGGTTTTTCAAAATCAGGATGATGTAAAATTGGACTATTAATTAAAGATTGTTTAAGCACCTCAAACGCCTGTTGACATTCTGCTGTCCAAACCCAAGGGGTATTCTTTTTCAGCAGGAGGTGAAGACAGGGCGCATTAAAAGCCTGATCACTAACAAAACGCCTATAGAAGCCGAACAGACCGAACATCGATCTCAACTGCTTCTTGTTTCTGGGAGCCTCAAATTTTTCAATGACTGCTAACTTGCCTGGGTCAGGCAGAATACTCTTTCCACTTATCATATATCCCAAGAAACCTATTTCCTCTTTAACGCACTCTGTCTTTTCAATCTTTAATTTCATGCCACCTCTCTCAATAGCCTCTAACACTTCCTCTAATAGAACTATGTGTTCTCTCCAGGTAGGAGTTGCTATTAACAGATCATCTACGTAGACTGTTATTTTATTACTTAAGGCTGGTCCTAAAACATGGCACATCACACGTACAAAGGCACAAACGGAGATATTAAGTCCGAAAGGTACCACACGGTATTGGTAACAAACTCCTTCGTACAAGAAAGCTGTGTACTTCCTTGAACTTTCCGCCAGTGACAAATTCCAATATCCACACGTGGTGTCCATAGAAGTTAAGAATTTTACTCCCTGGAACTTTTGCAATAACTCGTCCATGTTCTGCGGTCTATCACTTTCCCTAACCACTATTTCATTCAACCAACGAGCGTCCAAGACCAATCTGACACCCCCGTCTCTTTTTGGTACAACAACAAGAGGATTATTGTACTCACTGACCGCTTTTTCAATCACACCCCACTCCAGCATTCTCTGTATCTCCTTCCGAACCGCCTCCTTCCTAGCTACATGTATTTGGTATGGCTTCCTGAAAAACACTTGGCCAGGTTTCACCATTAATTGACATTCATAACCTTTGACCATGCCAGGTCGATCTGAAAATACCTTATGATGCTTTTTTAAAACCTGTCTCAGTTCTTCCTTCTGATTAGCTGAAATTTTATCGATTTCCTGCAATTTAGCTTCTATTTTGTCCAAAATAATTGCTTCTTCTTCTTCTGTGTTCAGCTTATTTTTACTAAGATTAACACCTTCGTCCCAATACCTCCTATTTTTCAGAACTCGTATAGGCAGCTCCCAATTGTCATCATTAGTTACTACATGTTTATCAATAAAAGGTACCGTAATTACTCCAGTTATCGTCAAGACCATTTTTAACTGGCTTCTTTCAAAGTCAACAACACCTTAATATTTTGACAAGAAATCTATGCCAACTAAAATTTCAATACTGAGATTATTTACAATTAAACATGGATGATCAATTAAATTACCATTAATGTTAAAGGGCAGCAAAGCTTCTTGCTTTACTGTTTTTGACACCTTGCCAGTAGCACCAATTATTCTTAGTCCTGATAACCTCATTACTGTAAGTTTGCCTTTACCAGGTAATGCATCAAAGAAGGACTGAGATTTCGCACTCACCTCACTTCCATTGTCTAAGAGACAACGTACATTAATACCCAACATATTCACTATTATTATAGGGTGGCTTATTCTAGGTTGTACAAGTGGTTCCTCAAACTCATCCAATAGTTCCTTTTGGATTTGTCTCCAACTAAAGTGATCGACATCTGTCTTCATTACATTTAGGTCAAAGTGTGTAGGGGTTTCCTGAATTACGTTTTCAGCTGCCTTTTCCAGTAGGTCTATTAATTTCAAATCGAAACACCGCACGACTTCATTACATTTAGTTTGCAGAACATGACCCAAATTACTGTAGTCTGAGCGATTCTGCGCCTTCAGACCAGGCATAACACTAGTTACAGCTAAACCACTTTTACTATTATCGTCGGGTTCCTTCTCAAGTGACAACTGCTCACAGCTACTGGGTTCATCGACCCCCAACAGGCTACCCTCTACATTCTCACTTACCTCCTGCCCCAAATCTATTAGTACAGTATCAACATCCTGCACAGGCACTTTAGATAAGAGCACATCATCCTCTTCGTAAATATAAGCATGAATTTCTTCTGCTTCTTCACCTGACAATTCAGTATTTTGTAGCTCTTCCCTACCATTACACTGCTGCGCCTTTTCTTTCTCTTCCCACTTAGAAAGCGTCTCTAACACGGTATCTATCAAATACTGTGAGTGATCTAATATTTCTGCTGTATTCTTAGATGCTACCGACCCTTTATCCACATGTTCAGTCTGAGTATTCTGATCTGTCTTACCAATTCCCGTAACTACTGGCTTAGGAAAAGTAACCGCCTGGTGAGTCTCAGTGTCCTCATAAACGGGAACTAGTTTTCCTGCCTCGGGCTACTACTGTTTCCTTTATTTCCATTATAGTTAACTGGCACAGTATTGCTTTCCGCACTGTTGGTTACCTGCATAATTTTGTCTGAAACAAAATTATTATCATTTCGATGCCATTGTTGGATCTGATAATTATTTCTCCAATTCCTACCTCTCTTAGGATGGCGAACACCTACTGTTCTGATGTTGACATTGCCATTCTGCTCGTTCTTAAAATTACTACTAGTGTTATTAGCATTTCTGTCATTACGTGCTTGCTCCTCATTGGCAGCAACACGTTCTACACGTTCCAAATATTCAATGAAACGATCCAGATTGTCTCTAGGGGCAGATATAATTGTAGTTTGCCAATACTATGGCAGTTTGGCTTCAATACCTAGTATAATCATTTCCGGTTTTAGCTTTTCCGCCAAATGTGACAAACGTGAAATCCATGACCTAGCAAATTCTTTAATAGATTCCTTGCCTGCATTGAAGCGTTTTCCACTCCAAAGTTCTCTCAACACTTCATTTTGCTTATTACTAGACCAATACTAATTAATAAAAGCTGTTTTAAATTCTGCTAATGTTTTACATTTCAGCATAACATCAGCTGACCAACGCATGGCGTTACCTGCTAAATGGTTTCTAATAAATGAGATTTTCTCTCGTTCAGACCAAGTTGGTGGAATCACATCTTCAAAATCGTTCCAGAAATCTAGCGGGTGGATATTTTTATCTGGATCGAACCGCAAGAACTGCCGACACTCGATAAAAGCGGCGTTTGCAGCTACAACTCGTTGTATACTACCATTACCAGAAGTTACTGAAGCTACTTTACTCTCAATGTTAGCAATGTTAGTACTAATATTTTCTACTTTCATTTCAACATTATCTACTCTTTGCACAATGTGAGTAGTGTCAGTTTTGATTGCATCTACTTCTGCTTGACATATGTTTACTTTTAGATTAACATCTTTAAACCTATCTGAGCACAGTTAAGATTCCGCCTCGATCTCTTCTGTTAACTTGTGCTCCAGCTTCACATCTTCCATTTGGAAGTCTCTGCGAACCTCGGCAACTTCGGATTTTACTGTTTTATACATTTCAGAAAATTGTTGAGCAACCTTTTTCTTAATATCCTCATGGTTGTAATCAATTTTATAATTTAATCTCTCCAGGTCCTCTTTCAACTTACTGCAGCCAGTCTTGAAGAAAGTTTCTAATTCAGCTTTATTGGATTCTAATTTATTGTCCATTACCTCAAACCGTTTATTAAAATTGGTCTGGCTGGCCACAGTCCTGTTATTTACCTCAATTATATCCGATTTTAACTCAGCTGTCATTCTAGCATTACTGCTTTTGACCTCAGTTATTTCGGAGTTTAATTCAGCTGTCATTCTAGCATTACTGGCTGACATTTTTGCATTACTGGCAGCTATTGCTTGTAATATAACATTTAAATCAATAGCCCCAGCATCTTTGGGTTGCTCACTAGGTGGCTTTTTATTACACTCAGGTGACAAAAAACTAGCTCAACACCAGAATCATCAAAACTAAATGAAACTTCTGATTGATCAGCCGTATCTAACTTATCCTTCTTAAACTCTACCACCTCTGTTGACTGTTTTGTTTTGAATTCATCAGATAAACTACCATCCAATAAACAATTTCTGATTTCTGCTTTACTACAGGGGTCTCTATTATTGAATCATTGCCCCTTTTCACACTACTGTCAGGAGACAATACTTCATATTTCACATTAATATTACTACTTTCATGCATATTTACACTTTAACCGTTGTCTGGGTTTACAGTCCCCTCAGCAGACATAGGTTCTGATTTAAGTATAACCACAGTGTCTTTTGGCGGTTCCATCGCCGACAATCTTTTAGTGCAGGTTAGTAAAATTTTTAACAGCTTTCCACTTAACTTAGTTCCTTCTGCACGAGGTATGGCGTTGCCGGCGTGGTGTACCAGGATTACTGATGCGACGCAGCTCGCTGAATTGCAGACGGCACTCCGACGGCTGTTGTGTGTTTGCGTGGCCCGCAACTGCAGGCGCGGCTCCGGCTGCTCCCGGGGATGACTGCGTTGCAGCGAAACTGGCTTTTCGCGATGCCGGCAGCGCCACTCAACTCAGTGCCAGCTCCGTCACTCCATATGCGTCGTTAATCCAATTGCGTCGTCCACATGCGCACGTAGCACTTTCACTGTTCTGTTACTCAGCTGCGTGTCGCATTTCACTCCGAACATTTAAAAATCACTTTCACTTTTACTCAGTCGTATTTCCTGGCCGATGCACCATATGTGGGGCTGCGGGTGGAATTATGTCAATTTTATGTTGTTTATATAAATGTTAGGTTTACAGAATGTTAAACCAGTTCCTATTATTTAGAATGTTATTTATGCTGTCTTTCGCCGTTCTCAACACTGGCTCTCTAACTACAATATTGGCAACCAGAAAGTGATTAGCAAAACGTGAAGCCTGTAATTAGAATTCCTAGTGCCCACTTCATCTGAGAATACACTTATAGTTACAGCTTATAGCTCTGATGAATTAGGAGATTGTCTGGGATTTATAATCAAAAACGGTCGTGAAAAAACGTTCTGTATTCTGAAAGTCACAGATGAAAACAAAAGAATCCACACAATCTAACTAACAGAGCAGTTCAGAGTCCAATGTGCTGATGCAACTATAAATGTCCAAATTAAATGTTTAAATGAATGCTCGCCATAATTTGATGATAAGGTTCATCAAACGCCACGCTAACTAATGGTAGAATGTTTGTCCCGCTGCGGCACGTGAAAATACGACAATACGCAAACTGAAGATCGATAATTAAAGTCAACCCAGAATTAACACTTCACTCGAAAATGATCTCATGGTTACGCATACCTCGAGTAACTTAATACGGCATCCGAGGCTGTTTGTAGCAATGATACCGACTCGACGCGATTCTCGACACAGATGGCGCGCCATTCAGAGTCTGGAAAGAACTGGGGCCGTGCTTCCTCGTGCAGCATTCTTATATATAAAGCTGCAGTGCGGATGGCTAAGGGAACGCCTGATCAAATCGGCTCTCCCGACTAGCCGCTGGGCTAGTAATGCACCACTTTAAGTTATTGAATAAATCACAGCTTCTTTTGCTGTTGGCCGATGAAGCTCTCAATTTAAATGTGCCTTCAGTCAAAATAGTGTACCAATATTTAACAGATTTTTTAGTGCTTGTATTCTGTGTATGGCCTTGTCTTTTGAAGCATAAACTCGGTGGATAATATCCTATAATATTTTCTCTGAATATTCTGCATAAGTTTCGTGTCTTGTTTTCGTTAAAATCCTCTTCCATCTCCTTCAGTTTATTGTCTTCATAACCTCTTTCTTTACCTGCTGATTATTTTGGAAGACGTCGTGTATGTCTTGTTTAATACTTCCTAATTTCGGATTTTTTTTGTGGCTGTTAAATATTTTCCAGATCTATGTTCTGCATTTTACGGCTCTGCAGCATGCCTTGGTCCAGCGTCTGTAGATAGAAATCTGTGGTTGCTACTATTTTATCAGTTCTTTCACATTTTGCTACATTTCTTTTTGCCGTTTGTTACTCTCTATTTCTAAGTAGGCTGTTTAGGTTTTTTTATTGGTAACGCCACCTCTGTATGAAAATCACTGGCTGTGCTGTGTGCAGTCTGTGGCTGCTTTGCATTGTTGTAATACTCGCCATTGCAGTGTTGGGCAGCGGCAGCTGGATGTGAACAGCGCATAGCGTTGCGCAGTTGGAGGTGAGCCGCCAGCAGTGGTGGATGTGGGGAGAGAGATGGCGGAGATTTGTAATTTGTCATGAACTGCTATATTTATATATGATGATATCAAGGTAAATACATTGTTTGTTCTCTACTAATATCTTTCATTTGCTAACTATCCCTATCAGTAGTTAGTGCCTTCCATAGTTTGAATCTTTTATTTAGCTGGCAGTAGTGGCGCTCGCTGTATTGCAGTAGCTTTAGCAGCGAAGATTTTTTTGAGGTAAGTGATTTGTGAAAGGTATAGTTTAATGTTAGTCAGGGCCATTCTTTTGTAGGGATTTTTGAAAGTCAGATTGCGTTGCGCTAAAAAAAAAATATTGTGTATCAGTTTAAGGACAGTCGTGTATAATTGTTCAAAGGGGACGTTTCATATGTCGACCCTTAGCCTAGGATACCTCACTGGAATCTTCTGATTTTTTTCTTGTAGTTTGTGTAATTAGTGTAGCTATTGTTTATTGCTAGCGTGTAATCATAGAGAGAATTTCCTTTGTAGTTGTAGTTTTTCATTGTTGTACAGGAAAACAGTTGTGGCATGCATGTAGATTTGCACCAAGTATTTCACAGCTGCGCTGGCAATTAAGTAGACATTATTTCCATTGCTATGTTATTTTATTTTGCTCTTCAAATTGCGCTTTTCTGTGTTATCGTGTGAAATACTGTGACAATAATGGCGTGTGAAAAACGTAATACTAGGCTCCAAAGTAAACTGAGAAATGACAGTGAAGACGAAAGCAGCGTGTTAGCGCCGCAGAGTAATGAATTAACTAATGTTCAAAGTAGTAATTTGGTAATTGCGCATAGGGAAATGGAGCGGGCGGCAAACAATGGTGTAGACAGTGAAACAGGTAGTGAACAGGGAAGCGTTATCAATCGATTGGTCGGCAACAGCTCGCCTCAGGAATCGGGAATGACAGAACACAATATTGCAAATACTGCAGACTCAGGTTTTGGGTTCCCACCGTTTTCTCAAATGAGTCAAGACACATTTTCCACTTGTCAAAATGTGAATGTTGCCGGTGCAACTTCACTGCCGAAAAGCACTGAGGAACATGTTTCGGACACCAGTGCATTGTTATTACAATTAATGCAACAAATGGGACAAAAGCTTGAAAAGTTAGACACAATGGAACAACATCAGAGACAAACACAGCAGCAGTTAGACACAATGGAACAAAATCGGAGACAAACACAGCAAAAGCTTCAAAAGTTAGACACAGTGGAACAAAATCTTAAAAAGTTAGACTCATTGGAACAAACACTTAAACAAACACGTGAAGATTTAACTACTGAGTTACATAACATTGAATCGAAATGTCAAAAAGTCTATAATGACGTAAAAACACAAATTTGTGAGCATTTTCAACCTATTTTCTCGCGGCATGAAAATGCATTACAGAATCACGAAGCAGCCATAAAAGAACTGCAAATTATTGTTCATGAAAATCATGAGACCTTGCAAGCTAAATTTGACTCAGTTGCATCTACCGATTCGGTTACGCAACTTGCAAAAACTCAGGAAAACTTTAAGGACACGGTAGATACTCTGAAACTTGGTTCAGAAAAACACACTGAAGAAATAAGTACACTATCGGAGAAAGTAGCCGAACTTTCGGATCAGGTCACTAACTTATCTACAAAGGTATATGATGATCTGAATGACACAAGACCCATAGCCTTCACTGACACAGAAGAGTATGAACAAATAAGAAAATTCAAACAAAATCAGAATCAAATTAATACACAACACCAAAGAGAAATCCGGGAAGTACTTGATCAGCTGACACAGGTAATACAAGAATTACGTATTTCAGAGGACACTGGCGCTCCAAACACGGGAAGAGGGACTTAGAAACACGGAAAAGCCGCAAAATAATAACACAGGGCATTTCGGAAGTTATGAAAGAAATTGGCAATGTGCACCGAATTTTGAGATGGAACGGCCGACACGACCTAACAATGACCGATATGCGACTCGCCGACATGATGATTTTGACTATAAGCTGTTCATTACTACACGTAAATTCAAAACATTTAAGAATTCTGGCAACGACATTCATCCACAAGCATGGCTCCATCAATTCTCTCATTGTTTTCCTCCCAACTGGTCGTTGGAACACAGATTAGAATTTACGTGTGGGTACTTAGAGAATGAACCAGCTGTAAGAATGCGATCGGTCATTCACGATTGCCGCAGTGAAGGAGAATTTTACCATGCCTTCCTCTCAGCATATTGGTCTCAAGCCACACAAGACCGAGTAAAACATGGTATCATAATGATGAAACATTTCGAACAATCTGAATTCTCCAGTCTTGTGAAATATTTTGAAGACATGTTGCACAAGAATCAGTACCTGTCAAACCCATACAGCCCCTCAGAACTCATCCGCATTTGCTTAATCAAATTACCTGAACATTTACGGCATATTATTTTAGCAGGACGTTGCAAAGACGACATTGAAGCTTTTCAGGGACTGTTACAAGAACTAGAAATTGACACTGATAATCGCGGAATGCGAAAACAAGGACACAACAATTACAGGTCACATCCGTCACAATTCCGTGACGACAGAAACAATAACCGGACACGACTGGTCTATTCTTACAACGCAAATCGTGACCAAAATTGACACCACCCGTACGACAACCGTTGGCAGAGTAGTAATAATTACAGGGAAAGATCACCTCTCCGCGGTAGTGACTATCACAGAGACAATTAGAGAAACAAACAATATGGGAACCAAAATAATTATTATCAAGGGAGACAGAATAACTTCAGACGCAACAGTTCAGCGCGCAGTTACGATTCAGGGAGAAATTCTCCACCACTTAACCGACAAGAAAGAAACTACAGGAACTACCGACATGACGACAGACGATGTGATCGTAACGACAGACCTGAATTGCATCAGAACTGGCGGGATTCAAACAGAGCAGGGCCCTCTCGAGGAGGTGAATTTGTAGAAGTTAGGTCTCCAAATCCCAATAACGACGCGCGCCAACAAAGAGACAATAGGCAATGACTCACCCCGCTGGCAGCCACAAAACGTTCTTATGACACTAACGACGCAGCTGCCGTAGCTAGTAATTACGTAAAAATGGAAGACATTAGGGACATCTTACTCCAGGAACACGACGTAAAACATAACAACATTGCATATCCTGTGATTCACATTACTGTAAATGACGTAAAATTTACGGCAGTACTTGACTCTGGCAGTCCCATTTCAGTAATCAGTGAAACAGCCTTTAGCAAATGCAACAAATCGAACGATTGCCCCACACTTCCGTTACGTAAGATTAAATTACAAGGTGCAATCTTTGGAAAAAGTGTAGATGTACGCCTACAAACCAATTTAGAATTCTTTTGTCAAAGCCACAGCTTCTCTATGAACTTTCTCATTGTTCCATTATTGTCGACGGAAATTATATTGGAAGTAGACTTTTTGAATGAATACAAAGCAATTTTAAACTTTCACGATGCTGAAATAAGTTTAGAGAAAGAAGGTAAGTCAATAGCTTTGAAATTTGAAGATTGGCTCTCAAACCATGACGAGGAAAATAATCGGCTTTACCTTCTGTTAGACAACAGTTCGGACTTTTCTACGGAACTAGACACTAACAATCACTCTGCAAGTACTGACAGGGATGATATCGACGGCGCATTTGACACTAATAAGTTAATTCAGAATAAAATTCAAACAATTGAGAATTGTAATGACACTGATAGGCAGGACCTTTTTGAGATTTTACAAGCACATTCCACAGTTTTTACTCATAAAACAGGAACAATCAAGGGATTTCAATACCAATTTCGTGTTCGTGAGCATATTAAATTTTGTGTTAGACCATACGTAATTCCGGCGCATTATAGGGACCGTGTTAGAACAGAAATACAATCTATGCTTAATGAGGGCATTATTGAGCCTGCAGTAAGCTCATACAACAATCCATTACATGTTGTTGAGAAGAAAAATGGATCGATCAGGCTTGTCTTAGATTCGAGACAAATCAATACGATCATTATTCCTGAAACTGACAGGCCGCAAACGTTAGAAGAACTTCTTCAAAATTTTAATGGTGTAAAAGTGTTGTCTTCCATTGATCTCAGATCCAGCTTTTATCAGATCGAACTTCATCCAGAATGTAGAAAATACACAGCTTTCCTTTGTTTCGGCGTTTGTTATCAGTTTCGGAAACTTCCTTTTGGTTTGAACATTTCTTCGGCAGCATTCATTCGTGGGTTAAATTCCATATTACCTGAGTTCTTAAAACGTCACATCACCTTATATGTGGACGATATTCTGATAGCAGAAGCTTCATGGGAACAACATAATCGCATCCTCAACAGTTTGTTACGTATTTTTGCAGAATCTGGAATTACAGTTAACTTGGAAAAGCCTGAATTCGGTAGGACAAAGGTGAGGTTTTTGGGACATATTATTTCTTCTGAAGGCATTCAGCCGGATCCTGAAAAGTTAGAAGCAATCAGAGCCATTCCAGTGCCATCCACAAAAAGACAAGTCCGCAGTTTTCTAGGTCTCGTAAATTTTTACCGTCGTTTTCTGAATATGCAAATTCTTGTTACACCAAAACTTTGTTCTCTCACTGGAAAAAATACTATTTGGAACTGGGACGAACAAGCACAGTTGGAATTCAATTCTTTGAAAGAAGCGTTACTTCACGCGCCAATCTTAGCTCATCCAGATCTGTCACAAGATTTCTGCCTTAGCATGGATTCTTCTAAAGTCGGTCTTGGTGCCCATTTATTTCAAGAAGCCATAGAAAATGGCACTACCATTCAGAAAACCATTGCTTTTGCTAGCCGAGTGCTAACAAAATCTGAAAAAAAATTATTCCGTTACTGAATTAGAAGCTTTAGCTATCGTTTGGGCATTTAACAAATTCCGTTTCTTTCTTTCTGGTAAGCACGTAAAAGTATACAGTGATCATCGTGCATTACAATTTCTTATGTCTTCAAAATTAAATCATGACAGGTTAAAACGTTGGGCATTGTTTCTGCAAGAATTCCGCTTCACAATAGTCTACATTCCCAGCAAGGAGAACATTGTTGCGGACGCACTGCCACGCGCACCGGCTGGGCTTGAGAAAAGTACCACAGAAGGCAACCTCGAGAAAAATTTCAGTATTCTTTACATTCAGAAAGTCGCCTTTGAAAACTGCATCACCACATCGTTAAAGGACATTGCTCATGAACAAGATAAAGATCCGATTTGGAAAGACATCAAGAGCAAATGGCATGAAAAGACACACACACAGATTCGGCATTATTGACTGGGTAGAAACAACATACTGTTCAAACGCTGCACTGTTGATGACAAGCTATGGGTACTTTGCATTCCTGACGATTTTGTTAATAAGCTCATTTGGTACATTCATTTCAGCTACGCACATTTTGGTCCACGAAAATGTTATCATATTCTTCGAACGACTTGTTATTTTAACAATATGGGAAAGAGAATTCGAAGAGTCTTGTCTATTTGTAAACTTTGTCAAAAGGCGAAACCATCTCCTGTCTCACATCGTGCTCCGTTGTTTCCTATCATTCCTTCTAAATTAAAAGAATTTGCTGCTGTTGATCTCTTGGGACCGCTTGTCAGAACATCTAATGGATTTTCGTACGTTCTAGTCGCTGTTGAACTTACTTCAAAATTTGTTTCTTTCACACCGTTACGTAAAACCACTGGACGGTCTGTATCCAACGCCTTTGTTAAAAATTTCTTAGGTGAAGTTGGCCACGTTGCTAAAGTCATTTCAGATAACGGACCGCAATTTAGATCTGCTGTTTGGTCACGCATGCTTCGCAACCATAAAATCAAACCTGTTTTTATTTCATTGTACTCACCACATTGTAACCCCTCCGAACGGATTATGAAAGAAATCAATAAGCTCTGCAGTCTTTATTGTCACAGAAAGCATCAGCATTGGGACAGATATTTACACTTATTTCAAAACGTGCTGAATGAAATGCCTCGTGATTCCACTGCTTTACCACCTACTCTTGTACTGAAGAATGAAGAACCACCGAACAGAATCAGAGAGCTTGTACCTTTCCCGAATACACGTAAACTTCGACAAAAAGACATAATTGATTTGGCTCTTAAAAATATAAAATCTGCAGCAGACAAAAGGAGAAAACTACACGGTAAAGCAAATGCAAAGAAATTGTATATTGGTCAGAAAGTTCTCATTAAAGCTCATTCATTGTCACATAAGAAGAAACACTTGAGTCACAAATTCTTTCTAGTTTACAATGGACCATACAGAATCCGACGTATACCACATAATAATTGCGTTGAAGTTGAAACTCTGCGTACTAGGAAGAGTAAAGGTTTACACCACATTTCACATGTAAAACCATTTATTGAAAGATAATCTGCTTTTTAACTTTGTCTTTGCCATAAAACTTTTCACTTCACATTTCTAGTATGCTTTGTCACACTTAAGAAACTGTTAACATGCAACAATGTTTGAAGTTAAATATCCAGTCTAGAACCTAGGGAACATTTTTAAACAGAAATTACGAATGCATTGTAATAGTGAACAGACGACACAGTGTTGTATTTGTACATTCTTGCTTGTTAGTTGCACGATTACGTAACGACTATCAGGCTTACATACTTAGGACACATACTGGCACTGCTAATGAGATTTTAATGCAACATTTTGGTTTACTTGAAAATACATTCTGGGTTTAATGTACTTTCTGTGAGATACCAGACGACACAGTGGTTAGTTTAAGTGACAACTACACGGTTTTATCACGACGCTTCTAATGAGTGACAATTTACAATGTTGTTTTTGTAGTGTTTCTGTTTTATTTCTGCACAGTTTTTCTGTTTTATTCTGCAAAGTGAAACATGTTTTAGTAGTAACTTTTGTGGTATAGCTACAATGAGATTGCCTTTTCCGTAGCACAACAATACGTTACAGCACAGTACTTTCTTCATCATGGCAATAAGCGTAATAACTAAGATATCTATACATAAAGCATTTCACTTTTGTTTATCATGAGGTAAGTACATTGACTTCTGCAGAACTTAGCTTTCAGAGGACGATAAGTACGACACTTCCACAGAATTATCTTACAGCAAGACGCACATTTAGCGCTACAGGACACGCATTTGAGAGATTAATTTTGTACTTAAAACATTTATTTTTAAAGATATTTGAAGTACAATGATACAAAGGTTTTCAGTGATACATTTCATTTCATTGCTGTAATCTGTAACACCTGAGGGTATAATTACATTAATCCTCAGGGGGTTACACACTTACTTTGTGTACCATGTGTTTGGCAACCACAAGGAACCCTAGCTAATATGGTATTTGCTTATACAACTTTACACACCAGTACCATATTTCTCTAACACACAAATTACCCAGCTATCTGATCATTTAACTGAGAGATAAACATTTTTTTTACTACATCAGTGACACATGTTTACGCAATACACAGTTGGGTAACTTCACACTTATGAAACTGTATTTTGTCTGTACTTTGTAAACTGTTCATATTTTTTTCGGAATCATTGTGATACTATGAGAGCTTTGAATGATGTATTTGGTAAGGGAGCATGATTTTAAAGTACGTTTGAGGAAGATGACACTATTGAAATGAGCAGAGAATTTTTTTTAGGTTTTGAAATTATTGCAGAAAGCTACGACGTTTTTGAGATTTGACTGAGGTGTTATGATGTTATTATTATGACGACGATGTGTACTATGCTGTTGAGATATGTTTATGATCAATAAGATGATGCTACCGTATATGAGGAATAAGAAGTATGTTGGAAACCAAGAATCGTACTTTAAGAGTTATGAAATGTGCGTAAATTCGTGACTGTATCACAATGCTGACGAATATTTTATTTGGACACTTATATTTATAGGATTTTCTTTCTACAGATTTGCAACGCTAATTCATGACCTGTGAAATATTTTTATGTGAGACTGTCACTGTAGCAGAAACTGCTGTCGTAAATATTTCCGTAAGAAAGTTAAGTGACCACCTGCACGTAATGCGTCGTGGGCACCCACCTGGGCGACAGCCGCCCGAAAAAAAAAGCCATTAGCCTTTCAGAGGCGCAGGTGGAGAAAAAAAAAAAGGAGAGACCATTAACCTCGCTATTGACATTCCTTTGTGGAAAGCATAGCAAATAAGACACGCTCATTACTTGGAAACATATGATTATATTGTGGAGTGCCTACTTTCTGCTACTTACTGAAATGCTTATAAACTGATGGGAAATATTCTTACATCTGCAAACCTGATAATGACAAGTGTCTTTCTACGAGAGTTGAGAACTACTGACTTATGAAATGTCACATGACTATTGAATGATATTTGTATGCTTTGGTTTGCGTAATTGCTTATTTCATTTGATACCTGTATTCCTGTTGTGTTACAGCATTAGTTTTATAAAATAAACTTAGATGCATTTGCTAATGTGAACACTTTCTGTCAACAGATCTATTAAATCATAATTTTGTAATCCACATTCTTTAAAAAAAGGAGCACTTGGAAAGGAAAGAACAATAAGAAGGGACTAGTAACAGTAACTGGACACATAATTTTCTTTTCAAGTACATGGTAATATTTTTTTTACAATAAGTTGTTGTGGTGCACCACTTTAATTACTTAGACATTAAGATGTGATTATATATTTCCCTTATCTGCATTGTTATCTTTAGTGTACAATTTTTTCTGCTTGAGCTATGTCATGTTTAGGTATAAGTTACTGCTGTTTGCCAGGCATAGTGCTACTGAACTTTAATTTGTGTTACTCTGCTAAGCCAGATTTATTTTTTTGTTTGCTGCGCATTGCCTCATATTAGTTGTAATGTTGAATTGCTTGGTAATTTAGATTTACTGTAGCTTGCTTTGCGATTTTCCATTTTTTTTATTGCTGTTTATGTTAATTGTTTTATGTGCTGCTGCATTGCCTCGTCCCTTAGTTTAGCATCTGAGCTCAGTAGATTTAAGTTAGCTTAAGAGGGGGTAGACTATATAAGAAACCAACTATTATAAATTTATAAGAAATAGGATACTGTACAGTGGAGAAAAACTATTATTGACAGAGGATGTGAACAAAATACAGAAGGCAGGCTTAGATAGGACTTTTTGGGAATAATGATGAACAAAGGGAGATCTCCATGCAAAATACTGCAGTAAAACAAACCCTGTCCTTTCCCTTTTGTGTTATCCCACTATATGTTTGTGTACCCTTGTGTATTTGTTTTCTTCCTGTCTCTGTGTAGTTTCATATAATTTTTTCTTCTTTTAATATTAAGCTACATTCACTATGATGAGGAATACTGTTATCCTCAAATATAATTTGCATTAATAATATGTTATTTACCTTGTAAATATGCTTAGACATTATTTATTCTGGTTTGTTGCTCACATGTGAAGGTGATGTTCCAAAAGTTCTTGTGATCTTTATGTATTTACTTATGTCATAATTCCTGTAACACTGATGTATATGTCTATTTCTATTCTTTTGTAAAGCCTGTACTACAAATGTTATCTGCATTATTACGTTCTTTAATGATGTATTTTGTACCTTTGTAATTGTATTTTCATGTTGTAAATTTATAAAATTGTAATTGACACCAGTTCATGATATTATTAACTTGTTAGTTACATTTCACTGCACACGTTTCTGTTGGTCATAGTATATGGACAATATGTGAGAAGTTGGGACTGTTAGTGTTTGCACGTGTGTTACTAATTCAGCAAGGGACTGGATAACAGCATTGCTGGTTCTAAGGACAAATCCAAAAACTTTGTGAATGCACAAGTGGTGGTTATGGACTTGCTATATTATTCGCAAGACTCTTCGATGGTGATTGTGCACCTGCACAGTCGCAACAGATCGCAACAGATGGCTGCTGGCCATCTCTACAAGGACTACAGTGTGTCTGCATCTTTGATGACCCACCATGCCATTATTTCTACAAGGACTGCAGTGGGTCTGCACCTCTGGTGGCCCACCAATACCACAATCTCTACCAGGACTACAGTGGGTCTGCTCTGTGATGACCTAACTACCAATATTCTTCAAAACGTCGACTGACTCTGCTGTGGGTTTACTCTGTTGTGGCACATTACCTGTCTGCATGTCGAGTCAGCACTGTCTTTCCGTTGGAAGGACAGCACTACTTCTTCAAGACTGCATGGAAATCCACTACGTCTGTGTGCATTGTCTTTTACTGCTCAGACTTTGAGAAAAACACTGCAATTTTACTGTGACGAATGATGAGGACTGTCTTTATGGATTGTGAGAATATTTTAGCTTTTGACCAACATTGTATCAATAAGTGTCTGCCTTTGATTTCTTTGTTATTGTAATTGTGAAAAAAAGTTTTAACAAATATGTATTGGCCAGTGCCCAAAAAAATTTGTAAAATTTTTTTGGGTAGCATGGGGGCTATGTAAGTAGGCTGTTTAGGTTTTTTTATTGGTAACGCCACCTCTGTATGAAAATCACTGGCTGTGCTGTGTGCAGTCTGTGGCTGCTTTGCATTGTTGTAATACTCGCCATTGCAGTGTTGGGCAGCGGCAGCTGGATGTGAACAGCGCGTAGCGTTGCGCAGTTGGAGGTGAGCCGCCAGCAGTGGTGGATGTGGGGAGAGAGATGGCGGAGATTTGTAATTTGTCATGAACTGCTATATTTATGTATGATGATATCAAGGTAAATACATTGTTTGTTCTCTACTAATATCTTTCATTTGCTAACTATCCCTATCAGTAGTTAGTGCCTTCCATAGTTTGAATCTTTTATTTAGCTGGCAGTAGTGGCGCTCGCTGTATTGCAGTAGATTGAGCAGCGAAGATTTTTGTGAGGTAAGTGATTTGTGAAAGGTATAGTTTAATGTTAGTCAGGGCCATTCTTTTGTAGGGATTTTTGAAAGTCAGATTGCGTTGCGCTAAAAAAAAAATATTGTGTATCAGTTTAAGGACAGTCGTGTATAATTGTTCAAAGGGGACGTTTCATATTTTCTTAATTTTTCTGTTACCTTTTTCTTGTTTGTTGGTTCTTTGGGGCTGTTCTAACAGCTGTGCTGGTTCTCTCGATTTTTCTGTTAGGTATATATTTCGCTTTAATTCAGAGAAGATGATAATCATGTTCGAAACATTCTGTCCTTGTTCTAACACTAACAATTTCTCTGGTGTTCTTCGTGGCCACCACTATGATGTCTATTTTAAATTCTCCTAGGGCATTGCCGGGAGGATTTTCAAGTCAGTAGTGTCTTATGCAGTTCCTGGAATTACACTGACAGTTTTGAGGTCGACATTACTGCAGAATATTATGAAGTACTGTCCATTATTGCGTGTCCTGCTGTGCGCAGCCTGTTTTCCTGTTGTGGCTCTGAATTTCTTTCGCTGCCTAACTGGGCCTCAAAAATTGCCTACTAACGTTTTTAAGCGCTTCGTGTGCATTTTGCTGGTGGTTTCTACCAGATATTTCCAGAAATCTTCTATCATTTACTGCTTTTTATTGTTGTTGTTTGGGGGCATAACCGGGGATTAGTGAACGGGCTTTGTTTCCAGATCGTATCGTGAGTGTCAGCTTTTTTCCTGATTTTGAAGTCAACAGTCTTCTGACTGGTTTGATGCAGCCCGCCACGAATTCATCTCCTGTGCCAACCTCTTCGTGCACTTGCAACCTATGTCCTTAAATATTTACCGGATGTATTCCAATTTATATCTTCCTCTACGGCTTTTTTCCGTCTACAACTCCCTCTAGTACCATGGAAGTCATTCCCTGGTATCTTTGCGGATGTCACCACCCTACCCCTTCTCCTTGTCAGTCTTTCCCACATGCTCCTTTCCTCTCCGGTTTTGAGAAGAACCTCCTCATTCCTTACTTAATTTTCAACATTCATCTGCCGCACCACACCACAAATGCTTCTATTCTCTTCGGTTCCGATTTTCCCACACTCCATTTATTTTAACATAAGATGCGGAGCTCCAAACATATATTCTCAGAAATTTCTTCCTCAAATTAAGGATTATTTTTGACACGAGCAGACTGCTCTTGGCCAGGAATGCCCTTTTTCCCAGTGCTAGTCTGCTTTCGACGTCCTCTTTGTTCCATCTGTCGTTGGTTATTTTACTTAACTTGGTTATTTTAGTTAACTTCATCTACTTCGTAACCATCAATCGTGATGTTAAGTTTCCCGCTGTTCTCTTTTCTATTACTTCTCATTACTTTCGTCTTTCTTCTGTTTACTCTGAATCCATATTCTGTACCCTGTAGACTGTACTCTCCATTCATAAGATAGTGTAATACTTCTTCACTTTCACTCAGAATAGCCATGTCATCAGCGAATCGTATCATTGATACCCTTTCACGTTGAATTTCAATCCCACTCCGGAAACTTTGTTTTATTTTCATCACTGCTTCTTCGAAGTAAAGATTGAATAGTAGGTGCGAAACACTACATCTCTGCATTACACCCTTTTTAATCGTTCTGGGTCATCTGTTCTTAATATTACCTATTAGCTCTTGTGCATATTGTTTATTATCCGTCTCTTTCTCTTAACCCTAATTCTTCGGAATTTCGAACATCTTGCACCAATATACATTGTCGAACCCTTTTTCCAGGTCCACAGTTCCCATGAAAGTGTTTTGAATTTTCTTCAGTCTCTCATCCATTATCAATCGCAACGTCTAAACTGCCTCTCTGGTGCCTTTACCTTTCCTAAAACCAATCTGGTCGTAATCTATTACATCATTAATTTTCTTTTCCATTCTCCTGTATATTATTCTTGTCAGCAACTTGGATGCCCCAGTTGTTAAGCTCATTCTGCGATAAGTCCCGCACTTATCACGTCTTACAGTCTTCGGAAATGTGCGGATGATATTTTTCCGAAAGTCAGATGGCATGTCGCCAGACACATACATTTCACACACCAACGTCAATAGTCGTTTCGTTGCCAATTCGCCCAATGATTTTAGAAATTCTGATGGTATGTTATCTATCCGTTCTGCTTTATTTGATCTTAAGTCCTCCGAAATTCTTTTAAAATCTGACTCTAATACTGAAACTTCTAAATTGACTGCTGTTTCTGTTCTATCATATCAGACAAATGTTACCCCTCATAGCCTCATAGGAGCCTTTAATGTGCTCTTTCCCCCTATTCGCTCTTTCTTCTGCAGTTAACAGTGCAATTGACGTTGCCCTCTTATTGTTACCATCGTTCATTTTAATTTTACCGAAGGTTGTCTTGACTTTCCTATATGCTGGTCAGTCCTTCCGACAACCATTTCCTTTTCTATTTCTACGCATTGTTCACGCAACCATTTCGTCTTAGCTTCCCTGCACTTCTTGTTTATTTCATTTCTCAGTGACTTGTATTTCTGCATTCCTGAATTTCTCTGAACATTCTTGTACTTTCTTCTTTCATCGATCAAGTGAATTATTTCTTCTGTTACCCATTGTTGCTTCGTAGTTACCTTCTTTGTATCTATGTTTTCTTTCCAACTCCTGTGACTGCACGTTTTTGAGATGTCCATTCAACTGCACTGCCTACTGAGCTCTTCCTTACTGCTGTATCTATAGCCTTCGAAAACTTCATGAGTATCTCGTAATTCTTTAGTACTTCTGTATCGCACTTCTTTGCTTACTGATCCTTCCTGATTAATCTCTTAAACTTCACCCTACTCTTCATCACTACTACATTGTGATCTGAGTCTATATCTGCTTTTGGGTGCGCCTTACAAACCAGTATCTGATTTCAGAATCTCTGTATGACTTTGACAATGCTGTAATATAACGAATCTTCCCGTATCACGCGAAATTTTTCAATTATACCTCCAACTCTTGTGGTTCTTGAACGCTATTACTAGCTGAAATTATTACAGAACTCAGTTAGTCTTCCTTCTCTTTCATTCCTTGTCCCAAGCCAATATTCTCCTGTAACCATTTCTTCGGCTGCTTCTCCTACTACTGCATTCTAGCCGATCATGGCAATTAGACTTTCGTCTCACTTTATATACTGTATTACCATTTCAGTATCATTTACTTCCCCTAGCTCTTCGTCTTCAGCTTTCGACGTCGGCATGTATACCTGAAATACCGTCGTCGGTGGTTGTTTGCTGTCGATTCGTGATGGCCTGTTCGGGAGGAGTTTAGTTTAGGTGATATTATTCTATACTCATCAGGTCATAAATCAATGTCTTCTTTCCATTTCACTTCACTGACCCCTACTAATCTAGATCGAACATTTGCATTTCTCTTTTCAGATTTTCTAGCTTCCCTACCACGTTCAAGCTTTGAGATTCTACTCTTCGAGTCGTAGAACGCTATGCTTTCGTTGATTATTCGATCTTTTTCTCATGGTCACCACCCCCTTGGCAGTCCTCTTCCTGAGATGTGAATGGGGGACTATTCAGGTACCTTTTGCCACTGAAGAGACCAACATGATACTCTTTCAGCTACAGCCAACACTTTATGTGTCTTTAATGCAGTGGTTTCCATTGCCTTCTGCATCCTGATGCCGTTGATTATTGCTGATTGGGGGCAGTTTCCTACCCCAAGTTCAAGAGAATGCCCTGAACTTGTCCGTTCCTCCACCTGCATGTTACATAGATCAGTATCAATATTTGTACTAGAATAAATGTTCTTAAGAATTTGAGACTTCTTCTTGATGTGGTTATGGTTTATAAATAAAGAAATTTATTAACTTATCTAGACAGGTTTAATCACAAATATCCGCATGTGCCATTCAGTAAATGTGTGTGTCACTACATTACTTTAGTATCCTAATCTATATGACAGGAAAATCTCTCATCAACTACTAACTATCGGAACGGCACGTAAGGGTCTCAGTGCAAGAAAAGTGCATACGTGGAGGAAACCTGTACTGGCGTGCAGTCCTGTACCTCTCCTACGCGTTACTTCCTCGATGTGACGGGACCTAAAATTATCTTTTAGGTTAATTAGACACTTTTTAGAACATAAGGACTGTTATACTAGTTACATTAGTTGAGCATCCATGAAGTAGCGGACTAGAGAAACATTCTCTATTTATTTGCATCCCTAACACATCTCACAGATTTCAATTAAACACGGGTTTTCATCAGTGGAACATTCTCTGTTTTTTTGCATTCCTGATAAATCTCGACAGATTTCAATTAACCATGGATATTGTTTAGTAAATTAATATGTTTTTGATCCAGTAGTATTTGTCGGTAATTACTTGTACAGGGCGTCGCTGTAGTCTTTCACTTATTCTGTTCGCGTGATCTGAACAGAAAACAACATAATTTTTCGGTGGATAACGTTTTTCCCACGTTGGCGTTTTGTCGTCTACAGTGTTCTTCCCTGTTTCTTTGCTCTTCAGCTTTACTTCTACCGGTTCTTGTCGGTTCCTGACTTCTTTCCACACACCATTATTCCTATGATACGTATCTCTCAAATTTCGGTAAGTACCTCGTGTGATGATATTTCCTTTTTATCTTGTTTAACTTATCACACAATATTCAACCCCTGCTTATGTCATTTGTGATTTCGCACCCCAGCATCCTCTTTTCCGGATCTATTGATATGCCGCGGTGATCCGAGTTGTCCACAGACACTTTTATCACTGTTTAGCTTTTTTACCTTTCTCGGCACCGTTTCATGTCGTTTGTAACTACATACAGAAGGGACCAACCCCAGGAAGGGACATTTCCTCTATGCCACAAAATAATTTACTATCTCATCTTCCAGTATAGCTGCTGCCTCATGCTCCTTTCCAGTCTTTTGTTAACATGTACCTTATTTTTAACCTGCTCTCAAGGTAATCGCCTCCTGTGTCACGAGCCATCTCTTCGTACCGCCTCTGATGTCAGTACGCTGCTTGTCCGTTTCAGTGACGGCACGGAAAATAAGTTCGGCAGAGATGGAGAGAGTTTGCAACGCCCGTTCCTCTATAACGCGAGTGCCACGCGTTCACCACAAGTGCACCGTACCGCTCCGTCTTCAGTTAGTTGTGGCTTTGTGGCGCGTAATTTCGTAACTGCTCTCTGGTTGTAGTAGTGCTCCAGTAATGTTAATTACCAGTATGAAAATGGTACCAGATGTTGGCACGTAACTAATCTGCATCCAAACGCACGTACGAGCCGCGAGTTAAAATGTTCGCACAGGACGGGCGTATCACAGCGCTCCACGAATTACCGAGTTCACCAGTGTTTGCAGTTTAATAAAGATTCTGCACGCTCCAAACTGTAATTAGCAAACATAAATTGATGGTTCTCCAAAGCTGGGTCACTGACACTCGACGACCTAATATCCGGTTGAGTGCAACCGCAAAACCGCAATTAAGCGATGACGTCTGAGAACGGGAATTTCTATGACAGATCGATGACTGAGAGCATGCGCAGAATTTGCTAATGACTCAGTCATTATCATCACAGTCATCTTCATCAACAACATGCACATTTCAACGAGCAGCCAAACCACAAACTGCGAAAATTATATACTCGTATCTGTCTGTCCTCTATAATGCGATTAAGGCGCATGGAAATTGAACACAATTGCCCTTGATTTATTCTAGCTATTTCATTTTCTGAACATAATTTTATCTGTAGTTTTTCTTGAAAATTGGGGTCACTTCTGATGGCTACAAGGTTACAACACACAACAATTCTAAATGTTGCATTTTCCGGGGGTTATTGTTCCTTCTAGCGGTATTGTAGATGAGATCATACGGTGCTTGATACTTCCTGCATCGCGGTCACCATCTCTCCTTACCATCTTTAGCTTTTTTCTACAGCATTTCAAGATGTCAGAGGACGGTATCTTTTCTTTCTAGTGCCGGAACATTGTTTATAATCATTTTTCGTAGCCGATCTTCTTCCTTTCTCACCTCCCGTCCATACCACTCCTGCAACTCTTAACCTAAAAATTAGACTTTAGGTTCTTTCATTTACATAAGATTTCTTAATTGCTAAATTTACACTCCCTGTATTCTTGCACTTATGAGAGCTGATATGCTCGTTCCAATTCTTCCATGTCTAAGGCTTCAAAACCCACATTTTGCTTTGTTGGTAATATTTCTTTCCACGCTAGTAATGGAATTAGCAGTTGATCTTTGTTCTCTTTTACAATTTACTATGTTATAACAATGATGAAATTGTCCTATTGTCATTCCTTTAAGGACACATGTCTCGTTTACATGGAGCACTATCCATATCGACACTGCCCACATTCCTGTTCATTTTCTCGTTTTATATATTAAACTGTCATACATTGTCCCTCACAAATGTTTGAATTATCTATTCTCTACTACGTTATAAAGACAAGTCGTTGTTTGAAGATATTATCAAAAATCTACTTTCTTATTAATTTTAAACTTTTTCATTATACTTGCAGGACATAAAATTTTGTCACCAAAAATCTCGAAAGATCTACAGCGATATATATATATATATATATATATATATATATATATATATATATATATATATATATATATATATATATATATATATATGGAGGAGAAGGAGGATATTAGTGTTTCACATCCCATCGAAAATGAGGTCACTAGATATGGAGCACAAGTTCAGATTAGAGAAGGAAGGAAATCGGCCATACCCTTTCAAAGGAGCCATCCTGACATATGCCTGAAGGGATTTAGGGAGATCACAGAAAACCCAAATCAGGATGGCTGGGCTTGAGTTCGAACTGCCTTCCTCCCAAATACTAGTCCAGTGTGGCAAGAGCTGCATCACCTCCCTCAGTCATATTTATATATTTTGATATGCATAATATGTAAGTCTATATGTAATATGTAAAGGCGAAACATTTTAGCCAAAATCTAGAAAAATTCTTCACCTTATTACTTTAGTTTTTTTCATAATACTCTAATGGTCATTTGGAAACGTGTACAGTATATATTTTCCAATATTTAAATACATATAATACAGGAAAGGGAAGCTGGTTAACAAAAATCTTGAAAATTTCTTGGTCGATTTACATGTTTTTTCATGAAGATTTAACAAATGTTCAGTTGGACAGACAACTTATAAATATATATGTAACATTTAAATGGAAACATTGCCACCAAAATCTTCAAAAATTTCTTGATGAACCTACTTCATACTTTTAAATGCTACTCTACTCAACATTATAAATTATATAATATATTTATGTACCTGTAATGTGTGAAGTAGAAATGCTGTTACCAAAATTCTCAAAACCTTCCTCACCGATTTACTTTAAATTTTTGCCATACACACTTTCTAATATTTGGATGGACGCTGGCTATGTATTTTTAAATATTCATAATACATAAATTATGTATAATACATGAAGGGGAAACATTGTTATCAAAACCCTCAAAAAATTCTTGACTGATTTACTTGAAATTTTTGTATCATACACTAGTATACATTTGAACAGGCATATGTTATATTGTTTTTAAACGCCAATGTACAAGTTTTATGTTAAAAACGAATGTGAGGAAGGAAATGCGCTATTCTGTGATACTCAGGTTTGATTCCTGTCTTGAGTCAGTTTCTACCAAGATAAGGCAGCATGTAAACAATTAGACATATTGTTAATCAAATATGTATTTTTTCTCCCTATATATTTTTGACAAAAATTGTATATTGAACAATGTGCCATTTTTTTCCACACTATCAGTTTTAAATGAGTCATGACAATGATCCTTATGGCTTATTGGCTTATGATTAGAATACTTCGCAGCAATGTGAATCATCTGAAATTTTTTTTCCTAGCCAGTCGCATATTCAAACTATGCAAATTATCTTATTGAAGCTCCTATCCTCATATATACAGTAGATAGCAGTAACTGGCCGCTTTTGTCACAGTGAAAGTGTCTAGTAGTGCTTTCAGGACTTTATCGTCTTTTTTCAACACCATATTGTAATCTTTCCTAGAAAACACTTTCTTAGAGTATAGCTAATCAAACTGGATTCAAATATTCATCACAGTTCCTTGCACCGGATAACTACTCTTCTAAAGACACTGGTGTACCTAACAGGATTACAACCCAGTCATTGTTCTTCATGTTTTACTTCCACAAATCAGATAGTTACAGTTGCAGTCTCAGACCTTTCGCAGATGATGCAGTAATCTATATGACAGTAGGTTTTGGTAATATTTTTCATGAAAAATAAGTCCACTCCAGTTGTACTTGACATATCTTTTATTTGAATAAAATCGCACAAACCACCAAGGATTCAGGATGTAAATTCCATCTTCAGGCGCTATCAAAAAAGAATAAAACTAAGAGGATTCTTGATCAAATTAAGGGCTGCAGTATATCACGAACGCCCACTCCGACCAGTCAACACGCTGTGGTGCAAACCCAAATAAGACTCCATGGGAACTGACAATGAGTGTGGGTGGAACCACCCAAGAAATCATAGCTAAGAACACTGCAACATTCAGACGTTTTCTACGAAATATTACCTGCTACTAAAAGTGCTAAGACATCCATACTCATGCATGGAATAAGTTAAGGTAGGCCTAGTGCAGAGCAAACAATATAAGCAAGTCATGCAATGCATTATCCAACTGTCAGGAAAGAAAAATAATAATAAGGTGTAATAAAATTTTCAGGAAATAAAACTAATAATACCATACAGCAAAATATGTAGTTAATGAAACTAGCACAGAGTATGAAAGTGGCCTGACACACCACAAATTATACATGATAAAGATATGTCAACATCAGAGTACATCATATTAAGAACATAAGGTTACAGATGCAGATAGTGCAGCACAACATAGGGAAACCTTCATAATCAGGGCGCATAAAGTAATGGAGAACCCAGTGTGATTAATGAGCACCAAAAAATGCTAATTATGCTCACAGCTGCAGAGTTACACTTTAGGCCCTAGAATGAGAAATAATATATTATGTACAACCCATTACAAGAAAACTTCAAGATAGTTTTGAAAACATTGTGCTACATCACACAGTCGACAGAACCACCAAGATAAGGGAATGAGATGTTAGACATACAGCTTATGCCAAGATGACCAAATACGAAAACCCGTTGTACAGGAGACAGCTGTAGCCCATTGCAATTAGTTGCTCAGCGTCCTCTTATGTTTAATTTAGGTTTTCACATTGTGGCTACTGTCTGGATGTTGAAATATGCACTTCATAATTTCTAATTCTTCAAAAATGTTAAGGACTAGGCCTCTTGATTGTATATGCAAGATTTCTAAGCTATCCTCAATGTCATACAAGCTGTGAGTAGTTATCATTTGAGAGTTCTGTTGCTAAGTGAAAAACTAGTGAAAATACTAAATTTTAACACTAGAATTTTAAAAGTTAAATTTTATAATCCTCACTGTTCTATTAAGTATCATTTTCTTGAAACATTATCTTAACTGTCGTTTTCTTTCCTTTGAAAATACTGAAAAATACAAGAATATTATTTTGAATTTCCACCTCATGGTTAATAAATAAAACGGTTAAAGTTGACAAATTAAATTTATTCGTTATTTTTTAATAATTTTCATGATAACCTAATTTTTGATGTTTCCAAATACATTTTACAAAAAATACAAAAATATACAACTTTTTGATAATAATCATGTTTTGTTAAATATTTTCTGTCCTTTTTTCAGAACAGTGATGAGTATATTTAGAAATATTTTTAACTACTGTTTTAGAAATTTCACAAATATATGTTTGATTATCCCAATAATGAATTTTCATATTGGATTTATTCCATAGAGAATTTTTCTTTTTCCTCAAAAGATCTGTTATATATCTAAGTTTAGTAAGATGGTGAAGATAATAGAATCAAATAATTGAATATACAGAATCAAAAATTAAGATAGGATAATCTATTCTCAGTAAGATGATAAAGGTAATGGTATCAAAGATCTAAGATATTCAGTCACTAGAATCGAAAATTATGGAAGAACTAGTTCAGATCTGAGACAATAAAACTATCATTACAGTCATTATAATCAAAATTAAAACATATCAAAAATTTTCAATCATCATTAAAATCAAAAATAGAAAATTCCATAAAATAGTTTCTAAAAAATAATTAATGCTTTTAAAGTAAGTAAAAATTATATTGATTTTGAGGTAGAATATTAGCTGAGGTATAAGAAACAGTAAATGGTTATAATGTTGTTAAGAAACAGTATGTAATAAAATAATTTGCCAATCACTTATATATTCAACTATTTTAACACAATTAAATGATTGTTTTAATAAAGAAGAATAATAGAATTTAATCAAAAAAGTCAAATACACTAGTACTTTGACTTAATTTAATAGTTATGTAACTAAAATGTTATTTCATGAAAAGATTAATGAACTTAATGAAACTAATCTAACCAATTACTTCACAAACAAGGAAACAGGAAACAATTTTTTTCGGATTACTTCTCAAAGGTGTATTAACTAACCTTCAAAATGAAATATGTGATAAACAGGTGAACTTTCTTCTATAAAAGGAAATGATCGAAAAAGGCGTAATTTCGATGAGTATGACTGTATGCTTAAAAAAATCGTTATTATTATTGGAAAAGTAAATAAAAATTGTATTTTTTACAGTTTCGATATTTTGTTAAGTGTACTTGATAAATTTCAGAAAATAACCAAATCTATCAAACCAATAAGAGTATTTCATGATTAAAGTTTTATTGCAGTAATATTAATAGATTCTACTAAACAGTACTAGTATATTTAAAAAAAATTTTACTTTTTGAATTGTTGTTAGAATCAAATGAAGATGAAATGTTGGATCTGTAATCATCTAACCGATTTATTTATTAAACTTGAAATGGGAATTCAACAAAATCCTTTTGTAATTCTTAACATTTTCAAAGGAAACTAAATGACAGGTGAAATAGTTCTTTTAAACCAAGTGACAGAAGAACAACCAAGAACTTCAAATCTAATCATTAAAAGTTATGATTTTAACTAACCGTTCACCTTGAACTTTAAAACATTCTTTTAACCAAAACCTAAAATTTAACCATTAAAACTTAATATATTAAACGAATTTTCACATGGCATTAGAACGCTCAAATGATAACCACTGCTGTGCATACTGCATGCCAAATGCACCATTACACCTGACTTCAGAATCTCAGTGGCACCATCTTATCTAACGCTATTTAGAAAATTTCTCCCTGTATGCTCGATATATCCAAACCCATATTGTGGGTATTTGACACTGTAAAAACCATTATTATGAAAAATTTATTAATATGAAAAATTATAGCAACAGTGGTGGCTGTCTCACAGTGAGTACGTTTTTGGTAATAACTGAAATATTATGGACTCAGCTGCGACAAAATACCAACGTGGTTCAAATATTTGGAGCCAGCTCTTGCTGCAGGGAAATGCGAAATTGTGCACTTCAGGAAACGTATAATTCATGCGTCCTTTCACAACAGGATTAATGAATCATAACTAGAATCAGCCATGTGACACGTATGCAAGAAAGTACAAACACATACAGTCATGAAGTGGAACATTTACGTAGGTTCATTTGGAAGTAAAGTTTATGCCTGCAAATGATTCGTTGGTAGAATATTTCGAAACTTCTAGTGGACTAAAAAGTAAGTATGTTGTGCCAGAAATTTACAGTTCCTAACACAGTTACTTTCCCTCCCCAGCTAATGGAACTCCAGCAAAGGAACATGGGTATCCCCAGTCACTCAAATAGAACACATAGCAATCAATGCAGAAACCAGGAATTGGATTATGAATGTAAGAAATTCCCCTGGGGCTGAATGTGGTTCCGACCATTTCTTGCTTAAAAGTCAACCCACAGTCACTCTCATACCAAACCATAGAAGTAAACTGAAGAAAGTGTCACGTTTAGAAATAGAGAAAGTATCACAGGGAGAAACCAGAAATGAACTTCAAGTTGAGATAAGGAATCGTTTTATTAAAGTACTGCTGGAAACAGAGGACTCAGATGTAAACCAGCAGTGGGAAGAGATTAGAAATGTGGTTACAAAGGATGCAGGAGCGGTCAGTGGTAAAAGTAGTGGCGAGGAAGAAGAAATGGTTCAATGAGGTTTGTGAAGAGGCAGTCAGTAGGAGAAAAGAAGCCCATCACAAGTGATTACAGACAGCAACCGATCAGAGCAGCAAGGCAGAATTTGACAGAGTCCGAAGAGAAACACAAGCGATATTGCGGAGAGAAAAGAGGAAGTTCATTGTTACAGAAGCAGAAGAAGACTTCCAGGGAAGGGAGATGAAGAACATGTACCAAAAGGTCAACTATCTGAAGAAAAAATACCAACTCCAGGAGAAATTCATAAAAAATGCCGAAGGAGAGATGCTGACAAACGAATATCAAATTGCAAAGAGATGGGAAGAATATTTCAGTGACTTGTTAAACAACGACACTCTTTAACTTCCCCCTACCACAGACAGCACACCCTGAATACTTACCGCCAACTGTAGATCAGAAAGCAGATAAAACGGCTTACAAGGGACAGACGCCCTGGAGGATATGACATCTATGTTGAAATAATTCAGGAATGGGGTGAATACCTTGTCACAAGGATTCACAAATTAATAAAGACCATGTGGAACACTGAAAACATTCCAGAAGACTGGAGGAATGCACTAATCTGTCCCATCCACAAGAACAATGACCGAATGGCTTGTGAAAACTACTGTGGCATCACTCTGCTTAATATTTGTTATAAGATCTTCTCAATCTGTCTTCCACATCGAATCCAACCATTGGCAGACACTATTATTGGAGAATATCAAGGAGGATTTCTTCATGGGAGATCTACTATCGACCAAATCTTTGTCCTACGTCAGATCGTAGAAAAATGGTGGGAGAGTGGCCAAGAACTACACATGCTGTTTGTCGAATTAAGAAAAGCGTATGACTGCATTCACTGGGAAAGTATGCTGAGGTGTTTTGAAGAGTTCGGTTTTGCCAAGAAACTATTAAGCCTCACGGAGGCCTGCCTGATGGATACTACAGCAAAGGTAAAAATTGTAAATAAGGTGTCTGAAACATTCAAAATAAAAACTGGGCTATGGCAGGGTGATGGACTCTCACCTGTTCTTTTCAATCTCGCAGTAGAGAAGGTAATGCGAGAGATGTCGTCTAATGAACTCATGGGAGTCCAGACTGTGGATGTGAACATAAAGTACCTTGGATATGCCGATAATATAGTGCTACTATCTGGGTCGCAAGAAGAATCAGGGAAAATGGCTGACTTTCTGGAAACAACAGCGAGGAAATTTGGACTTCAAATCTATCGTGACAAGAGGGAATACATGTTTCTAAATTGTAGACATAATGAAACAGAAGAACCACTTCCACCCTTACAGACAACTAAAGGTTCTTACCGTGAAGTCAGCGAGTTCAAATATCTGCGGGCAGTATTCAGAGATGAAACATCCAGTAAAATGGAAATACAGGCAAGACTACAGGCAAGTAATCGTTGTTACCATGGCCTTAATGCTCTCCTCAAAATCAGAAGTTTGTCAAGACATTTCCAAATAAACATCTACAAAACACTCCTACAGCCAGTAAGTAGTACTATATAGCTGTGCCACCTGGTGTACAACCAAGCAAGATCTGAACGGACTTATGATATTTGAAAGGAAAGTCTTTCGGAAGATTTTTGGACCGGTTTACCATTAAGAGTGAAAAATGGAGAATTCGTCACAATACAGAGTTGTACGATATTTACGAAGAGCCGCACATCATGACTATAATGAACACACGATGACTCCAGTGGACAGGGCATGTTGCTCGAATGCAGGACAACTGATGGCCGAGAACTGTACTCAAAACCAAACCAACCTTCAGAACGTCCTTAAGATGACCTAGAACTCGATGTAGTGAGTGCATACCCAAAGACCTTCAGAGAGTGGGACTGCTGGAAGGATGGCAGAAAGGAGCTGAAGACAGGCTTAAGTGGAGGAAATCTCTCAAAGCAGCATGTGGTCCAATGGGCCTGATCACGTAAATTAAGTAAATCTAAAACTCAATACCGAAGGACATTATGAACGACGCATAAAGTGAACTGCGATGTTATACTAAGGATATCCGCTAAAATTACTGCTACACTCAGAAGAAATCAACTGTTTGAAAATATCAAAATTAACGCACTTGTTAACACAGCACAACCCCTGACAATCCTGAATACACTCTGTTTGTTCAAGAGTGTGAGGTGAGACCCGCCCTGAAATAAAAGTGACTTACCTTTTCTCAGCATGTTGTTTTTGAGTGTGCAGTAGTGGTGTTCTCGAAAGGAAATACACATCAGCAGATGCAGCAGGTATAGGTAAATAATGTACTCTAAATTATTCTTGTCAGAAAAAATCTGTTGCTTTGTGCGGCACTGCACACACGATAAAAATTCAGAACTTCACTATGAATCATGGAGGTAGGTTTTACTTTAAAGAAAATTGTTTTTGAGGAATCAAACTACGATTATTGACAAAAACTCTGCACGGCATAAGAACGTTCCTAACAACTACTAAATTCTCTCGTTACAAAGCAACTGCAAACATACATTTAAAATTTCTCCAAAATCTTCTCTATCGATAACATGAACAAGAAAGCATTATATGTCAGTTTTCATCTTGATAGTAAAGTATTCTAGAAAGATTATCCCAGATTCACTGAAAACATGTCTCATTCTTCGAAAAACTCAACTACACGCCACTATGCCTGAAATAAGAAATTCTTAGCACTGCACAACGGACTGAGTAGCATGACAACCACAGATAAAACTAAACACAGAGTCAAGGATCTCATTCATCTTTGTCCCAGTAGACTAAAGGTGAATTACTCACAATAGCTGAAGACATATGAGAACCTTACATTATCCCCTGCGCCACAGAAAAATGTCATACCGATTGTCTTAGCTGTGGTAAGGCTAGGAGTAATTACAAAGAAGTAAGTACAATAATTTATAGTTATAAATAACATTACTAGTGTTAGGATTAATGTTACAATAGGTACAAAAGGATGTTCTGATTTGAGTGTGCAGCTGAAGGTTGTCTTTACACAGGGAGGAAGTACACACACTATTTCCTGCATTCAGCAGAGTATAGGTAAAAGTTGTATCACACAAAACCGTCGAATATCTGCCTCAATGTGTTATATCATTAAACTTGGGGCTAGTACACAATTACGACTCAAGGTAATATGTTGCATCACTCACCGCAAGCAAGAATACAGGTAACATCTCTTGTCATTAATCTTGTCGCCAAGGAAACGAATCTGACTAGCAAACATTCACACAATTCTTGAAGTACGACCATTGATGAGGTCACTGTCGCTGTGGTACTAAACCCACAGCTTACAAATATGAAGAATATATCGGACTCTGGGGCAGCCAGTAAGGTAACTGAATTTCTGTCACTGACTATACACTAAAAATTGACAGTAAATGTAGAATCAAACCCGAGCAGACTAAGGGAAGCAGTTTTCCATTGACATCTCACATGTCCAGCTGATGTCTCGAAGATAAACTCAGTTCTACCATTTCCTTTATGTATATGCGAAACTTATTATTACCCTGGGATCTTCACTGAACATGTGATTTACATTACAAATAGGCTCTGTGAACCGCACATCCAGTATCGTCTGTCTTAGAAACGATCTTATTCCTAACAAAATATTTGAAATATCACAAAATCATTGCATGGAAATGTAAGGTGAAAATTATGTACAATACATGGATATTTGTAGATTAAAATTATCAATATGATTAGAAAACATCGACAGTTAAAAAAAATTATAGAATATTTTGTGTCCGATACTCAGTAAATTTAACAAGAGGAGCCAGGAGCAAAATTTAATTTTCTTCTAATTGTGAGAAATTACCATGAAAACGTACAAGAAAATCTAGTGAGCACAAAATCTTTAGTTACTCAGAACGAACTATTGACATGTAAGACATAGGAACAATGGAAGCAAGTTTAAGAGGCGGAAGCAACAAAAACCAGTAATAAAGGACAAACAAACATCGATCATGTAAAGGAAAAGGAAAAGGAATTAAGCGAACTTAAAAGCCTAAGTCTTAGTCAGTGTGTCTGATATTGTGGTTTCATTTAGCACTCAAATGCATTTCACATTGCCTACATTTCACTGCATCATCATTCCCATACAATAAGTCACTTTCCAGCTTGCCTATACGTATATTTCCACACTACAGTCAGATTTCTTTCTCACTTCTAGATGTTTCTGTTACATTTTCAACTTACCTTTTTCCTACAGCTATTTTAATAATTATGTTATGTCATGACCTTATTTGTAACGCGTTATGCTTATCTTGTCTTAAGTAAGCTAGTAAGCTCTCCTAAAACTATAGCCGCCACGACTACCCCGCCCCCCCCACACACACACTTATATATATATATATATATATATATATATATATATATATATATATATACATGTGTGTGTGTGTGTGTGTGTGTGTGTGTGTGTGTGTGTGTGTGTGTGAGTGTGTGTGTGTGTGTGTTTGTGTATGTGTGTATGTGTGTGTGTGTGTGTGTGTGTGTGTGTGTGTGTGTTTGTGTATGTGTTTGTGTGTGTGTGTGTGTGTGTGTGTGTGTGTACCTTGTGGCGCTTACTGTTTTAGCAAATAAAAAGTATTTCATCAAAAATTATATATATTCACAAAAGTGTTGTGTGAGAAATTCAATGCAGCTAAATTCTTTATCATATATAAACAGGACAAATGTTTCATCACAAAGGCAGGGCAGCAAAGTTTTTTATCCTACACAGATAATGCAAAAATCATTGTGGTAAGTCAGTGAACAAAAATAAAAACATCTTCATAGGCTAAGACAAGTCATACATAAAAGTTTCATCACAATAGCGATGGCGCAACTGAAGTCAAGTATATTAGAACAAAAATGCAAGATACCAGTATCATCACAAAACGCCATTAAGAAGTTGGTGTCAAAAGGTATGTTGGTGCACCAATGATTGTGTGTTGTTGTTGTTCTTGTTGTGGTCTTCTCTCCTGAGACTGGTTTGATGCAGCTCTCCATGCTACTCAATCCTGTGCAAGCTTCTTCATCTCCCAGTACTTACTGCAACCTACTTCCTTCTGAATCTGCTTAGTATATTCATCTCTTGGTCTCCCTCTACGACTTTTAACTTCCACGCTGCCCTCCAATGCTAAATTGGTGATCCCTTGATGCCTCAGAACATGCCTACCAACCGGTCCCTTCTTCTTATCAAATTGTGCCACAAACTCCTCTCCTCCCCAATTCTATTCAATACCTCCTCATTAGTTATGCCATCTACCCATCTAATCTTCATCATTCTTCTGTAGCACAACATTTCGAATGCTTCTATTCTCTTCATGTCCAATCTATTTATCGTCCATGTTTCACTTCCATACATGGATACACTCCATACGTATACTTTCAGAAACGACTTCCTGACACTTAAATCTATACTCGATGTTAACAAATTTCTCTTTTTCAGAAACGCTTTCCTTTCCATTGCCAGTCTACATTTTATGTCTTCTCAACTTGGACCATCATCAGTTATTTTGCTCCCCAAATGGCAAAACTCCTTTACTACTCTAAGTGTCTCTTTTCCTAATCTAATTCCCTCAGCATCACCCAACTTAATTCGACTACATTCCATTATCCTCGTTTTGCTTTTGTTGATGTTCATCTTATATTCTCCTTTCGAGACACTGTCCATTCCTTTCAATTGATCTTCCAAGTCCTTTGCTGTCTCTGACAGAATTACAATGTCATCGGTGAACATCAACGTTTTTATTTCTTCTCCATGGATTTTAATACCTACTCGGAATTTTTCTTTTGTTTCCTTTACTGCTTGCCCAATGTAAAGATTGAGTAACATCGGAGAGAGGCTACAACCCTGTCTCACTCCCTTCCCAGCCACTGCTTCCCTTTCGTGCCCCTCGATCCTTATAACAACCATCTGGTTTCTATACAAACTGTAAATAGCCTTTCGCTCCCTTTATTTTACCCCTGACACCTCTAGAATTTGAAAGAGAGTATTCCAGTCAACATTGCCAAAAGCTTTCTCTAAGTCTACAAATGCTAGAAACGTAGGTTTGCCTTTCCTTAATCTTCCTTCTAAGATAAGTCTTAAGGCCAGTATTGCCTCCCGTGTTCCAATATTTCTACGGAACCCAAATTGATCTTCCCCGAGGTCGGCTTCTACCGGTTTTTCCATTCGTCTGCAAAAATTCGAGTTAGTATTTTGCAGTTGTGTCTTATTAAACTGATAGTTCGGTAATTTTCACATCTGTCTACACCTGCTTTCTCCGGGATCGGAATTATTATATTCTTCTTGAAGTCTGAGGATATTTCGCCTGTCTTGTACATCTTGCTCACCAGATGGCAGAGTTTTGTCAGGACTAGCTCTCCGAAGGCCGTCAGTAGTTCTAATCATTGTCTCTGTAATTTCTGTTTTGCCATGTGTTCTGTGGGCTTCATCTATCAGAATTGTATCCATTAGAATACGAGCTGCACGCGTAGATGTTCTGATCACTCTGACAGTGTCTGTACTCGTTTTCATAGTATCTGTTCTGTCGTCTACCGTGCTCATTATCGTCACTATACGCAAATTGCCTCTGTCATGATAATTGTTTTGGTTTCCCAGTGTGAATCGCATGGATGATACCTGTTTCGTCGCCTGTAGTTCTCTATGATAATTAGTTTTGCAAGGGCGTTCATTTTTATGATCATACAGTGTAAATGAATATCGCGAGCAGCGAAGTTTGTTGTAATATTTTCAAGTGATACGGTTGTCCGAGCCTAGCTTCAGTTCTTGTAACAAGCATCAGTGCCATCCTTGCATCTTCATGCCAATATTACGTGACGTAAATGTGAAGACAATTTCGTTGAGCAAACGCCTATCAACACAGGCGGACTTTGGGGGTTTGTGAGATACTGGTACCTATGTAACACCTCTTTAAAAAATTAGACTCTGTTAGAAAACTCGGATTGATGAAAATTTTTCATCATTATTGCACAACGCTTTATTCGATCCTGATTAGCTTGCGCCGAACACGCAGACTAGAAACTGTGATAAAAATCGCATTCACTTTGACAATCTCTAATTACAGACCGCATTCTCACACCTGGATCGCTACAAGATACTTTCCAGCTTATGCACTCAAGGCCAGTTTTGTGGAAGTCAAAACAAAAATTGATCTAACCAGGATTGTTGTTGTTGTTGTGGTCTTCAGTCCTGAGACTGGTTAGATGCAGCTCTCCATGCTACTCTATCCTGTGCAAACTTCATCTCCCAGTACGTACTGCACCCTACATCCTTCTGAATCTGCTTAGTGTATCCATCTCTTGGTCTCCCTCTACGGTTTTTACCCGCCACGCACCCCTCCAATGCTAAATTTGTGATCCCCTGATACCTCAGAACATTTCCTACGAACCGGTCCCTTCTTCGTGTCAAGTTGTGCCACAAACTCCTCTTCTCCCCAATTCTGTTCAATACCTCCTCATTAGTTAAGTGATCTACCTATCTAATCTTCCGCATTCTTCTATAGCACCACATTTCGAAAGCTTGCTTTCTCTTCTTGTCTAAATTATTTATCGTCCACGTTTCACTTCCACACAAGGCTACACTCCATACAAATACTTTCAGAAACGGTTTCCTGACACTTGGGAGTGAATATTATTGCCAAAATTCCGAAAAATGTTTTATTTACGAACAGTGAGAAAGTGCTTGTAATCAAAATTACTGCTTTGGTGAGAGCTAGGACGTTCTCTATAGCGCCTGATCGGCGGCTCAGTATTATATATTATCGAAAAATATTGTTCCCTGAGAAAGCCACAAGGACGCTACAAATTGTTAGTTTCAACACAAGCTTCAGATTGTGGGTGCGAATGTAACACTTAAACTCATTAGTATCATCATTACTATTTACTTTGCGTTCGGCCCGCGTCAACTGTTCTGGCACGTTGTTTATGCCTTTATCTGTTGTTGACTCACTTTAATCTGACTTTCCTTAAGATTCTTATGGGCGTGATATACTGTTGTGGGAGAGGATATGTGATATAAGAACTATTGCGATATTAGTAGAAAAATTTGCCATCTTTGTTGGCAGATCTTCGACATTATTTGTTAATGTACAAAGTAGTGCCTTTTCTTGGTCACAGTTCAGTTTTAATGCGTCAACCTCTTTACTAACTGTTTCAACAGTGAATTTAAGGTGATCCCGATGTTCTATGATTTACGAGACTACTGCGATCCCTACAGTCGTATTTATTTTTGCGAGAACCTCTTCTTTGTCGTTCTGTTGTGTAGTTTGTGAATTATTTTGTCCAGTTTCGACGCTGCGTAGCCCGGCCTCAAGCTTCGTAATAATAGGTTCCAAGTCATTTCTAATCCCTTGTCGAATTTCTGCAGAAAGGTTCAGCTGTTTTTTTTTTTTTTTTTTTTTTTTTTTTTTTTTTTTTTTTTTTTTCTCGAGCCTCATGATATCTTTAAGTATGTCTTCTTGTGATTTTGCATTTTGTTCTGCGTTTTGTTCAAGTGCTTTGTCTATTTTCTGAAATTGTCCTGCGTTTTGTTCCAGTGTTTTGTCTATTTTCTGAAATTGTTCAAGTGCCTTATTCATCTTTAGGAGCAATTCTATGCTGAATTATGAACTTCCGCTTCCATGTTTACTTGATTTCCAACGAGTGAGTGTGTATTGTTAGTAGTAATTGATCTTGTCTTTTGTACTATCCGATTAAAACAAATGGAAGCAAAACGCTAATAGACTGTCTCTGTAAGTGGTTGTAGCGAAATGTAGCAGAGGTGAGGCGACTTGTCACCTGCCTATTCGTCTTCTGAAATTACGTATTGGAAATCTGCTCTGCTGTATTCCCTAATAAAGAAGTGGTAAGTGTTGGACAGTTATTTCCACTCTCTTAAACCTCAAATGATTTATTTATGTGTAACTACTGTTGCGCTTCATCTGTTTCATTAATAATTGCGTCATTACATCGTGACGTGGTTTGCGATCTCATAGCACGAAATTTTCTATTTCTAGTTAAATAATAAAATGTAATAACTTTTTACGCAACTGAAGTTCTACGAAAAATCTGTTTAAGACTGAACAGTTCACACAGTTTGAACTATTATTCTCCTACGCAACATAGGTCTTCGCACTCAACACTTTTGCAAAAGGACAAAAAAAATTTTTTCAGGCAAAATGGCACACAGATATGACAGAGACCTTACAATAGCCCACAGAGAAAATACAAATATCAGTACATACACGATAACGCTGATTTGTTTTTGAGACCCTGTGTTGCAATCTATGTAATCAAAGAAAGCCAGAGGACTATCCTAGACTAGAAGGTCGACATGTATGAACTTTCTATAAAATATGGTCTGCACAAGACAAAAATGAATGCATTGACTTGGAAAATTTTCTCCTGATGTAACATGTATTTTAGATAACGTATATAACTGCAGAGCATAGAACTTTAAACTTTGTGAAATGCAAAATATGAAACAAAAACAGTCAAATTGACTGCCAAAAGAAACTAATTGTGTGCTCTGAGCCGTGTGCGGCTCGCGTTCTTGCCATTCTTAACTTGACGTCATGTGATAGCGGTAGTGGCGTCTCGATTCCTTCTTGTGTTAATTGTGCCACTGAGTTGCTAGTATTGTTTGTCCGCGAGTGGCAGCAGCAGTGGTTATCGATAGCCAGTTCTGTGGTACTGTCTTTGGTGCCACGGCTAGGATTCCGGGCCGCCGTGTGTGTAAGGCACTTCGGCTTCAGACGGAGCAGTGGGGAGGTCCTCATTGCGGGAGCAGGCCGGGACAGCTGGTGGCTTGCAGGCAATGTCGGACCGAGAGACTGTAGCCGACGACCGAACCCAGGACGTTTGAAGTTGAGTGAACCGTGTCCTGTACTGTAACCTCCACTGTTTGAGATCCAGCTGTTATTTGCGTGTTGCTGCTCCCTGGGTCGGTGAGACCAACCGCAACAAGTGGAGTCTGTCAGGTTGTCGGAAGCTATTAGCTGCCTTCTGCTCTTTGATGTTAATTTTGATTTAGTATTATTCTTATTAGTGAAGTGCAACCAGCGGTATTTTCTGCCTTGTGGCTGCTAGAGCTCCAGTTACCGGCCCTGGAGGTTGGCGTACCTTTCTGGCAGTGCACATTTCCTCGTCGTGTTGATGCTGTCTGGCGCGGAGTGTAGTTCGACAGCCTCTTGAATTGACTGTGCATACGTTTTTGGGAGGTCTACCTTGGTTCTAGTGTTTCCTCGCGCCTTGGGTGTGGTTCTGAAGACGTGGTGCTGGCCGTCTCTTCACCCTTGCCTAAAAATATTCCAGCGTTGTACCGGTGATGGGCCGTTAGACGGATTGGTTAGTCGGTCGGTCGGCACTAAGTTACCCCTAGTGTGAGTTGCCATCCTGTTACGTGAGTACAACTCTTGGCTGCGTGTCTCACTGCTTACGTAGCTGTATTCACCTCCCTCAGGTCGATCCAGGGATCACTCCGTCTTATTTGGACAAGTTGTCATATGCCCGCATCTCGTGGTCGTGCGGTAGCGTTCTCGCTTCCCACGCCCGGGTTCCCGGGTGCGATTCCCGGCGGGGTCAGGGATTTTCTCTGCCTCGTGATGGCTGGGTGTTGTGTGCTGCCCTTAGGTTAGTTAGGTTTAAGTAGTTCTTAGTTCTAGGGGACTGATGATCATAGATGTTAAGTCCCATAGTGCTCAGAGCCATTTGAACCAAGTTGTCATAATTGCTTAAAATTTACTCTATTGTTTTAAAATGCTATTGCTTTCCCCACTTGTGATTCCGGCCTTGAGCAGTTAATTGTTTGTAACTTTGCTTGTGGCCTTCAGCTGACAAATAATTTTCAATTCAGTTTTAGTGAGGCCCTCAGCCGTTACTATGGCTTGTTACCGTCTTGATTGTTATGAAGAAAATTTCTTAGTATTTGATTCATAGGTTCCTGGGAATTACGCCGAATAATATTCTTAAAACCGCACAATATTTCAGCGAGACAACTGCCCGCCAACATCAGGTGCTACTGCCGCGTCGCTGAGAAGCTCGCCATTATATAGGTTGGCTTTCTAGAACAGTGCAGGCGCCAGTGGGGGCATAACGTCATCGAAGACAATCGAAGACGGCGTCGTATACCAGACCACTCTGCTGGAGGAACGGGTCGCGGTCTGCAGAAGCGCGCCGCGGCGCGGGAAAATGCAGCCGGGGGCGACGGACGCCGTTCGACCGCGCGAGGTGTTGGCGCGCGATTTAAGCATCTGCGTTGCAGTTTCCCATCTGCGTGGACTCGGTGCAGTTGCTAATCTGCAGCTGACGATTCCTCAGTGCCGCCGAGGCTGTCTCCCAGGCTTTGCTCAGGTGAAACCTCGTGTCTGTTTATTATGTCTCTGCTTATATGTATTTCGACCGCCTCTTTGATGATGGAGTCCCAGCTCTGTTAAAGACAACCTCGGCAAGAGGGGACCAGGAATATATGAAATCCCGTGCCACTGTGCGAAGTCTTATATTGGCCAGACGTGTCGTACGGTTAAAGACAGATGCGACGAACATAAACGTCTCACGAGGTTGCGTCAGCCAGAGAAATCAGCGGTTGCTGAACACTGCCTTGACACGGGACACGGCATGAACTATGAAGAAATCAAGATCCTCTCGTATGCTTCTACATACTGGGACTCCATCATCAAAGAGGCGGTCGAAACACGTATAATCAGATACGTAATAAACAGAGACACGTGGTTTCACCTGAGCTAAGCCTGGGAGCCAGCCTCGGCGGCACTAAGGAATCGTCAGCTGCAGATTAGCAACTGCACCGAGTGAACGCAGTTGGGAAACTTCAACGCAGATGCTTAAATCGCGCGCCAGCACCTCGTGCGGCGTCCATCGCTCCAGGCCGCATTTTCCCGCTCCGCGGCGCGCTTCTGCAGACCGCGACCCGTTTCTCCAGCAGAGTGGTCTGGTATATGACGCCGTCTTCGATTGTTTTCGATGACGTTATGCCCCCGCTGGCGCCTGCGCTGTTCTAGAAAGCTAACATATACATTGGCGAGCTTCTCAGCGACGCGGCAGTGCCACCTGATGATGGCGGGCAGTTGTCTCGCTGATATATTGTGCGGTTTTAAGAATATTATCCGGTGTAATTCCCGGGAAACTATCAAGCAGATGCAGCGCCGGGAAAGCCTCAAACAACACATCTTAGTATTTGTTAATGTGTAACTGTTTCCTCACTTGTAATTCAGGTCTTCAGCCGTTGTGTATTCTGAAGTTCCTGCTGGCCTTCAGCCGTTAATTGTTTGTAACATTCCTTGTGGCTTTCAGCCGACAATAACTTGCAATTCTTCTAATAAAGTTTTCACCCGTTAGTACAGTAAAATCTTTAAAATGGTAGAGAGTTTCTTTTGTTTTTGTTTTTTTAATAAAGGGTATATGTTGTCTGTGAAACCAACGGCAAATGATTAGGCCCCGTCTACACTTTTCCTGCTTTCCCTAAGTTCCACGTTTCACTCAGCGAACACTATACAACTAAAAATCAGTACCGAAGCACATTATGAACGAAGCGTAAAGTGAAGTGGAATTTTAGACCAAAGAAATAAATTAATTAATGCTTTCCTTGGAAGAAATTAACTCTTTGAAATCATCAACACTGTTGACTGAAAATTAGTGCACTTACTACCCCGACCCCTGACAATCCGGAGTACACAGTGTTTGCTCAAGAACGTAACGCGAGATCTACCCTGAAATAATAGTGGCTTACCTCTTGCACAGCATGGAGTTTTTGTGTATGAAGTAGTGATGTTCTTGAAAGCAGAAACAAAGCAGCAGATTCAGCAGCTAAAGATAAATAATCTGTTTTAAATTATTTTTGTCAGAAACAATCTGTTGCTTCGTGTAGCGCAAGGTGCAACGCACAGATGATAAAAATTCGAAACCTTAATATGAACCACTGAGGTAGGTTTTTCTTTAAAGATAATTGTCTTTGAGAACTCAAACCGCATTACTGACAAAAAGACTGCACAGCATAAGCAACTATTAACAATTACACAATTTTCTAATTGCAAAGAAACCCCTAACACATGGTTAAATTCCTCCAAAATCTTCGCTGTTGATAACATATATAAGGAAAAGTTATGCATTCATTTTCCTCTTCGTAATAAATAACTCTAGAAAGCTTCTTCCAGATTCACAGAAAGCAGATCTCACTCTTTGAAAAACCCAAGCGCACATTGCCGTGTCTCAAATAAGAATGTCTCAGCACTGCACAACAGACTGACTAAAAAGTCAGCCACAGATGAGACTGACCACAGTCAAGGATCTTATTTACTACTCCTACATTATGCACATTTCTCTTTGTCCGAATAGAGTAAAGGTGAATTACAGCAGAAAACGTAAGAGAGCCTTAGACTGTAAGGATTACACGGTCTCAAACCGAGAAAACGAAGAAAGAATACGTTTAATGTGAAAAGTGGAGATGAAAGTGTAATATTTTCCACTTTTACAGATTAAGAGCAACACAAAGAAGTACCTTATGACACTATTTAGATAATTCATATTAAAATCAGTTAAACTAATACACAGATAATGGATAACGGACAAATCATAAATAAAAATGAAAAACGATAAAATCTTGAAAACCATTCAACCAGTTCAAATATTAAAGACAATTTACTATAGAAAATCAAATAAAGAAATAATTATAATTACGCTAGAGTGGATTTACTAACGAAATCTAAGCTTTCGGTCTGCCAGGAAAGTAAAATTTGCAATCGGAGAGTTTGTCCAGTATAATAGTGTTGTATGAGGGTTCAAAAAGTGAGTCACACATTGTTGCTGGGCTAAGTAACTTTTACTGAACACTGCACTACATTTCAAAACGATACAGATATTGACACTGTTTTTCAGTGTAGTAAACAGGTCTCTGAAAACAACGGCTGGAACATGATAGCTATCGGCGGTAGAAACCCGCACAGAAAGAAGGATCCATTCGAGAATCGCTGTGTGAATTTTTAATCATTGGAAGATCTCTTATTCCCAACTGTTGTTCCTCGTTTGCCTGAACAGAGGTGCCTGTGGTGGTTGTCGATGGCCTTCCTTCCCCAGCAGTGTCCCCGATGTTATGTGACCTTGGTAAAACTGCTAAAATTGTTTCACTAAATTTGTAAGTAACATTGCATTTAGTTCCTATAACACCAGAATTTCATGTTGAATCAGGGTGACTGAAATATCTCACGCTGAGAAAAGAGGAGAAACGATTAGTTTTACTCGGTAAAAATTTTTCTGTACTCAAGATCGGTAAATACATACTTACTTTCGACAACCTGTTTCGGAAGGCTTTGCAGTCATTTTCTGTTCTTCGAAAATGTATGTCACAAAACGTGTTCATTGTGAGCTGGAATCCCGTGCCAAGTTGTCATATAAGTGAACACAATTTAGAACATTATCCAAAGGTTTGCCAGAAATAAGAAGTTTTATTTATGACAAACCTTTGCATAATGTACTGCATTTTATCCAGAAATATGATGACTTGACAGGAGGTTCCAACTCATAATGAGCACACTATGTAACACGAATGTTTGAAGATCAGAGACGACAACTACGTTTGTCGAAGCCGGTTGTCGAAAATACCTAAGTGTTTATTCGATGTTGGCTGTAAAAGGCTTTTAACCGATCTGTGCGAAATGTAGATGATTTGCCCATACCGATGCTACTGTCCTTAGCCCTTCAGTTTTGGAGTACGGTTCCAGTTGCAGTACCATTTCACTCGCACGCTGTGAAGCATCTGTTTACCCGTGCCACAGCAGAACTGTGTTTGCTGGATACTCCGAAAATGAACTCACTTCTGACAATACGCAAATCTTGTTGCCCAAGGTCAGGTGAATTAATGCTGTGGGCAGACCACGGAAGTTCTTTGCTGGATCCTAAGATATTACAAAATGCTAGATGTCGACATATTGCGACAAAGGCAAATTAACTTAGTAAACTCGCAGAAGGAAAAAGGATGCATTAGCTGAAGACTGTAATGAGTAAATAATCCACAGTGCCACTTGATATAGCGGGGTATGTGGAATAGTTACCGATTGCAATGGTGAAATACCTTTGAAGGAAATTTAGAGCGAGAACCAGAAGAGGGCACTTACAGTTGATTAGAAAATGTAAGCAGTTCCTTTCTGTCCCTTCTAAGTCAGGCACTAGAAATGGATTTATCTACTAATTTATCCGAACCAGAAACCTCCGCATCGAGTGTCACTGCTTCGTCGTCAGGCTCCGCTACAGATGTGGCTTAGGGGGTGATATGGCGTACGGAACTCCAGCAGACAAAGTCCTTGTTAAGCCTAGCTAAGATCCACTTTCCCTCATGTTGTAAACAGATTTAGCGACTTGAAAATTCCACAAACTATCTGCGGCCTGCAAAAGCCGGTTGTACTCCCAGTTTTAAGCCACTTATCTAGCCATTCCCTGTCCTTCTACTACATCAACCAACTCACAGTTGCTCCTGTAAACCCAACAAGTCGACAGTAGCGTGACGCAAAGGGATCTTATCCGCCAATAAACCGGTGCAACTATTGATCCATGAGTGAGTGTACTCTGGAGAAGAACGTAACAAAACTCAAAGCGTTCCCAGCAAATTTCAAGGTTGTAAATCTACATCCGTAAGCTGTAAACACTCCCAAGAGCATGGCAAAGGATACTACGTGTTTTACCAAGTATTTATGTATCTATGTGTACCATTCACATACAGAACGAAGAGAGACGTTGCGTGCTGTAATTAATTTAATCTTGTCCGTACAGGGACGATATTTACTTGACTGCAGTATATTGTTAGATACTTCTGTTTAAAGTTTTTGTTACAACTCCATAAATCGTCAGGTCTCTGCTGATTCAGATTTGTCATTATTTTGGAAACGCCGATGATTTAAACAAACCTGTTGCTCAAATGGTTCAAATGGCTCTGAGCACTATGGGACTAGACATCTGAGGTCATCAGTCCCCTAGAACGTAGAACTACTTAAACCTAACTAACCTAAGGACATCACACACATCCATGCCCGAGGCAGGGTTCGAACCTGCGACCGTAGCGGTAGCGCGGTTCCAGACTGGAGCGCCTAGAACCTCTCGGCCACATCGGCCGGCAAAACCTGTTCCTATCAGTGCTTCTTTTGATAGTGTACTTTCAATATCCCCCATTATTCCAATGCTCTACGAACCACAAAAACCTAAGACGTATTTGAGGTTGATTAGCACGACTGTTTTGCAAGCTATGCCATTTGTATATTGAACGCATTTTCCCAGTATTCTGCAACGGAACCCAAGTGTGCCACCTGTCTTACCTGCGACTGACTCTGAGACATCATTCAATTTCATATTCGAGAAAGAGTTACATCAAGGTATTGGTATGTTCTTATTGAATTCAGTAGGGACTCATTCGTACGGTAACCGTAGTTTGTAGAGAACAGAATTTCACGTTTCGGAGCATTTAAAGAAAATTTCCAATCTTTGCTCTACTTACAAACTTAATCGCCTTCTAACTGAAAATTTGAACTGCTCTTTGCATATCTTAATTATAATTCTATATAAAAAGTTATTAATATGCAACATGAACAGCAAAAGTTCCATGGGGAACCTCAGAGGTCACTTCCATAACTTCTGATAATTCTGCAACCAACATCAGGTACTGCAGGCCCCGGGTAATAAATACTTAAGACAGTCAGGAATTTCTTTGATAACCCTTATGCACTTTCATTACAAAACTTTGATGTAGTACCAAATCAAATACTAGTTCAGTTACAGCTGAATGTTCTGCATCACCTTTGCTTCGTCGTAACAGGTCTGAATCTGATTCTGAAATATTCGTGGAGACTCCAAGAATACGTATTCTGCAACAGCATCCATACGTGTTTTCATTGATAGTAACTTTCGATTCCTTTACAAAACGGCTGTTGCGGTTTCTGCAGTAAATTATCGTTAAGAAATAAAATCGGTATTACTGAGTTCTTACGTCCAGCTTATTCACGTTGTAAATAGACTCTAAGACAAAGAAGCCAAAGAGAGACTAGCCACAGGGGATTTATCCGAATGGGACCGAAGTCGGTGGATATGACGTACATGTACAGACAAACAAATGATTAAAATTTCAGAAGAATTTGATGGTTTTTTTCAAGAGAAGGAGCTTCACAAATTGATCAAGTCAATAAGTCAACAACGCGTTGATCCAGCTCTGGCCCTTATGAAAGCGGTTACTCGGCTTGGCATTGGTTATAAAAGTTGTTGGATCTCTTCCACCTGCGGCATATTGTGTCAAACTGTGTCCAACAGGCGCGTTAGATGGTCAAAACCACGAGATGGTTGGAGGGCCCTGCCTATTAGCTTCAAACATCCTCAATGAGGGATCTCTCCGGCCAAGGTAGGCTTTGACAAGCACCAAGACAAGTAACAGAAACTCTGTCCGTGTGCGGAGGGGGGTAGGGGGCGGGAGAGCATTATCTTGCTGAAATGCTCAGAACAGCAAATCGGGGCGGGGAATACTGTTGACGTATGGTTGCGCTGCAAGGGTGCCACGGATAACTAACCAATGAGGTCCTGCTATGAAAATTAATGGCGCTCAGAGATTAATTCTGTTTCGTGTGTCGAATGGAGGGCGATAGTCCACTTGGTACCCCACCGCTACCCATGGCGTCTCCAGAAACGACTTTGTGGGTCGTGAGAGCACAATTGGAAGCCAGACTCGTCACTGAAGATTATTCTCCTCCAGTTGATTGTATTACAGGCCGAAGACGTTTCTGAAGAAACCCCTGACAGTGGTGGAATACCAACCTGGCTGTCGCCCGCCATACAGTCCGACAACAAGGAGTGACTGGTCTGTTCATAGCAGGACCTCTTTGGTTGTCTTCCGCGGCATCCTTACAGCACGGTGGTAATGCTTCGGCGTATCGACAAGCGCCGGCACGAAGATGCAGAACACAAGAGCAGAGAACGCTATGAGACGACGTCCGCCAATAGCCCACTGACTAGGACCGCACCACGACGGGAGCGGCTTCTACAAGACGAGAAGATAAGTGCCGCTCCTGCCAGCCTCGGCCGCACAGTACTAGACCGGCAACAGAAGAGCACTACGATAGCAGTTATTAGTGATCCATATCCGCTGCTTGTATGGACATAGTATGTAGAGAAAGACACTGACTGTTTGCCTGTCGCCCATCGTTTGCGAGACATTCTTGTAATACAAAGTTAAGTATTGTCTACCTTCTTTATTGTAATAAAAACTATTAATGTGATTTGTTCGAATTGTTGTATAGAATTTCGGGAACGCAGCATCTTCTAGGCACCCTATACGAGACGAGTGGGCAGGACCCCACAGGTAGGTCTACGGTATTCCTACGATATGTCCTTCATGGGAAACCATCCTGGGTTTGGAAGCCATCCTGGGCTTGTATTTCAACAAAATAATGCCCGCCCGCTGACGGTGAGAACGTGTATGCCCTGTCGCTACCAATCCTTGTTCCGGTGCCGGAGCCAGTACTTACTGTGTGAATCACGTCCTCATCGTCCTCAAAACGTCTTTTATCCTTTCTTGCCCCAAACAAGTGGAAGTCGGAGGAGGCTGTGTCAGGTGTGACAGCCGTGGATGGTCCCCCCGACCGCTGCAAATCGTGCAGCTCCGCCGAACCGCCTTCTGATGACCTCACCCTCCTTACCCAGTGACTAACTGCACTTCCGTAGACAACAGCTGCTCTATAGACCTTGCATAAACGCTTGTGACTGTTCCCACAGTTTCTTTCACTACAGTGAGAAATTCAATGATGGTACGTTGCTTGTAATGTCCATCACCTATAGACGCCATTTTGAAACTGTCCATCAGCTACGTTACCTGTCGAAAGGGACGCAAACTTGGCGCGCTTACTCATGAGACATTAAATAATACATAAGTAACTTTCCGCACTCCTAGCATTGTTTTAGGCTGAGAAAAAAATGATGTGCATTGCCTTCTGAGCAACTCTCGTAAAAAGTTTTTCTATGGTGGAGAACGGCTTAAGATCAGTAGTAGTATGGATTACCGCAAGAAGAAGCAATTAAACTAGAGATAACCACAGATTTTCGTGGTATAACCTTGTTGGCTGTGCTAAATTAAATTAGCTGCGTCGTGACATATAATGTAAGTGACAATTACAGAGCAGCGAGATATGGGTATGAGAAGGACACAGAGAATAATTGAAGACTGTGAGTTCAGCATACATTATCTGATTATCCGCCTATTCCAGTGTGTGGAATAGATCACTAGACGTCCCAAAGGGCAGACCCACAAGTATTAAAAACGAGGCAGAGAATACTGTGTCGGTATAGAAGCTGTAACAGCAGAATGTGTCTGTCAGGAGAAAGATGGGTGTCTTCCAGTATGGAATATTAGTTGGATGTTACCTGAGCAACAAACCCATGAGGACACTTCGAACATTCTGAAGTTACTGAACTCGTCTCTTGGTGATGTGATTCCAGGCAGACCGCATGTGTTGACGGAGGGAGACTGTCGGGCATTGCTGAGGGTAGCTGTAAAACAAGTCACATAAAATCCACGGAAGGAATCACTTGTGAGTTCCAGCAGTCCGTCCGTAGCTCGTGGTCGTGCGGTAGCGTTCTCGCTTCCCACGTCCGGGTTCCCGGGTTCGATTCCCGGCGGGGTCAGGGATTTTCTCTGCCTCGTGATGACTGGGTGTTGTGAGCTGTCCTTAGGTTAGTTAGAATTAAGTAATTCTAAGTTCTAGGGGACTGATGACCATAGATGTTAAGTCCCATAGTGCTCAGAGCCATCCAGCAGTCCAGCTGGCAAAATGACGATGTGTAGGGAGTTATATGGAATGGGATACGATGGTGCAGCAACTCCTCACAAGCTATTCATTTCTGTGGTCAAGCTTGGGCTGTTGTGTGTGTGTGTGTGTGTGTGTGTGTGTTTGTGGTGTGTGTCTGTTGGGGCTTACGGGCGCTTATTTGGGCTGTTGTAAAGAACAATGTCAGTGCACAGTGGATTGTTGATATCCTGTGGTAATCTGATGGAAGAGTGTGAGTGCCCAGCCGGCTGGAGAATATTACCTGCCGTTAGGCGTAGTGTCAGCAGTAAACAAGAGGTGGTGTTAAGATATGGGGATTATTTTGGCAGTGCGTCTCCTTTTTGTGCTAAGAAAAACGCTGATACGGAAGGATATGAGCACAGTTTATAGCTCTGCATACGGCCTACCGTAGCGGAATAGCTCGAAGACCATCACTGTTTCGGCATGACAATGCAATCCATATTAAAGCAGTATCTCTGAGGCAATGTCAAAGACGATCGCTGTTTCGGCATGACAATGCAATCCATATTAAAGCAGTATCTCTGAGGCAATGATTTGTGATCAGAAGCTTTCCTGAAATGGATTGGCGTTACTCAGAATCTCGACATGAACCCAATGGAACACATTTGAGATGAGTTAGAACTTTTACTTGGTGCCAGATTCCAGCATCAAACATCACTACCATTTTTAGTTTCGGCTCTTGAAGAATAATGGGCTGCCATCCCTTCACAAGCATTCAGACACGTCATTGAAAGTGATCCCAGAAAGTGGTCATAAAAGCGAAAGGTGGACACACCCCATATAGATGTCATTAGTACGTGTCCAGATAATTTTGATCACAAAGCGTACATATAATCTCAAGATTACGGTTTCAAGAACTGTCGCTAACCTTCAAATAATAATCGTGTGACAGTGAAAATGATAATGTTTTTCTAAGAGATTTTTTATGTTGTTGTTTGAAGATGGGAGACAGTGCGAGAAACCGACAATCTAGAAGTAATAAACAATAGCGAACTGACTGAAAAAGTTTATTTTCTGAAGCTTTCTTCAATGAAAGATCTCTACTGATACCAGGTATTGGTACTGAACTGAGGAAGATGTTCCTTAATGTATAAGCCTGGAGAACTGCATTATATGGAAGTGACACGTAGCCCACTGGAAATTTGGTGTCACTAATCTAGAATGTTGTACTGTTGCAGAATGTAAAATAATTGCGTAGAAAGGTAAAGTACGAAATAAGAAGTTCTAATAAGAAAATATATGGAAGAACTCTATGAAAGTAACTTAACATACCGTACCCATTGTTGGTTAACCCGGTCTTGGAGGGAGAAATGTAGGGTGAAAAATACTAGAGCATGCAAAACACATTGTAGTGTATTGGTTGTAATAGCTACGTAGAGATTGAAAAGATTAGCATAATATAGAAAAAATTAAGGGAACGCTAAAGCCAGAGGATCGACGGGTTGTTAAAAGGACATAGGGATCTCCCAAGCACCGCCACGGCCTTGACATGTTACCGCCCACGCGTTCCGAAATTATTTGACGATGTCGAGTTAGTGCATTGCATAGCTACAAATGTGGGGCGCACTTGGGATGTCCTAGGTTACTTAGTTACATGCTCCATAGATCACTGGAACAACTATTTTATCGAAATAATGTGGAACGAGTTAGTTTATTTGCAGGATATGTATCTATGATTAGTGTTAACATTAATGAACACATAGCCCTAATCATGGAAACGCGCTTAATTTATTTTAGTTCATTTTATTTCATTTTGACTGGCTATCACCTTAATTCGTCAATGGAATTGGAGCTGTCCAGGAGAAGTAATTTTAAATTAGATTTAAAACTCGCTTCCGTACCTATCAGACATTTTATGTTATTCGACAAATGATCAAAAACTTTTGTTGTAGCATATCGAACTTCTCTCTGAGCAACTGACAGCTTTAACAATGCGTAATGAAGGTCACTTTTCGATCTATTGTTATAGTTATGTACAAACTGTTCTTTTCAAATAGTGATGGATCACTTACGACGAATTCCAATAGCGAATATATTTTTTCTAACGCCGCAGTTAAAACGTCTAGGTCCTCGAAGAGGTAAGTTATAACATCCCTGGGACATTAATCTTACAGCTAGTTGATGCAGTCATTACTTTCTTTACAAGTAAGGCGATAAGTGAGTGATGTTTGAGAAATGGGTTGCCATGATCGGACAGCTGGTTCCCGAAGTATTCGCTTGGGAAATACGATAGCAATCGTGTTAGGAGACCCATTTCGTTCCGTGTGAACCATCACCACACGAGAATATTTCTATCACGAGCGTGAACGGTGCCCATTTGACAAGCTGGGTGCCGTCGCTCGTGGCCGTCTTTGACATGGCGCACCACATCAGTCTGTGCTTCGTTTCCTTTTTCATCAAATCAAATGGCTCTGAGCACTATGGTCATCAGTCCCCTAGAACTTAGAACTACGTAAACCTAACTAACCTAAGGACATCACACAACACCCAGGAATCACGAGGCAGAGAAAATCCGTGACCCTGCCGGGAATCGATCCCGGGAACCCGGGCGTGGGAAGCGTTTTCATCCCTGCAACCTACAATTAGCAGATATCGGTCAGTGAACCCTTTATTTGAAAGTGGTATCTTTGCCAATTGTATGATTTCCCCTGTACTGAAACCACAACGGCACTGCATCGCTTCCTCTCGTCATTACAGTGTCACAGTCATTAATGTGACTACCTCTGTCACCAGCACGTCGTTGTCCACATTAGCCGATTCTCGAGTCCTGCACCTTATCGTAGACTGAGTGTTCCATAAATGAGGCATCCGCGATCTGGCCGCCGTCAGGTACACACACGTCCATCACGGGCTCGACCGCCAGACAGACGATAAGTCCAAGACCTGAAGTCAGCCGGTTACGACGTAACACACTAGCAACGGCGAAGGGAGTGCTCTATTTGTCTGTAATTTTATGCAAATATCGTTTTTACGTTAATCGACTTAGTAGATGGTGGAGGTTACCACATTACAGATGCAAATCCGTCGGTGATCGGTTATGTTACAGTGTGACATTTTTGCATCTCTCTGTAGTCATTCTTCCTGTCTAAGGCGTCATACTAGCAGGACACAAATTTCGACTGCTCCATTATTTTCATATCTACGCTTGGTTATGAAAATAAGTGTGTGTTAAGGAAATGATTCAGCATCACTCCATTCATGTAATATTGATACTTTAATTAAAAAGGTAGAAACCTTTAATTCCTAGAGTACTTAGTTGTAGTCCATTTCTGTTCTCACATTATCATTAATATACTATACAAGCGGAAAAATGCTTCTACCGGAGCACAAAGAAGGCGAATATGCTCATGTTTAAAAGACTCTGAGAAGTGGGATACCAGTGGCCTCAACTTACCTTCCTCAGCAAAAATGTTCTCAATAATTTTTGCATGCTTCACGCTGTTTTTAAGAAGCAACTCACCTCTCACTCCCACAAACTTTCCTAACTGCAACTCTCTCACACCCACTAGTCCATCCCTTTAAGTCGCTCACACAATCCACTTCCACTTGCCCATTCTCACTCACTCACTCAACCCAATTCACTGTCTGTATCTCTCTAACTATTGCTGTCCCCTGTTTCACAGCCACTGTCTCTCTGGCACAGCGCTCCCACTGTTGTCTCGTCTCGCTCTCATTGTCTCTGACTTTCTCCCTTTTGTTGGTGTTACCTTACACATTCCTTCCCATTGCTGCTGTCTCTTCTCACTGTCACTATCTCTCTCTCCCCCGTTGTCATTCGGATTGACTGTCTTTCATTATCACTGGCTCTCACAAACTTCCACTTTCACTTCTTTATTGCTGTCATACCGGTGCTGCCTCCTTCACTAATTTCCTTGCACTGTTGTGTCTCTGTCAGCTATGTTCCAGCGCCATTGTGTCCCTAAATTTCTCTCACACTGCCAGTGTGTCCTTCGCTCTTTCTATACCACGTCCACTGTCAAACATATTCCAATATTTATTACAATTTTGTCTCCCACTCGTTGCCACTGAACACTTTTCTCTAAGTACAAACAAGCACGATTATTTTCTCATTGTAAAATTTTATGGAAAACTTTTAACGTGCTGAAGAAGGCAGAATAAAGCAGCTGGTACGTCACTTTTCAGAGTTGTTTAAACAGAAGTATATCGCCTTTTTTGTGTTCCAATAGGAGAATTTTTCCGCTGATTCCGTTCTTTTCCCTACTCACGGAAGGGCTTTTCAGTTATACGAAAATACGAAGCTGTAAAGTATTGATTAATCATGTGAAATCTAAATAATGCAAAACTAATTTTACCTGTCATACCAAATTTTACGTGCCGAAAAATTTTCATGTGCTTCAGTAGTACAACATGGCGTTCCCACAACACCTTATGGCACATTTCTCCGTGACATGTGACATTATAAACTAAGTTTCCGTACTCACACAGGATTTTACGTTAGTATTTTAGAGTAATAGTAGTGTAACTTTGAACCTCTGTATCTCAGAAACGAAATAAGATAGCAACAAAATTTTCGAGAGTTTTACATATCGTAAAAAATTACTGTTACTAGCCGTCTTGGAATTTGCGTCTCGGCTTTGGTACGAAAAAATTGTGAAGAACCCTTTTTTCTGGGGGGCGGGTGAAGGGGACGTGGGGAACGGTTCTAACGAACAGCCAATGAACTAATGTTGCCTCCGTAAGCCCCTTAAGACTTGATTCTACCTTTCTGTCACGAGCAGAAGGCAAGGTAAGCGTCCCGGAAGAGTCCCATTTTTGTGCACGGCGTTTTGGAACATACTAGGTAGCTCTTGCTATGGTAAACGTACGGATTCTTGAGCATATGTTCAGCCCAGGAATGCCAGGATTTGTTGTGTTCCCGCTATCTTTTCCTAGACAAACAACTGCAGGGGCGAGGGAGAGGTTAAGTAATCCTCACGCAAACATTCTTTCCTCGAAGAATAACTTGTATTGTTGTCAACAATATGTCAGCGACGCAAAAACGTTTATAGAGCAATAGCGACTTCCACAAATCAGTATTCAATATCTGTATAATATCATCATCATCATGTAACATCTATTATGAAACCGGACGCCACGCCACGTCCCAAACATCAGTTACTTGTTTATTGCTGGACAGTTCATAATTGACAATTGACAATTGACAATTGACAATTGGTTGATATGACGCCATAAATATCGTAAAATTGTACAGATTGGCACAATACTGAGCTCGCCCCTGCGATACTGTGGGTTGTTTCAGAATCGTTTTCGTGAATTGCCACTAAATAAATTTCATTCAATTTTATTCACTCTTTTCTTTATGCATTTATTTCACCCGGTCAGATTAGACGCTATAGATCCTCTGTTGAAGAAGATAGTTCCTCAACATAGCTGTTATAATCATAACAATAATATTAAAAATAATCATAATGGTAGTACAGTACTGGACTTCAAGGTGTATCGGAGGATAATTCGTGCAGAACCCTGTAAAAGTGCCTTTTTGTAATTTGCAGATGGGTAATTTACTAAGTGGGTAGCAAGGTATTTTGGGCGATGCTCGCTGTGTGCCGAAAACCACTTGCATAGCTTTCACAGATTTACAACAGAGTTACTGTAGTTAGATTATCAAGTCATCTTATCTGTCAGATTTCCGGTGGTTTCTCTTCGATTCTGCTATCGCATGTGTGAACGTAGGTGGTTCACACTTTCTTTCGTTCCTTTTCCTGTAGGTGACTTTAATTACGGCCTTTCCTTGGATATCCCTTACATTGCCTGCCATTGCATGCATCTCTTCCTCCGCTGTCCGCCTCACTTGCAAGAGCCCTCTACTGCCTGTCTTCCTGGGTGAGTACAGCATTTCGACATCACTACGAGAGTGAAGCCAAAGTTGCGTTTTCTTGTTTCCATTTCGAGATTACCGAGATCTACTTATGTTCGAATACTGATAAAATATGAAATCCATGACACTGATCTCATTCGCTGTTTGTATTGTGTTAATGACAAGACATATATAGTAATGAAAAACAGAATTTGAGTAATGTCACCTTTATTAATATTGTGCTAAGCTATTTCCCCATTATGTTCTTGTGGAATGAAAGTAACAGGAATGTGTGGCGGTGGTGCAAATGGACTCAGTCTGGAGAAGAAGCTGCCTGGTCATAGAAGAAGCCAGAAGTAATATGTTAAGAATAAAAGATCGTGTGGAACGATGAAAACAAAAATAGAAACAGGAACCAAAATGATAATATTTATACGACTACTTCAAAGCAGTTTTCAGGTATGTTGGCTAGTACTCGAAGACAAATTTTAAAAGATTGTGCAGTTTAGGGAATGGGATAACTGAATTCAAACTTTTGTACAGTAATGAATGAAACGAGAGTACGGAAGTGTCTCATAAATTAATGGATTACAGTCCTTACGCCGTTACTGATAGCGCTGTGGAAATGTGTCTACAGCTCTGGAAGGATTACACTGTAATAATGAATTCTGAAAAACTATCTCTTGCATTGGATACTCACTCATTACACGCACTACTAGAGTGTACAAATCCCTCATCTCACAGCATTGTAATAAGCGGTATCTGGAAGGTATACCACGCGGAAAAGCTATTCCACGAATCGTGATGCCGTAACTGCTTTTCTGTGAACTCTGTGCGTGAAGTGTGGGCTGTGCAGCTGTTAAGGACAACTCTTCACCTCTCTTCTTACTGAGGTCAGATCAATGTCTTCTGCTGCCAAATAGGTTTACAGTCACGATCAAAAGTATCGGTCGGTGACAATTGTCTTGAATTCTATCTGGAAATAGGCTCACTTACTTGCACGGGGTTTGTATTAAATGTAAACACCACGCGTTCATTACTTTCGGAATCACAGCGAGGCATTTTCGCAAGAACTACATGTAGTGTGTCAACAACTACTCAGAATGCCGCAGGTAAGACTGGCCACCTGGTATATACACCCAGAACAACTTAATATATTGACGTGAGGTATTCATGAACGATGTTGCGAATTTATCTAATGTACCTAAGTAACAGTTAACTTATACACCGAGTGGTTACAGTCGAAGTATAGCTACTCTCAAGGCCGATTGTGGGCTGTAATTATGATACAGGAACCAAACTTTGTAGATATGCTAGAGCGTTAATGCGTAATAGAATTTCCGCTGGAAAAAATTTGTTCCAATTTTGGCCAACAGGTGCAAATCTGGCACTCAACAGGCTATTTATATGACGGTATGACATCCATGCTGTCGTAACGTGAGTGAACCCTGTGGCTCTCGAGAAGAGAGTCTGTTTACTTTAGTGAAACTGTTTCATGTCAACGGTAGCTATTCCAGGGCTGCATTCAGAGAGTATCGCCGACTGAAAGGTCTGAGGAGTGGCCTGACATCAGCTAGTCGTTTAAAGAAGTTGATAATACAATTGGAAAACATGAGTGAGCTTTGTGTGGCACAAGGAAGATGAAGGCGTCCTGTCTCACTGGAAGTAACTGACGAGGCTACTGTTACTGTAACTGGCCATGCAGCAAGTGCCGGAGGCAATGCTGGTGCTCGTGCAGTCTCACAAGAATTAACCATCCGACGGTATAGACTGTGCGGCTGGTCCCGGCGGAGGTTCGAGCCCTCCCTCGGGCATGGTTGTGTGTGTTTGTCCTTAGGATAGTTTAGGTTAAGTAGTGTGTAAGCTTAGTGACTGATGACCTTAGAATTTAAGTCCCATAAGATTTCACACACATTTTTAAACATCCGACGGTAAACAGGACACGGTTTATATCGCACAGGTACCCGTACAAAACCGACACGGTGCCAGTAACCGAAACATCATGGTTATGATCCGCAGCAACGTTCTCTTTCTGCTCTTCGGATTCTGGCGAAGTTGATGATGACATGTGGCCGGGCAATATTCTGTGGAGTGACGAGAAACATCTTACACTACAGGATGTAGTGAATGCACAGAACTGCCTAATCTATTGTACTGTTAAACCGCGTATTGTGCACGAAGAATCATTCCACTCGTTCTATTTGACTGTTCTCTGGATTCACAGGAACATTTTTTCTTGGTCTGGTCTCCTTTGAGGAGAATACACCCAGATGGCCTGTAAGCTGTACCGTGACGTCTGCACGTTATTCGAGACCTACTTGTACAGAGTGTCATTCCTGCTTTGGAAGGGTGCAACTGTGTGGAAGCCACCGTTTTGGAGCAAGATCGGGCAAGACATCGTGTCGCTCGCCCAGTGAAAGACCTGCACAATGCAACCATTCACAACCGCCTAATTCTTCAGACGTTTTCCAGATGCACTGAATGAAAATCACCTGTTCAGACCCCATTTAACAACTGCCTTTTTGGATATCTAAAAGAACGCGTTTATCAGGATCTCGTTCGGCTTCTACCTGGGCTGATGGGCAATATACAGGAACACACTGCTCAGAAACCACTGGAGCTGCTGCGAGCAACTGTTGATCACGATTTACGGATGCAGGATATTGTCCACGTCTCCGGTGCTAATACTGAACAAATTGTATAAGCGGCGGTTAACAGTAAAGTAAACATTAAACCTTTCTCACTTGTTGGACCTTTTCTGAATACGTCCGTTCCTAATACATTATATATAGAAATATTCCTAAGTGCCTAATTTGCATTCATCGCACAAGATTTGCACCTGGTGGCCAAAACTGCAATTGAATTTTTCCCATGTAAATCAGTTACACATTAACACATTAGCATATCTACCAAGTTTAGTTACTATTCTATTATTACGGCCCACCCTGGACCCCTGTTACTAACAACTGACTTTTCAGTACAAATATATTATTAGTCTGTGGCATTGGACAGAAATGTGTGGTATTTGATCTAGCAATAGCAGCACGATAGCACAGCAAACCACGCTCCCACAGTAACGAGAAGATATCACTCAAACGTCTACCCCACTGAATCAAACGTAAGAAAACCGTTAACTCAAGTAGAGCTTGTGAGAGCTCGCGAGCTTGACTTTCGTAGATATGTTCGCTGCAGTTACAGTATCAGATCGATGTATTAAATGTGCTCGAAAATGGGGGGGGGGGTTATCAACTATGAAAGAAAAGTCAAGGAGTACAATACACTCATGATTTCCTTGAAAACAGCATAGCAAATGTTGAAGGAATCTAACATTCATTACAACTTGTTCAACGAAAACAGGTTGCAGTCAAAACTGATAATTCTAGTTATTCATTGGCAAGGTTCTGAGCGGAAGGAAAGTAGTAAACAACAAGTACATTTTTCATCATCGTTATCTCATCAAGGAGTTATACACTGAATACGCAGTGATTGCAAGAAGAAAGTAGTAGCCAATTCCCGCGTCAGAGCGTCTTTGATAGAAAAGGTAGGGCAAACGTAGACGGAACATCATTCCTGTTCTGAACTCCTTATTTTAACAGAAAATGCTTAGTTAGATTTATTAAATATCCATTGGTAAAAGCCTCCAGTGGTACTGACTACTAATAAACAATAATTGCGGCTGCTTCCGGTGGAGGTTCGAGTCCTCCCTCGGGCATGGGTGTGTGTGTTTGTCCTTAGGATAATTTAGGTTAAATAGTGTGTAAGCTTAGGGACTGATGACCTTAGCAGTTAAGTCCCATAAGATATCACACACATTTGAACATTTTTTTGAAACAATAATTTACAATCATAAAACAGTACTAGATTGATTACTAGCAAACTGATTAATTACAATAATGAAAACTGTAGTAGTACATAAAATAGCTGAAAATTCTTTCTCAGAGGAAACTTCAAGATTTACAGTGGAAATGAATGGAAATGAGCGTTCGGCGTCATTGGCCGGGAGGCCCCTTACGGGACAGGACCGGTCGCGTTGGTGCAGGTTTTATTACATTCGACGACACATTGGGAGACCTGCGCGCCGGATGGGGATGAAATGATGATGAAGACAGCACAACTCCGAGTCCCTCAGCGGAGAAAACCCCGACGCAGCCCCGAATCGAACCCGGGCCCCTGAGGACGGCAGTCCGTCACGCTGACCATCCAGATAACTTTTTTTTTCATTTTGTTCGTTATCGTTCGTTGAATTTCATCGTAACGGACGTCACATGAAGTTCGTTGTTGATACTTTCACATAGTTGTTTTTTAATTACAGAGGCCAGCCAGCTCTCTGACCAAACATGCTGAGCTACCGTGCCGACCCTATCGAGGCGGACAAGATTTGCAATCCAGAACCGAAGTTTAAACCAACAAGCAAGAACCATATAAGAAAATTACTATACCGCCGGAAAGCGGAGGTGCGCAAGGTACTCAAGAGAAATAACAAAACCAAACTGATGTGAAATATTACGTCCTGAATGGTACAAATAGACAGTGAGTGTCTTTATGAAATTAACACATATGTCCTAGAGTTTGGCCAGTTCAAAAACCAACAGTGCATTCAAAGGATAAGATTAATAACCACTCTTTCATTAACACATGTAAGTAAACAAATGGCTCTGAGCACTATGGGACTCAACTGCTGAGGTCATTAGTCCCCTACAACTTAGAACTAGTTAAACCTAACTAACCTAAGGACATAACAAACATCCATGCCCGAGGCAGGATTCGAACCTGCGACCGTAGCGTGCGCTTCCAGACTACAGCGCCTTTAACCGCACGGCCACTTCGGCCGGCTGTAAGTAAACAGATCTACTAATTACTCAACTAGCAAATTATCCGGTTGAGACTTCAACAATTTACATTAGCTGTAGCTAATGTAGTAGGCGTAGTAGGCTAGGAAATACTCAGTGGTGCAGATCCACCTACACCCGGCTGGCCGTTCGATCGAACACGGAACTGGCTTCGCTTTCGGACCACGCGATGCTCTGTCAACCAGACAGATTTCACCCAAGTCCCACCAAAAGGAACACAAACAGTAGCCAAATCAACAGAGAAACAGAATTTAGTACAGGAATTTGGCCAGGCCTCTGCTATGGACAGAGCGCCGACGAATGACAGTCAAAATTACAGTAACAAGAAAAACAAGTAAATAATTTTCCAATTGATGTGATTCTTGAGTTTCTCCCGGCGTATTTGATAATCAAAATATCCACGTGTATACTGCCGGTCTACAGTGTCCAACGGGCACAATATTTCCGCGATCATACATGTCGCCATCATCAGGTGAACTGACGGACTGAGCTCCTGTGAACGTGCCGGCACGGAGAGTGTGATGGCTCTGTCCACCGTGGTCGTCACAACTATACGTTTGCTCGATTTACTCTTGATTAACCCAATCGCTGGTTCCCAAGCCTTGCTAAGATCATAGCCACAGTCGCGGTTTATGAGGTCGTCATTGGTGCGAATTTCGATGGCCTCTCTAACAACGCTGTCCCAGCATCTCGACGTCTGTACCAGAAGCCTCGTGCGGGGCGCGGACAGCGGAGGGACGCGCCGCGGGCGGAGGGTATTTAAATCGGCCGCCGTCGCGACCGAAGCCAGTTCCCTCTGAGCAGCCATAGCGTACGGATCTCCTTGCCGGCACGTTCACACGAGCTCAGTCCGTCAGTTCACCTGATGATGGCGACATGTATGATCGCCGAAATATTGTGCCCGTTGGACACTGTAGACCGGCGGTACACCCGTGGATATTTTGAATTTTCCAGTTAGTTAACTGAATCAAATCAATGAAGCCTATCAGGTGACCAGAATCTATACACAGTTCATAATATCGTTCTCGAGGAGGAAGTTCGAGTGCCCACCGCAAAATGCACCAAACTCGAACCACCTGGGCGAGGGCGAAACAAGTAACCGCCACTTGTAGCGGAGCAGTATACCCGAAGCTAACGCGTTCCATTGCCTAACGAACCTCTGTCAAACAGTACATAGAACATGACCTTTTGAATAACATTACAGTCACACATAAGTCAGAAGTAACATAGGCAAAGTAAAGTCGTCAGTGAGAGGACTTTAAGATTAATTTACCCCACCCTCACAATGAATAAAGACTAAACAGTCAGAGGTGGTTGTATAAACACCCAATAAGATAATATATGAAATAGTACACTCCAGTAATAGTACATAAAGGACGTGCCACATGAAAAGAACCCACTTAATATACAAATGCGCCCCGCCACTAATTAAAGAAACAAATTCCGTAGTTTCACAGGAGTGCACAAGCAAGTTTGCTGTCAATGGACAGAAGCGGGTTCAAAAAAAAAAAATGGTTCAAATGGCTCTGAGCACTATGGGACTCAACTGCTGAGGTCATTAGTCCCCTAGAACTTAGAACTAGTTAAACCTAACTAACCTAAGGACATCACAAACATCCATGCCCGAGGCAGGATTCGAACCTGCGACCGTAGCGGTGTTGCGGTTCCAGACTGCAGCGCCTTTAACCGCAGGGCCACTTCGGCCGGCGAAGCCGGTTCATTGACCAAAAGTCTGACATGGAATTGGACGTGAACTTCAAACAAACAACCAGGAAACTACCAAACTGAACAGTCACAGTACTGGGAGAAGAAATGACACTTATAGCTTTGGTTACTATCGATGCTCCGCTAACATGCATTCAATAAAACATATCGTAAGCTCACCAGACAGATCCGTACAACGATCGAGCAAGGACAGCGAGGGTCCGACACACAACTACAATCATGCTCACAAATTAAGGATAATGCTGATATGTGGTGAAACAACGCTCTGGTGGGCGGTTTTACGGGTTTAAACCACTTCGGGGTATGACCATGCGGTGCATTTGACCTGTCGTCGCACGGTGGCGCTGGCAGCAGTCCACATTCGCAGTAGTGTGTTGATGCATGTCAGAGTACTGTGCAGCAAGTAAGTGTACAGACGTTTTCAGAAGTTCTAATCGTGACAGTGTTGAAAATGGCTCAAAGAACACATATTGATAACGTTATGAGGGGTAGACCACTAGGGCGACTGGAGGCTGGTCAAACACAGCAGGTTTTAACCCCGGCCCTCCGTGTGCCACAAAGTGTGATCCCTAGATTATGGCAACGATTAAAGCAGACAGGAAACATGTCCAGGCGTCCACAGTGTACAACACTACAACAAGACCGATGTCTCACCATCAGTGCCTGCAGAAGGCCACAGAGCACTGCAGGTACCCTTGCTCGGGACCTCAATGCAACTACAGGAACATTTGTCTCCAGACACACAGTCTACAGACGACTAAACAGACATGGTTAATTCGCCCGGAGACCTGTAAGGTGCACTCCACTGACCTCTGGTCACAGGAGAGCCCGTAAAACTTGGTGTTAAGAACACAGTGTATGGTCATTGGAACAGTGGTCCCAGTCTACGTACACGGACGAGTCCAGGTATAGCCTGAACAGTGATTCTCGCCGTGTTTTCATCTGGAATGAACCCAGAACCAGATACCAACCCCTTAATGTCCTTCGAGTGGACCTGTATGGAGGTCGAGGTTTGATGGTGTGGGATGGGACTATGACTGATGCACATACGCCCATGCATGTCATTGACAGAGGAAATGTAACAGGTCAGGTGTATGGGGACGTCATTTTGCACCAGTATGTCCACCTATTTATGGGTGCCGTGGGTCCCTCCTTCTTCCTGAAGGATCATAACGCACGGCCACATCGGGCTGCCATCGTGGAAGAGTACCTTGAAACAGAAGGAAGCAGGTGAATGGAGTAGCCTGCCTGTTCTCCAGCCCTAAACCCCATCGAGCACGTCTGGGATGCTCTCGGTCGACATATCGCTGCACGTCTTCAAACCTCTATGACACTTCAGGATCTCCAACAGGTACTGATGCGAGAATTGGAGGATGTACCCCAGCAGCTGCTCGACCAACTGATCCAAAATATGCCGACCCGTTGTGAGGCCTGTGTACGTGTGTATGGTAATCATATCCCATATTTATGTCGGGATACATGAACGGGAAACAGTTGCGTTCTGTAGCACATGCGTTTCGGGACGGTTTTCTCAACTTGCCACCAATACCATGGATTTACAGATCCGTGTCGTGTGTGTTCCCTATATGCCTAGGCTGTTAGCGCCAGTTTTGTCTAGTGCCACGTTGTGTGACACCTTATTCTGCAATTATCCTTAATTTATGAGGATGAATGTACATCACAGCGGGGACCGCCTTCTGCCTCCAGCCCCGCTCGGCCACTGAAACACACACCACGCTCCTTCCCACGGTAAAAGCCCGACATGTTCAAAGGTCTTCAGACGGCCACAACCGAGGTAATAATGGTTCGTAATCCAGGAACCCGCCTGACTGCCTCCGTCGGCTATCGCTTCTACACTGAGAGCCGGCAACTGACAAACTTGTTCCACCTGTCAACTGCCGGCACACTACTCGCCTCGCAGCCAGCTTCCAAATCGGCTGCCTCACCCAGTGCGAACTGTTTCAAATTCCTCGTCTCACTGTCACCCCCGTCGCCTCCGATCTCGGCACGAACCACGCCCTCAAAAGGCAAAGATGTTCTACAAAAGACCTATCGTTCAGGCAACAGTTCACAAAGTTTGTCAGCGAGTGATGTTCAACGTATGACCTGCGAAAAGCGATCGATCGACAGTCCCCTAATTCAACAAATTTCCCGCGTTAACACAACTATTCTGCCCTACTAAGCAGTTTCTTCAACCTCTTTTTTACTCAGTATGAAGAAAACAGTCTTAATCGCGTTTTTTATTTATTTAGTGCCGACTGGTTTCAGCCCATCGCAGGGTTCATCTTCAGGGTCAACATACGGTCGACCGCTGGTGGCGTCACGTCTACAGTGGTGTGGCAGGAGACTGCAGTCAAAGGCGACCGCCGCCGAACCGAATCAGCGCCAACAAAAAGGATCCAAAAAGTGAAACCCCAGACACAGAAAGCTGTTTGCAGATGAGTTTGCGTTTGGTAGTCATTAGACGCTCTCTATCTCTTCATAGAGTCTGTATCCTTGTGTACTATCCTCTCCAGAGTATCCTAAACATTTTTCTCTCTCCAGTATACCAAGCCGAAGTTATCCTCGTTCTGATGGCTGTTTTCTGCGCTTTTAAAAGTTTCTGACGATTCGGTAAATCTTTCGTCAACTCCGGCCAATGGTATATTTGTGCAAAAGTTGCAGTCCTTCTTCCAGAGGCTCTGTAAAACTATTACTCCAGTCAACTGACTTACCCCCTCCTCAGTCTAAAAAGTGGGACGCAGAAGCGACATTTCAGGCCATCCACAAATGAGTGGTAGCGTCATTCCCGCCAGTGTGTTTTCGCCAATGAAAGAAAAAAGGAAATATCGTCCTGTTTCTCTTTGCATCGGCTTAGAGGCCCATCAGTCTGGCAATAATAATTCGAGATATGTAATGGTAACATATGCTTTATAATCCTTTTTTGGGTAGCATAGAAGTTGTAGAAGAAAAACATTTTCCTTTTTCATCCTTGTTATATACACTTAGAATAAGGAAAATAAATGTTTTAAGTTTAATATTTATTCACTATATAAAAAAAACACAGAATATTGCTTGAGAGCAATATTGCCCAACGGTGACACTTTTATAGTGGAGTTTGAAGGTATTCTACCTTCTGATTCACTTCAGTTCATTTGTGAGATATGTGTCCACAACCTATTTATTGACTTCAGACACAGGAATCTCTGTTTTCTGAGACACACAAGAGCTCACAACGAAGATTAGCAATGATGGGTAATCTCACGTATCAGCTACAATTTGTATGAAAACCTTTGAAAAGATTTCTTCCAGGCGTAAAACACGTGACTATATTGTACTTACAATACGTTCGAGTTGAGTAGCCTCGTGGGCAATAACGATATCGACCGTCTGGTCAAGGCCATAGAATCTCAGATCTTTTACAGGTACTGGAATCTTTTCCCTGTTCTTGGGAGGTGGCGGTTCCTTACTAGGTCTTCCTTTTATCTTTTTGTTCGCACCCATCAAAGCATTAGCAAAGTCTGCTCGAAATTATTTAAATCAACTTATCTTTTCAGAAGTTTCACGCAGAAAAAGTAACCACGCGTTGACGACACATAGTTCTTACAGTCAGACAAAAATGCTCAGGTTCCGCCACTTTTGTCTGAGAGGTACTCTGTGTACTTAAATAACCTTTTCCGCCAAGTCTACACCACACACACATAGAAACTGACAGTGTATGAACATGGCAATTCCGTCTTTCGTTTTTGAACAGTATTCCAACGTTTCACTGCTTTCACTGGCCCTATTCCATAAAATGACCTTGCTAAACTCGTTAACGTGTTATCTACCAGCTGAACTACGATGATTCCTGAATTGTCATCCAACCTTTAATCATAGCTTCCTCAATTTCGCTTCAGTACTGATTTCTCTGGTTCAAGTGGGTGACCTTTAATACGATCCCTCTGTACTGTCCCCAGAGAATACATGAACAAGTCCAGTGTGGAAGAGAAGTTGTACATTCTTGAGTTGAGTGGTTGACCCATTGTGTTACATGACAGAATTTCAACTTGGCCGCCAGTCTCAAATTTCTTTTCATCTTGCGATAAGTACGCAATTATACCTTTACCGACAGATGGAATGTAATCGTATATAGTTCCAGACTGTTCTGCTCGTACAAAATTCGTGAACACCCGTATGTGGGATTTGTTCAGAACATAGTGACAAGGAGCGCCAGCCCTTGTACCTTTATAAGAAGCTACAATTTCATGAATTGAAATTCATTTTCTCCATCAAGATTTCGACGATTAATACAGTATCCAGAATGGGTGTAATTTTCACAAACCGCTCGCTAGAACTGACATTTTTGGAGAATTGAAGGTATCTGCGGAGTTTATGAAATCTTTTCCCTCACAACACCCGAAATTTTTTCTATATTAGTAGATTCAGCCCAGTAAGCTGTAAATGTAGGCAAATTTATTACAACCATGTAAATCATCCTACCACTGAACTGCTCAATTTTATTTACATTTACATTTAAGGATTACGATGTGTGCCGCACAGAATATAAGTTTGAGCAACAATCTGTTTTATTATCACACAGTTAAATAGCTTTCTGAAATAATGTGAAGGAGTTTCACGACATGATTCATGTAATTCATGAGACATATGTAAATCCACACGCATAAGGTCTTGCTTCACCCATTTGATCTGACTTGCTGGACAATTCTATTCTTGATGGAGCGTCATAATCTGGCACGTATGTCACATTGCTTATGCGGTAACACTTCGTCCGTTGATATTTCATCATGTTCAGAATCAGTTTCTGCTATCATTATCAGCTGATTGTGTCGTGAAATACGAGGCTGGTAATCCGGATCATCATCATTATCGCGGCTAGGATATCTAGTTCCGAGCAAGAATTGTCGCATTCAGAAAGCAAAGAGTTCAGAGCAGGAAACACAGTGGCTTTCTACCTCCTTTCTCCATAAAAACTCGCTGAATATATTTTCGTCTTGGTTGCAAACAAAAGTGTCTAATGGCCGTGGTGTTATTTTTCAACTACTTTTAGTCGGTGTGTTGTTCAACAGCAACGTGTATGTTTCGCCTTTTCTCTGTCCATCAGATTTGCTTATAAACCACAAATAACACGTCGTGTTGTAATGGCAGAAATTATTTCTACAAATAAACTGCAGACACGCTTACATTTTCAAATTTATACCACGTAAACCACACGAGAATTTAGAATACTACATGTACTCAGACAAACCATTTCTGCGCGCCTCTCTGCCAACAATTAGAACAACAACGTGTTGAATCGTGTTCAGAGAGTGTTAACAGACAGTAACGCTGACAAGAAGTGTCCCGTATTCGTGAATGTGGTCCACAAGACAATGAGAAAAAACATGTTGCTAGAGAGCAGCCTTGGCAAAGCCAGCGTTGCCGATGGTGTTACTATGAAGTCCACATGACTCTGTGGGCACTTACTATGGCCAGAAAAGTTGAACGGGGAACAGTGCGGAGCTTGAGGGTCAAATAACTCTTACTGAATGCTGCAATATACCTCAAAGTGACTCAGTTACATTACATTATTTTTCACAGTCGATGTTAAGTCACTAAAAACAACGGTCGGAACGTTGAAAAGTGTACATGTCAGAAGAAATGGATATGAAAGATGTACATAGCATGATTGATGTCAGTCTGTGTGGTACAGTTGGTAGTTTATTTGGAATGTTTAACATTATGAGCATCTTTTCGTGGATAAACACTTGATTGATGCGTATTCTTTGACCGCCAGAGGTTGTGGTATAACAGAGGAGAGCTCGGATGAGTGAGGGAAGTAGTTGTTGACCATACAGGGAGAGAAAGAGTTATCTCAAGACAGATTGTGGAGCTTGTATGGGAGACATACCGTACAGAGAACGGAATTCTATTTGAGATGCTCCCTGATGTATAACTGAGGGTAAAGGATGATTTTTTAATACGGTTTTACAGGGAAGACACATTTCGATAAACATAATTTCGATTAAGTTTATTTTGCCATAAGAACTACCCGGGTAGTTATTGTAGTGAAACTATTTCAGTTTGCTTGATTACATCTACGAATTGGTGTCCAGCGTTAATTATCAGTAATGTAATCAGTATACTAATTGGTTTACCACCACCACTGTTAGTTAAAGTATTTCATGTGAGAAAACAAACAGTAATTATCGTAATTTGAGGATTGTGTGTAACAGCAGTATTTATGATGATACGATAATATTAAGAAAACTTTATTATTCAATTTTTGTGCCATTAAAAGGATTGGATATAATTTCGAAGTACTACCATCTGTCATTCATAAATATTGGACTGAAGCTTGTCCTCACTGATAGAATCTGCACTTGCACGGCTTGCACTACTGTGTGGGCATTGTATCATATTTTCGGCAAGAGAACAAAAGTTTAATTTGCGAAAGTAAAGTGATGCTCAAAAGGTCACGCAGTTCAGTACTTCACTCTGCAGACAGAGCAGAGCTGAGTTGACCATTGCAAGGTAAGAATCTACTGTACGGCCTGACCAAAGTTCCAGATGAAATTAGTTACTAAATTCATTATCAAAATATCATGTAAGACCAATAGACGCGTTTTTCTAATAGAGCACATTTCGCACACGTGACAGTTAGCCAGTGCGTGTGAATATTTCATTAGGAAGGCATTTTGAGTATCACTGAAAACTATTCTTTGTTTCCAAACTCATTTACAGATAGTTACCCGCAGCGTAGATTAAATGAAATCATGCACTTCAAAGGTTCTATACATTAAGACGTCTGTGTTTAAAAATAAGTTAGCTGAGACTATTCTAGATCAAAATCAGCAATCGGAATTTTAAAGTTATACATTTCCCAAGTAAACATAATTGCATCACGTTCGTTCAGTTGTAATACTACAATCCGATTTAGAAAGTTTCACCAGTCGACCTGCTGAGGATACGATCCTTTTGGTAGTATTTTGGTTTCGCAGTTTGATGAAAATGCTCATCTCTGTAACTCCATTTACAGCGAAAGATTGTTGATGTGCTTTGATTTTCTACTTACATTTTCATATACTATTAATAAGTAATTGCGTAAATCTTAGTTATGTGTGCTTGTTGCAATTAACGGTGTTTAGTAATCATTCACTGGTTGTGTTAGAATATTTGTGTTTTTCATTCGTTGTGTCTCCATCTGTGCCAATATGCCAAGAACACTAAATCCAAATCTGGTGTCAAAGACCGAGGGGAAGCTGCTTGTAACGGCTTGCTAGATGCAGAAAAGGTGAGCAAACACAGGCTTCTCTAACTAGTGATTGCAGTAAGGTAGACGGGACAACGACAGACATGAGCAGAATAACCAGGTTTCAGTACTTATAGGTGAACATGAGAATGCTGTAGCAGTTACTACATTTGATAATAATTCTGTAGGATATAATTTACCACAGCACTTTATCTCCATGTTTTAAGATTCAGGTCATACAGCAGTGCAAACTGACAGAGCTTTTCCATCTTTCACCAGAAAGGGAAGACCCTTCGCAAATTATACAGACCAATGTAGCCACTTCTTCTTTAATTAGGAAACATAGAGCTGATAACGAGGAACATTTAGAAGCTTTAATAGCTATGGTTTTAGGGAATGACATGAAAATGTAGGAAAGTGAAAGAGTGGTTAGGGAAGAGAAGCAGGAAAAATGTTAAAAGATAGAAGGTTAATTTTAAAACTGAGGAAGAGTGCATAGTTAAGAGGTCCAAAGAACATACTGTCAGGACATTTGAAGAGAATAATAAAAAACTAGGAGATGAACTTTCGGTTAACTTCAGTGGGTTACCATAGCAGATTAGTAGCGCAGTGAGTAGAGGTTTCATGTCTGAGACCAAGAACTAGAGTCTAGACTTGAACCGTATATACCTTGGAAATTTTGCAGGTGAAAGAGCAAGAGAATCAGCACGATACATGTATAAAAGAATCAGAACCTCTCAAACAACCACCCGAAATTAAGTCTACAAGATTACTCAACATCTGAGCTCGGTTACGAAACAAGTAGAGGAACTCACTACGACATAGCACAATTGGCACAATTGTCTACAAACTCTGATAAAAATTCTGATGACACTCGACCACCACCCTTTACTGATTCGGAACAATTTCAATCACTGCATTGTTTCATACAAGGTAAAAATTACCACTAATCAGCAATATATGCAGTAATTTAAGAAATTTCACAGAGATTTTTATTGTATCGAGAAAAAAATTGATGAGACAGAAATTGTTAAAGGGAGAGACAATGTTCATTTTGGAAATTTTGATGAGCAAGCATGTGGTAGAATTTGTTGGTGAACGTAATAGTTTTCGGAGACGAGATAGCGCGTAAGCAACTTGCGGTGTGAGAGAAAATGCGTACTCAACATAAAATGATTGATTTATCAGCATTTTCTCACTGTTAGGAAGATTGAAAATTTCCGAAACGTTGGTAATGAGATTCACCAAAACTATGGGTATGAGACTTCGGTTATTCTCTTCCATCTACATAGTCAGAAGCATTTTCAAGAAAATGCTCGCTAGTCCGAGAATGTCACCGTCAGACCTACGGTGATTCCTTTCACCGCACATTTTACTCAGCTTACCTGTCAGAGATAACACAAAACCTCATTAATTACAGTATTAACAATTCTGATCAGTGTGACTTTCGAAGTCCCATACGCCTCTCTGAGTAAATGGTGGGAAGAATCAACTTTTGACAAATCCCTGCAGCCCCTCGAATTTAATACGATCTTGCCTTGCGAAATTATGAGTTCAATTAAGACACATAATTTAGGTGGGTCGCTGTAAGGACGACATTGAAGCATTCAAAAGTTTGCTGCAACAACTTGTATTGGACAATGATGAACGGCCACGCTGTGATAACAACAGTGACAATTACAGACATAACTACCGCCACAGTGTGATCAGTCTCACCACCAGAATTCAATAGAGCAACTTAAATATGATCGCGAAGATAATAGGCATTCAATGAGACACCAGCCATACCGGACAAACAATTGGCATCCCGTTGGTAGGGTTCACAACTGTGGAAATTACCGTGACAGAAAAAGAGAACACGACCTGTAGAAACGAAGATGCTACAGAAACGAAAATTATTTTAACCGTAATAATTATGATAAGAGACCTAATCAGAATTAGCGAGATCAAAGGCATTTTAGCCCGTAGCTGAACGTGGAGATCATTTAGATCAAGACCACAGAACCACATAACAATTTGACGGTGCGCCACAACAATGACATGCGGAGCAGCCTACAAACGATATGTTTGTCGACATAGGAAACATTTCTACGAGAACAATATATATAATGCATTTGGAAGACATTAGAGACAATCTGTTAAAGGAGAATGACAATACACAAAATATTTTAACTCATCCTGCCTTTAACCATCTCGATTAGAAAAGTTCCGTTATCTCCTGTTTTAGATGCTGGGAGTCCCATGACTTTTAATAGTGACACCCCATCCAGAAAATGTGAGATCGTAGCTGTCTGTCAGACATTACCACTACAATGTACAAAGATAAAAGGAAGGAAAAGTGAAAGATATTATCGTTGATATGAAGAACCAAAATCACATTTTGTATGTCAAGAACATGAGTTTTCGGAAAATTCTGTAATAGTCCCACTACTTACAACCGTAATAATTACGGGTGTTGATATTCTGAATGAACATCAAAATATTTTAAATTTTAATGCTGCAAAGCCAAGACTGGAATTTAGTGGTAAGTTATCCTTGAAATCTGAAGACTAGATCTCAAAGGAAGAGGAGGACAGATATTGTTTAAAATTTCTTTCTCCGGTCAAATAGCAAACTTCGTGTACGTCTTTCTGTAGTAACATGCGTAACATGACACCACCTTCTTCTGAAAGTGAACACTTCACTGACATACAAGAAATGATACGAAACAAAGAACACAAAGTTGAGGGTTCGTCCGAAGTAGACAATAAGACCTAACCGAAATTCTACATTGTCATTCCCAAGTTTTCAGTAATAGCCCAGGAACGGTAAGAAATTTCCTGTACGAATTCAAAGTTAAATAACACACAAATTTCTTCGTACCACCATGCACTATTCCACTTATATAGTGAAATAGGTAAAAAAAGATGTTCAGTTGGGGTGAGTTCAAGAAATTAGTGAAGCTTTTGTCAGCTCTTAGAATAGCCCACTCTATATTGTTAACAAAAACATGGATCTATAAGATTATTGCTTAATTCAGGGAGAATCAGTACTACAATTTTACCACCTGCCACAACCCGTAGATGAGTTATTAAAAAAAAAATTTTAGTATGAAAGTGCTCTCTTCACTTGACTTATGATGGAGCTTTGAAATTGGAACTGGAACCTTCTTGTAGATAATACACAGCTTTTCCTTATTTTTGGAACATGTTACTAGTTCTGTAAGATACTGAGTGGCATGAATATTTCGTCTGCTGCTTTCATTCGGCGCACAGCTCACTGTTACACGTATTTTCCGATTTCGGAATTACAATTAAACTTGAAATATTAGAGTTTGTAACACAACAAAATCATTGGTGTTACTGTCACGCGCACCTGTTGGACTAATTAGAGGAAGCGGACAGATTTGTCACGAAAATTAGTTTATTGTATCTGCAGAAGATACCATGTGAAAATCATATCTCGTTATCAAGAGAAAGTCTAGGACCCTACTTAGTATTAGGAGGGAAGTGCAGGGTAATTGGTGTGACAAGATAAATAATGCACTGCATATAACTATTTGACAGAAAGAACATTCTGTTAAGATGCAGAAATCCTGACAGTTCTCTTTGGGTCTTCTTAATATCCGATGATTCTGTTCACAAGCTTATTTGGTACATGTACCTCAGTTATGTCAATTTTGGTCCCAGAAAATGTTTCAATAAATTACGTGATACCTGTCATTTCAACAGTTTTGAGAAAAGAATTTTTCGTGTTCTAAAAAAATGCAGACTTTGTCAGAAAGCAAACGACTTACTCTTTCACATCGAGCTCTATTACTTACTATTACTTGAGCTAAATTAAAAGAATTAGCAGGTGTTCATATTTTCAGCTTAATGCCAAAAACAAACCATGTTTGCTTCTTCTTTATGTAGAAGTTGAACTCACTTCAAAATTTGTTTCATTAACTCCACTGTGGAAACCAACTGTGAAGTTGTTACCACTGCTATTTGACACTGGGCTCCATTATTTCGTGTTATTGCAGCTAAGTTAAGGGAATTAACAGGTCTTGACTTTTTCCTCCTAATGGCAAAAACAAACCATGGTTTTACTTTTAGTAACAGGTGAATTCACTTAAAAATTTGTTTCAATTACTCCACTGCAGAAGGTAACCGTGAATTCGGTGTCTGTATTCTTATCAGGAATGTCTTAAGGGAACGATGTTGACAAAGTAATTTCAGGCAAAGGACCTCAATTTCGGTCACGGCATCGGTTACGTATTTTGTGATGCAGGAAGATTCAATCGATTTGTATCCGGTGTTACCACCCGAGTTCAGATCCCTCCGGAAGCATCGTGAATGAACTCAAAAACAATGCAGATTGTAGCGTTCTCATCAACATAAATCTTCGTATAAATATATAATCATGTTTCAGGATTTACGAAATTAATACCTAAAGACGCCATCTCTTTGTCTCCACTTTTAGTACCGAAAAATTAGCACACACCAGACTACGTAAAAGAACTAGAACCTTTCGCACCACAGTCACACCTACGTCGTCGCCAGGTAATGGAAATGGCTCTAACCTACATTAAGAAGATAGCAGAGAAAGGAAAGAGACTGTGGCGTAACGATATCGCAGGGTGTAAAGAGAAGATACGTATATTAGCCAAAGTTTGAGTGATGGTTAGTATTTTCTGCTGTTTAGTGACCTATGTGTATTTTACCAATGTTGTTATAGTGCTGGGTTTGTGCATTAGTTAGTACCGTTTTCCCATAAGTTTAACAAACACAACAGATACACATAACAAATATTAACTCATCAATAGCGCACTATCCTTCACTATTTACAAGTCTGCCAAGAGGTAAATTTCTGATTCCGTGACTGTAGAGATCACGTCGTTTACAGGCGAAGTACTCGTCGAGACATCTTCGGAGCGCAGCCGGAAAGAAACCCCTTGAATGTTGTTATACACAGACCGGAAATCGTGAAATTCTGAGGGCGCAAGATCAGATAAATAACGTGGGTGTCGAATGATTTCCCAACTCATATACAATGTTTTTAGTCAGTCTAGCAGAAGGCGTGTGGGTGTAATTACGAAGTAGCATCACTTCACGCGGCCTTCCTTGTCTTTGTTCTTGGATATCGTCTAGAAGACGTCTCGGTTGTTAACAGTAAATGTCAGTGGTGATGGTTATATCTCGGGAAAGCAATTCGTAGTACACTATAACGATGCTGATCCACCAGATGCGTAACATTATTTTTTGTGGATGTGCGAAGATTTGTGGACGGAAGTTGCTGCTTTGTGTGACATCAACGATTTCTTTTTTTCCTCATTTTGTCATAAAGACACCATATCTCGTCACCAGTAACGATACAGGATAGGACTGGTCTGTGTTGTTCTCAAACCAATTGATGACGAGCAAACAGAGATGCACATATGAATGACAATACATAAACTCAGATAGCAGCAGTGAACTACAAAGAAGAAATGACGATAAATAAACCTATAGCAAATGGAGTAACAACATCCAAAACAAAAAACGCTACGAACTTATGCAGTTAGGTCAGGTTATGTTATGTTAGATTAGGTTAATACATTCTTACTGCAGAGTTTTTCTTATCTGAATACTCGCTGTGTATATGGAGTTTTGGTAATTGCTGGGTTCTGTATTAAACAGAATTCTGTGTGCTGGTATATTTGCTAAAATTTTCTTATCTGTTATGAATTTGTGCTAAATTATTGCACATTGATTCAGAAGAGAACGCTGTCTACGTACTACATACATTGTACTAACAAGTTTCAAGTTACATGTCAGTGTTTGTCTTTTGTCACAAGACTCAGAACACTGGTATTTTCCATTTGTATATTTGACGCTAGCCGAATATGACACAAAAAACAATATAAAACATAATACAATCAGGTTATGAAGGCATATAGCAGTGTGATGTATGGTATGCTAGGCTTGAGGACAACTGTGAATAGGAAGAATATTTTGTATTTACCTGAGGTACGAATAGATAACAGGTTTATCGTGTATTTATTGATAGATTTGCAAAGAAGGACGAAAATATGTGTTGATTAGAACTGCTACGGAATTTTGGTACAGCTAAGAAAACAAGAGTGTCACAGAATACGTATTATGAATTGCAGGAGAATAATGAGAGTATACGTCATGATGTATATGGTAAGATTACTGTTATTTGGCTTGGAAAAATACTGATTAGGATGAGGGGCACGAAGTATGTTGAAGCTTGGATGTTGGTATGCTAAACTGGTTACCAAATAAAATATTTTGGATATCCAGATAAGTAACTGGGAATGATCATTTCAGGTATGGTGAGAGTAAAAGCTTTACAGGCCTTTCTTGCTCTGTAACTGAAGTTATTGTGAAATAGTTACATATTGATGTCTAATTTCACTGGGAACCGTATTCACAATGACCGCATGATTGTCAATGTATTTTGGATAAATGGCGGCATCGGCCGTAAAAACTGAAATCTTTTCCTTACAACTCAACTTCGGTAAAAATACATAAGAACTATCAGACACGAGGATCTTAACACGAATGTGGTTAACTTTGTCGTTATTGAAATACAACATCAGTTGCTCACAGGTGTAGTACATCATGCGGGAGATTATTGTATTTTTGTTAACGTCTTTTTATTACTTTTTGTAAATGCTTCTTAAGAATTTGCGCTGATAATGTCAATCATTTTGTTGGTCAAGTCTTCGAGTAGGTTAAAAAAGGGCGTTAAGTCCGGCTGTAAAAAGTTAATGTTTTACATTTAATCGATATTTTTGGAGTTGTAAGAAGGATGTTTTCCGATGACAAGTTTTCTGTACTTCTTTTTAATTAATTGCTGTTTGCTTTTACGTTAGGTATGTTCCTATAAAAATGTATCTTGAACTGTACGTCAGAGGGCATAATTTATAACAATTTTTTATTATGGCTTCTGATGGTAAAAAGTCATCATGTGACTTTAAAGGTTAGTATGTAAGCTCTGGTTTTTCTGTTAATGGTATTTGTTGTATATGATATCTGTGTGTTGTACGCTATGGAGTATACAGGGCAGTATGACGCTTGTTTTTAGTATACTGATTTTTAGCTATTTGGCTGTGTAAGCTACAAGCTGACTCTATGTTGGATCGGCAGTTGCTAAGGTTACAAGATAGGCTCCTCTGTAAATTTTAAAATTATTGTATGCAGTGAAAGTGAAGATATCTGGTGGAAGTAATCATCACAGCACATTTTTCACCTGATAGAATATGTTGTGCTTTTATAATGTGTACTTCGCACAATTTACTATGTACGAGAATTTGTGTATTTGTATGTATTTTTCTGTTTCCATGTTCATTGATGGTGGTTATAAACAGGGCCAGTTTGTGTTAAGATCCTGGTTTGATAGTTCTTATGTATCTTTAGCATTGAAGACGATCACACAGTGACCGAAATCAATCTGCAAATTACGACCGATGCTGCCATTTATCCAAAATATATTGGTAGGTAATATATGTATATGATGCTAACCTTGAGGACTGATACCTTTTACACATTTGTCTTGATGCAACACATGTTAAGACAATAATATTTTCTTTTGTATGTTATTTTGGTCAGCATTTAACAGTATTTTGCTACAAACACTACCAGAGTAATTATTGTAATGTAAAGATCTCATTATGTTTAATAGTATCTACGTGTTAGCATCCAGGTGAGTTACCGGTCAGGTGCACAGTTTACCAATTAGTTTGCTCCCACTATAGCTAGTTAAAAGTATTTCATTCAAAAGGTCAAACAGGAATTTTCACAATTTAAGTATTAAAGCATGCAGCTTTACTGTATGGTTAAATGATGATGAAGTCCTCTTGGGTAAAATATTCCGGAGGTAAAATAGTCCCTCATTCGGATCTCCGGGCGGAGACTACTCAGGAGGACGTCGTCATCAGGAGAAAGAAAACTGGCGTTCTACGGATCGGAGCATGGAATATCAGATCCGTTAATCGAGCAGGTAGGTTAGAAAATTGAAAAAGGGTAATGAATAGGTTAAGTTAGATTAGTAGGAATTAGTGAAGTTTGCTGGCAGGAGGAACTAGACTTTTGGTGAGGCGAATACTGGATTATAAATACAAAATCAAATAGGGGTAATGCAGGAGTCGGTTTAATAATGAATAAGAAATTAGGAGTGAGGGTAAGCTACTACAAACAGCATAGTGAACGCATTATTGTGGCCAAGATAGACACGAAGCCCACGATTACTGCAGTAGTACAAGTTTATATACCAACTAGCTCTGCAGATGACGAAGAAACTGAAGAAAGGTATAATGAAATAAAAGAAATTATTCAGATAGTGAAGGGAGACCAAAATTTTGTAGTCATGGTGACTGGAATTCGGTAGTAGGGAAAGGAAGAGAAGGAAACATGGATTGGGGCTAAGGAATGAAAGAGGAAGCCACATGGTAGAATTTTGCACAGAGCACAACTTCATCATAGCTAACACTTGGTTCAAAAATCATACAGGAAGGTTGTATACATGGAAGAAGCCTGGAGACACTGACAGGTTTCAGATAGATTATATAATGGTAAGACAGAGATTTAGGAACCTGGCTTTAAATTGTAAGCTATTTCCAGGGGAAAGATGTGGACTCTGGCCACAATCAATTGCTCATGAACTGTAGATTAAAACTGAAGAAACTGCAAAAAGGTGGGAATTTAAGGAGATGGGACCTGGATAAACTGACTAAACCAGAGGTTATACAGAGTTTCAGGGAGAGCATAACGGAACAATTGACAGGAATGGAGGAAATAAATACAGTAGAAAAAAACTGGGTAGCTTCGAGGGATGAAATAGTGAAGGCAGCAGAGGATCAAGTAGGCAAAAAGACGAGGGCTAGTAGAAATCCTTGGGTAGCAGAAGAAATATGAATTTAATTGATGAAAGGAGAAAACATAAAAATGCAGTAAATGAAGAAAGCAAAAAGGAATACAAAAGTCTCAAAAATGAGATGTACAGGACGTGGAAAACAGCTAAGCAGGAATGGCTAGAGGACAAATGCAAGGATGTAGAGGCTTATCTCACTAGGGGTAAGATAGATACTGCCTACAGGAAAATTAAAGAGATTTTTGGAGAAAAGAGCACCACTTGTATGAATATCAAGAGCTCAGATGGAAACCCAGTTCCAAGCAAAGAAGGGAAAGCAGAAAGGTGGAAGGAGTATATAGAGGGTCTATAAAAGGGCGATGTACTTGAGAACAATATTATGGATGTGGAAGAGGATGTAGATGAAGATGAAATGGGAGATACGATACTGCGTGAAGAGTTTGACAGAGCACGAAAGACCTGAGTCAAAACAAGGCCCTGGGAGTAGACAACATTCCATTAGAACTACTGACGGCCTTGGGAGAGCCAGTCCTGACAAAACTCTACCATCTGGTGAGCAAGATGTATAAGACAGGCGAAATACCCTCAGACTTCATGAAGAATATAATAATTCCAATCCCAAAGAAAGCAGGTGTTGACACATGTGAAAACTACCGAACAAACAGTTTAATAAGTCAGGGATGCAAAATACCAACGCGAATTATTTACAGACGAATGGAAAAACTGGTAGAAGCCGACCCCGGTGAAGATCAGTTTGTATTCCGTAGAAATATTGGATCACGCGAGGCAATACTGCGCCTACGACTTATCTTAGAAGCTAGGTTAAGGAAAGGCAAACCTACGTCTGCAGCATTTGTAGACTTAGAGAAAGCTTTTGACAATGTTGACTGGGATACTCACTTTCAAATTCTGAAGGTGGCAGGGGTAAAATACAGGGAGCGAAAGGCTATTTACAATTCGTACAGAAACCAGATGGTTGTTATAAGGATCGAGGGGCACGAAAGGGAAGCAGTTGTCGGGAAGGGAGTGAGACAGGTTTGTAGTCTCTCCCCGATGTTATTCAATCTCTATATTGAGCAAGCAGTGAAGGAAACAAAAGAACAATTCGGAGTAGGTATCAAAATTCATGGAGAAAAAATTAAAACTTTGAGGTTCGGCGATAACATTGTAATTCTGTCAGAGACAGCAACGGACTTGGACGCGCATTTGAACGGAATAGATGGTGTTTTGAAAGGAGGATATAAGATTAATATCAACAAATGTAAAACGAGGATAATGAAATGTAGTCAAATTAAGTAGGGTGATGCTGTGGGAATTAGATTAGGAAATGAGACACTTAAAGTAGTAAAGGGGTTTTGCTATTTGGGATGCAAAATAACTGACGACTGTCGAAGTAGAGAGTATATAAAATGTAGACTGGCAATGGCAAAGAAAGCGTTTCTGAAGAGAAGGAATTTGTTAACATCGAGTATAGATTTAAGTGCCAGCAAGTCGTTCCTGAAAGTATTTGTATGGAGTGTAGCCATGCATGGCAGTGAAACATGGACGATAACTTGTTTGGGCAAGAACAGAATAGAAGCTTTCGAAAAGTGGTGCTACTGAAGAATGCTGAAGATTAGATGGGTAGATCATATAACTAATGAGGATGTACTGACTAGGACTGAGGAGAAGAGGTGTTTGTGGCACAATTTGACTAGAAGAAGGGATCGGTTGGTAGGACATGTTCTGAGTCACCAAGGGATCACAAATTTAGTATTGGAGGGCAGTGTGGAGGGTAAAAATCGTACAGGGAGACCAGGAGATGAATACACTAAACGGATTCAGAAGGATGTAGGTTGCAGTAGGTAATAAGAGATGAAGAATCTTGCATAGGATAGAGTTGCATGGAGACCTGATCAAACCAGTCTCTGGACTGAAGACCACAACAAGAAAAACAAGTTATTGGTTTGCGCAAGAAGGAGTCGCATGTGTTCAGATCTAGATAACATGGCGGCCAATAGAGACCCATGCTAGTGGCCTCTGGGTACCCCAGAACAAGAATGCTGTCCCTAAGTGCTCTTCCATGACATAAAAACTCTCCTGCTTCGATGGGGACGAACTCCGTCATGCATGAACTACATTTTGTCAAAGTCAGGGTCACTGTGGATAATGGGGATGAAATCGTCTTCCAAAATCTTCGCCGGCCGAAGTGGCCATGCGGTTAAAGGCGCTGCAGTCTGGAACCGCAAGACCGCTCCGGTCGCAGGTTCGAATCCTGCCTCGGGCATGGATGTTTGTGATGTCCTTAGGTTAGTTAGGTTTAACTAGTTCTAAGTTCTAGGGGACTAATGACCTCAGCAGTTGAGTCCCATAGTGCTCAGGCCATTTTGAACCAAAATCTTCACGCACCATTCGGTAGTCACCGTGTCATCGATGAATACCACACCGATTATTTCGTGAATGGATATTGCACACCACACAGTTGCCCGTTGAGGGTGAAGAGACTACTCGATCGCGAAATGCGGATTTTCAGTCTTCCAAATGCGCCGCCTTTGGTTATTGTCGAATCCATCTAAATGAAAGTGAGCTTCGTCGGTAAACCAAACGATGCACGCGCATACTAATTTCTATCACGCCCCCCGGCTAACCGAACAGTTTAAACGTCCAACCGCAAACCGTGCTGAAGTTATGGTGATTTTATTTCATATAGTTCAATAATTTCACTTTGTATGTTTATATTTACAAGTAGGATAGCTAAGACTATTCGAAATCAGAATCTATAATTGGAATTTAAAAGTTGTACTGTTTCCAAGTATAACGTAATAGTTAGGTCACGTTTCTTCAGGTATAACAGTAGCCTTCTACCAATGGTAGAGTTCCTCCGTGGTAGAAATCCACTCCTTGGTCATGAAGGCAGTTGAGAATCGCTGTGCGATCGTTGTAACAATAGCAAACCCCTTACCCCCAAGATAATATTTAAGCTTGCCGAAGAGATGGAAATGCATGATGAAGGAACTGGGCTGTTTGATGGAACAGATTCTCCCACACCTGTGCGGCCTTTAGTCAGATTCATGGTACCATTTCCCAACGGCTGGAACGAAATTACGTTTGGTCCGCATACTGGTAGAATTGCACTGCGTGTCTGCGCGCACTTCAGACGTCATAGGCAAGATAACAGTAGCGTCTGGTGAACTTCAGCTTTGGAGCACTTTTCCAGTTGGTGCACAAGACCCACAGCAGAACTGTGGCTGCGAGAGTTTCGGATCACGTGCTCCAGTCTGACAATGTTCCGCTCTTGCTACCCAGTCGTCTTAGGCTCTTTTCACAAGTGTCAGGCTTCAGGTAGAACGGCGCCTGGTGTACGGCTACCGGCCAGGCACTTCCTACATCAGCCCGGCAGCCGCGTAATCGGCGTCGTAGCTGGTGCCGCCACAGGCCGTAGTGACAGTACCAGATGACATGTCCGCACTTATACACGTATTCCAAAGGTCTAACGTAGAATTAAGCGAATGGATCGCAATAAACTTCTGGCTTGTACTGTCTTTTATAGACTCCTGAAGAAAAGAAGTAGAAATAGGAAGCAGCGGCCCATCATATCAACATGAGAAGAGACTATGTCGGGTCATTCTTTATACTTTTTGGCGAGCTCAGAAATGGTGGTGATACATTTTTCAACTGTTTTAGAATAAGTGTGCAAATTTTTACGATTTGCAAGAGGACCAAGGCATTCAATCTAACGCCATAAGACAACATTCAGAGAATGTAGCCAGCCTGTACACATGTGGCAGTCACAATGAGATGAGCAAATAATTAAAGATTTTAAATTTTTATTTTTAATCCTATTTTAGAGGACGTTAAAACATTTTGAATTCGAAATACGTCCATACAATACCGTAATACAGAAATTTTCAAATATACGGCGACGTCTAAAGAAAAACTTTAAATATTTAATTTACAAATGGAATGTATCAATTGATGAGGTTTCGGAGTGGTGTGTGACAGCGGAGATGTGCAAAATTCCTTTGTGAAATCTTCGCAACAGGATTGGAGAGACTGGTGCTGGATATCCTCTATTGAAAGGTATCCATGGGACTTGCTAGGCCATGCAGTCACATTTGAATCTACTACCTGTTTTTCGCGTTTCTTTTTTTTTTTTCAGAAACGATTTGTAATACTTTCAGCAGGAACTCTACTACTACATCGTTTTGAAAACCGTCTAAGGACCGAATTATCCCACTCAAGAAACCACATATGCCGAAATGGCCTTTGCTTCAAGGCACTAATTAGTTGAAGTTCAACCGAGTCTGGTTTCCTTAAGGTTCCGTATATCAGTCAGTGAAAGCGGAATCCATATAAGCTGCGTCCACAGCAACAAGAACAGCATCAACACACGTTACCAACTCTTCTACATTCGTCGGCGGAGTAAAGTACATGTGCTCCTTCAGGTGTCCCCACACAGAAAGAAATCCAAGGGATTTAGGTCAGGTGAAGGCGGTCGCCATAGAACTGAACTTCTGCGTCCGAGCCATTTCCCAGGACATGTTCTATCCAATAGTGTCGCATATTAATTCCAGAGTGTGGAGGGGCACCATCATGTTGGAACCATATCCTCTGAAGAGCATGCAGTGGAACATGTTCCTTGCTGGCCGGTGTGGCCGAGCGGTTCTAGGCGCTTCAGTCTGGAACCGCGCGACCGCTTCGGTCGCAGGTTCGAATCCTGCCTCGGGCATGGATGTGTGTGATGTCCTTAGGTTAGTTAGGTTTAAGTAGTTCTAAGTCTAGGGCACTGATGACCTCACATGTTAAGTCCCGTAGGGCTCAGAACCATTTGAACCATTTTGAACATCTTCCAGCGCATCCGGCAGACAGTTTGAGAGGAATGCGAGATGCACCGTGCAATCAGCCGGTCAGGCAACGTGTAGGGGCCAAAACATCTTTCGCCGAATATTCCAGCCTAGACGTTGATACCAACGTGAACTTGATATCCACGGTCTCAGGTGACGTACAGGTTAACCTCACACTAATGTTGGGCATTGTGCATATTGAAGACACCTCTCGAATAAATGCTGCTTCATCTGACCATATTACGGTGTTCACGAAGTTATCGTTGGCTTCCTGTTATTATTGGAACCATTCACAGAATTGCATCCGCTAATGACGATCAGCTGGATGTAGGTGTTGCATGAAAGCATAGCGATAGGGGGTGCAGCCCATGCAAGTGCAGCACGTTAACGACTGTATGAAGTTCTTGGTGTATGACCTCCACAATAGCTCCCTCAGTAGCTGGAGTACGGCGAGTCCGTGGACAACCATTGGCTTGCGATGGTGGAAGGAGAGAACCTGATTCCTGAAGGTACTGCTCCAGATGACGAAACACATTTTTCTTTGTTTGGCGTGGACGAGAATATCTAGCAGCATATTCACGAGTGGCAATACCAGCCCGTTAATCAGATGCACCGAGGGCCAGACGCATATCCACATATTCATCGTTTGTGTATCCCTTATGTCTGCCACACTGGTTTAGAGGTTTACAATGAGAAAACTTGGAGTCTCTGTCACGGGCGCACTACTCCACTCGCAACTAGTCCCTGTCTGTTGGATAGCGCATACAGTACAAATACACCGTCAGTCCTGCAAGATGTTCCACCTAATGCACATTACCCCTCTGACAGATAGTCTTCTGCATGATTCATCGCGAAACCGTTAATTGTGAAATGTGAAATGTTCGGTTTCCAAGTACACTGTTACCTAATGGTAATAGACGTGATGACCCCACAATCCCATCGATCGAATAATAATAGTAATAATAATAATGCATTCAAATACGTATTAAACAGCATGTGGGTACCAGACTCAACGTTGAAAGGCATAATTAGTTGGCCATGGTGATAACACATACAAATAGTAACCGAGTCTGGACATTATTCGCAAAGCACGTTGCTAGTCCTACGGGTAGCATAAGGGCCTAACGAAATGTAATGGACCTGAATGAGGCCAGAACAATATTTGGAACTAATCTATGGGACCATTGGAGGAGGGTACAAGGAAAACAGGTTCCGTATCTAGTAGAAAGTGGTGGGAATAAATTCACACCCACGACGTGGATAGGGCTTCTCTCAATGCTGACCAATCTTCCATTTCTACGATTGTAGTATATAAATGCAAATGTTTACTAAAGGACTCGCTGCAATCGCTGTTGACGTTTAAGATGCCAGATACCGTACCACCTGGACTACATTTACCAAATGAAAAACGTAAGCCTCAACGCAGAATCGAACCATCGATCTTCTGCGTGCTAACTAAAAACTCAGTCCACTGTACCTTTTTTTTCTATTTTGTTCGTTGTGTTCTGTCGTTGCGGACGTCACATGACATCCGTTAAAGGTCGTTTTGTTGATCCTTCCACTCAGTTTTTTTTTTATTGCAGAGGCTAAACAGCTCTCTGGCCGGACACGCTGAGCTACCGTGCCGGCGTAACAACTTCACAGCACGACTAATATATGCTGACAGAGGTAATTACCATACATGCGGTTACAGTGTTGCCATATTACCGCTCGCGAAGCCCGAGTGCGCGAATTTAGCTTCACCATATATATATATATATATATATATATATATATATATATATATATATATATATATATATGTGTGTGTGTGTGTGTGTGTTTGTGTCTGGACTGGAAAAGTATAGTTTCACACGAAATAACAGACAAGCCATGAAGACTAAACAACAAATGGCAGACGCCGCCGGATGTGAATGGCCGCCGCTCCATTGGTCGCTTGGTTTGCCGTCATTAACAGCCGGCCGTGGCAGTGAGGGATTCCGGCTTTCCACAGCAGCGGCCGTGTACCCTGTAGCGACACCGAATTAATGTGAAATGTATCTTGCAGTGTACCTCCCGACAACCGTGTAGAGTCTGTGTGCATCAAAAGTGTCTGCCACCTTTCGTCCGGTCGGCGATGACAGGATCAAGGAGCACGCACTGTAACTGCAAACTTCCTCAAACGACTTTGCGGAAATTATTCTGTAAAGAAGTTCATTTCTGCTTTACGTATTGCTTTCTATGTCAGCTACATGATGATGTACCCATCATTTCGTTAATAGTCATAGTTATTGTCAAATTTACATTAGAATAACACACTGCGCAAATCAGAAAAAATTTTCAAACGAAAATAGGGGTCGCTATGATTTTGTGTTTGGTGCAAAGTACATAATATGTTGCTGCATATGAAATTTATCTAAAATAGTTTTTATTTGGACTTGGGTAGAGGTCTCCAATCTCATGAAAACCAATCTGGTGTAGCACAATGATTTGAGATCGCATCGCGCCAGCAATAAAGCCAGAGTGAAATATCCACAATATTCCTCTTATTTGATATACGGTTTGGGATATCGAGATAAGATCTTGGAAAATGTCAGCACACGAAAGAGGACAGTATTTCACCATATGATTATGATGCAAAATTTCGTTATCTACCGTGTTATTCCATTAACTACAGACTTTTCCAAAGAAAGAATGTAATTTAAAGGCCACCGATAGCTGGTGAAACGTGAATTTCTATTGGTTTTGGAACAAAGTAAGTGAACACATAACTCGATTACTTTGTACTGAGGGTGCGCTTTTTCATAAGCTACTGACCTTACTCTTCCTCTGTTCCTCACGTAATAAATTAATAACTCACTGTTTCGGAATTCTCTTGCAGCTCTGTTTACACAAAATGTTTGTGAGACAACAAGGTGTAAATTCCACTGTACTTTGCTGTACTTTGGCAAAAAAAATCAAATATTAACAACGGAAATGTGTAGGTTTTACTAAAAATTCTCCACTCTTGACACGCTTCTAGGAGTTGCAAATAATCTGGGAGATTTTTTTTTTCTTTTCAGACAGTAACTAAAGCGGAGGTTTCAGTAGATATTTTTGAATGGTCACCATGCTAGGGTGGGCGTGGAGGGGCTCCACCTAAAATTTGCAAGAAAAATTTCAGTTTAGAGCGGCTCTTCCCCTCTTGTGGTTGACATTCGCCACAGTGCCTGCCCTCAACCCCAACTACTATCGCTCACCTCATGTATGCCCTGCCAATTACACATCTACTGACCACGTTATTCTGCGTGTACTCTGCTGGCGCATTTGCCCAGAAGCTGGATAAGTGTGAAACGACCTTATGGCGGGATGACTTATGGGAAGTCACTATATATTTACCTTACAGTTTTTGAAATAATTCGATTGTTCCATGCTTGGCAGCGAACAAGTGTATAAACTGGGTGGCTGTGGCATGTGTTGTGGTCTTTTTATAAACGACGTTTTAGGATGTGTTTCACTAGAAATCACATGATGGCGAGGTTTAGTAAGAATTATCATCCAAGCAGTCAGTCGATTTGAATACCCCCTTACCTTTACCATCACATTCCCACACTGGTCTGCAATTCGCCATAGGTGTAATGTAACCGATGACACTTCGTGACGATACATCTGGTTCAAATGTTCAAATGTGTGTGAAATCGTATGGGACTTAACTACTAAGGTCTTCCGTCCCTAAGCTTACACACTACTTAACCTAAATTATCCTAAGGACAAACACACACACCCATGCCCAAGGGAGGACTAGAACCTCCGCCGCGACCAGCCGCACAGTCTATGAAGATACATCTGGTCTTGGTTATCACACAGCATATCGTATTTCACACGGCCACTCCAGCACACAGTGTCTGACGTTTCCCGTACGGAAGCGAACATTATTTTGTTCTCATAGTGTGGGCATTGCTTGGGACACTTCGCAGAATTTCCCCTCTAGCTGTAATAGAAATTCAAGTTATTTTCTGATTCCATTTTTATATGAGGGTGCTTACTTTTGAAGGGTTCCATTGCTTTTTAGAGAATTATTCCAGAAAATTATTTTTAAATGTAAAAACATATTGCAAGTTGCAATATGGTCATGTACAGAGGAAGAAACTTGCTGTAGAAATTTAAAATCTTTGCAACGAGAAAATCCTGTCGTCTTGTGTTATATTTTCACCCTTCTTCATACCAATAATCAGTAAGTGAACTCAGATTAAGCATTAAGTATTATCACAAACTAGACACAAGTTTCATACATTTTTAAACTGAGGCTGTTGGAAACCAACAGAAATTTTCATTTTCAAGCAAGGTAAGTTTGTAAAGAAATTAACGAAACTCAGTTAATTTTGAAATATTTATGTCCGATGGTAAGACCTTCTGTTTCGAGGTAGGGATGGTGCATAGCCGACGAAGTTTGGTTTTACTATCCACACATTACATAACTGGTATTAAAAATACACTCCTGGAAATTGAAATAAGAACACCGTGAATTCATTGTCCCAGGAAGGGGAAACTTTATTGACACATTCCTGGGGTCAGATACATCACATGGTCACACTGACAGAACCACAGGCACATAGACACAGGCAACAGAGCATGCACAATGTCGGCACTAGTACAGTGTATATCCACCTTTCGCAGCAATGCAGGCTGCTATTCTCCCATGGAGACGATCGTAGAGATGCTGGATGTAGTCCTGTGGAACGGCTTGCCATGCCATTTCCACCTGGTGCCTCAGTTGGACCAGCGATCGTGCTGGACGTGCAGACCGCGTGAGACGACGCTTCATCCAGTCCTAAACATGCTCAATGGGGGACAGATCCGGAGATCTTGCTGGCCAGGGTAGTTGACTTACACCTTCTAGAGCACGTTGGGTGGCACGGGATACATGCGGACGTGCATTGTCCTGTTGGAACAGCAAGTTCCCTTGCCGGTCTAGGAATGGTAGAACGATGGGTTCGATGACGGTTTGGATGTACCGTGCACTATTCAGTGTCCCCTCGACGATCACCAGTGGTGTACGGCCAGTGTAGGAGATCGCTCCCCACACCATGATGCCGGGTGTTGGCCCTGAGTGCCTCGGTCGTATGCAGTCCTGATTGTGGCGCTCACCTGCACGGCGCCAAACACGCATACGACCATCATTGGCACCAAGGCAGAAGCGACTCTCATCGCTGAAGACGACACGTCTCCATTCGTCCCTCCATTCACGCCTGTCGCGACACCACTGGAGGCGGGCTGCACGATGTTGGGGCGTGAGCGGAAGACGGCCTAGCGGTGTGCGGGACCGTAGCCCAGCTTCATGGAGACGGTTGCGAATGGTCCTCGCCGATACCCCAGGAGCAACAGTGTCCCTAATTTGCTGGGAAGTGGCGGTGCGGTCCCCTACGGCACTGCGTAGGATCCTACGGTCTTGGCGTACATCCGTGCGTCGCTGCGGTCCGGTCCCAGGTCGACGGGCACGTGCACCTTCCGCCGACCACTGGCGACAACATCGATGTACTGTGGAGACCTCACGCCCCACGAGTTGAGCAATTCTGCGGTACGTCCACCCGGCCTCCCGCATGCCCACTATACGCCCTCGCTCAAAGTCCGTCAACTGCACATACGGTTCAGGTCCACGCTGTCGCGGCATGCTACCAGTGTTAAAGACTGCGATGGAGCTCCGCATGCCACGGCAAACTGGCCGACACTGACGGCGGCGGTGCACAAATGCTGCGCAGCTAGCGCCATTCGACGGCCAACACCGCGGTTCCTGGTGTGTCCGCTGTGCCGTGCGTGTGATCATTGCTTTTACAGCCCTCACGCAGTGTCCGGAGCAAGTATGGTGGGTCTGACACACCGGTGTCAATGTGTTCTTTTTTCCATTTCCAGGAGTGTATATAAAATTTTACCTGCATAAATTTCTGAAACAGAAGAACCAACGTAATAATTCTAGTAGGCTTAATATATTAAACAACACTTCAATGTCTAGAACCAGAAAAGTTGCACAAAACACAACCTCATGTCTAGAAATAACAAAAATGTAAAAAATGATGAAAAGTGCGTAAGGCTGTCTCTCCTGCACATTACTTCATGTGACAATTAAATCAGTCATAAGACTGAAAAACAAACGGAAAAACTTCATACGTTACTACGTACACTGTCCTCTAGATAAAACGCTCCCCTCTAGGTGTGTGGTCTTTAGTGTTTGCTCCTGATCTCATCGTAAAGACGTTTGCTACAGATCACTTAGCAGTATGGTCGTGTTTATATCAGTAGTAACGCGAAGGTGCATTACATTATAAATGGATGATGTACAATGAATGTGCATGGTGGTTAATTTGAACCATTATAAGACCAGAAAACGTACTAATTCTGATCACATGTTCATGTGAGCAGCATTTAATCCTTTCATCATACGATATTCTAATTCATTTCTTAACATATTCAGATATTTAGTGTACAGTTTAATCTTTAAATAATCGAGTGGCTGTATTCGTGTTCTATAGATTCTGTAATATATCCTCAAATACAGCTTAAAATGGTCATGCGGTCGAAATTATCCAATAGCATAGAGGAAAATATAGTACAGAAAAACATCCGCCGTGTAGCAAGACCTCCTTTAACCTCTATAAGTGACTGTGGAACGTAGCATAAATTTCTAGCACACCGCGCACGTTGGATTTTCTTACGATATGCAGATATATAGAAACTTAAATCAGCCACTCGTCATTACTGCGTGTGGAAATACGGCTAAGTGTTCCAAGCTGTAAACTCTCAGATACGGCAGGTACAGTCTCTGGCTTTTCTGATACAGCTCCGACGAATTTCCCTCCTATCCTGTCTTCTTCATCTCAGAGTGGCAGTTGCAACCTACGCTCTCAAATGTCTGTAGAATGTACCCAAATCTCTGTGTTTCCTCACAGCTTCTACCCCCTACAGCTCCGTCTTGTACCATCAGGATTATTTTCTGATGTCTTAGAACATTTCTATCATCCTGTCCCTTCTCCTTGTCAGAGTTTCCCGTATGTTTCTCTGTTCTCCATGTGTGCAGAGAATCTCCTCATTCCTTATATTAAAAGGTCAAGGAACTTTCAACATCCTTCTGTAGCACCATATCTCAAACGCTTAGATTGTCCTCTGTTCCGGTTACCCCCCTGTCCATCGTTCACTATGATTCAATGCTGTGGTGATAACGTACATTCTCAAGAAACTCTTCATCAAATTAATGCCAATGTTTGATACCCGTAGGTTTCTCTTGACCAGGAATGCCTCTGTGCCTGCGCTCGAGTGCTTCTTACATCCTAATTGCTTTGTAGGTCACGGTTTTTCTGCTTCCACTTGAGCAGAAATACGTCTATTTAGTGATCACAAATTTTTATGTTATGCTTGTTTTTATTCTCATTTCTCCAACTTTTGATTACATTTGTCTTCTCCGAGCGAGGTGGCGCAGTGGTTAAACACTGGACTCGCATTCGGGATGACGACGGTTCAATCCCGCGTCCGGCCATCCTGATTTGGGTTTTCCGTGATATCCCTAAATCGCTCCAGGCAAATGCCGCGATGGTTCCTTTCAAAGTGCACGGCCGACTTCCTTCCCCGTTCTTCCCTAATCCGATGAGACCGATGACCTCGCTGTCTGGTCTCCTTCCCCAAAAAACAACAACAACTTTTGTCTTCTTATGGTTTACTCTCAATCGACATTCTGTATTCATTTGACTGTTCATTCCATTCAGTGGAACCTGTAATTTCTTCTCTTTGCCTGAGGAATGTATGTCATCAGTGAATCTTCCTCTCCGAGTTTAAATTCCACACTTGAACCATTCTTCGATGTACATATTGTACAGAATTTTAATCAGAGCATTTCGGTTTTGGTCTTCCATTCTTATTACCCCCTCACGGCTTTCGTACATATTGTATATTGCCCGTCTTTCCATGTAGATTACACGTTTTCTTTTGAACCTTGAACATCTTGCTCCATTTTAGATTACCGAGCATTTCTTGTAGGTCAATAATCCCTACGAGCGTGCCACGATTTTTCTTCACTCTTCCTTCCAATCTCGGCGACAGATATCCCTCTATCGCTCCTCTGCCTTTCCTAAATCCAAATTGACCGTCATCTAACGAACCCTCAGTTTTCTTTTCCATTCTTCTGTACACTAATCTTGCCATTAGCTTGAAAGCATGAGCTGTTAAGCTGAATGCACGATGGTTTTTGCATTTATCTCTCCTTGGTATTTTTTGGGATGACAGTTTTCTGAAGGAATGATGTTACATCGCCAGTCTCACAGATTCTATCCGCCAAGTTGAACTGTCGTTTGGTTACCACTTCCCACAGTATATTTAGAGATTTAGATGGAATGTTACCTGTCCCTTCTGCCTTATTTGATCCCAAGTCTTCCAGAGCTGTTTTAAATTCTGACTCTAATGTCTTCCTTATTGACGCACACCCTCCCCCTACAGAACTAAAACATAAGCCCAAGATAGCCCGGCCAGAAGGTCACAGTAACTGTGCTGTGCTGTGCTGTAAGGGTGCAGCGGATGGCAACCGAAAAAGTATTGATATGAAATGGTACTCCCAAACATCTCTACTGCTTGTCAGGCCGTATGACAGGTGACAGGTAGGCTGGTATCCCGTCATTGCCTGAGGCGTCTCCAGACACGTCTTCAGCCTGGAATCTCATCGACTGGAGTAGAAATGTCATCAGTGATAGTCCCGCTTCGCACTGAGCCCAGCGAAGAAGACTATGGAGACAGCCCAGACATCGATGGGATATCAACCAGACAGTCGACTGACACACAGCCCGACAACTAGGAGTGAGGGGCTGAGCTGCTATTTAATTTCATAGCAGGACCGCTTTGGTTGTCATACAGAACAGCATTACACAACGATATTTTATGTCCTAATTGTTGCCCTTCATGGCAATCCATCCTAAACCAACATGTCAGCAGTTTAATACCTGCCCACACAATACGAGAGTTTCTGCTACTTGACGTCCTGCTTACCAATCCCTATCATCACCAGCAAGTTCGCCGTATCTCTCCCTTGCTGCGATATTTTGGAGTATTATTGGCAGGGCCCTCCAATTAGGTCAGGAGTTTGACGACCTAAGGTACCAGTTGGACAGATCTTGTCACGATCTCAGGAGGACATCCAAGAAATCTTTCAACCAGTGTCAAACTGAATAACTGCTTCCACAAGTGCTGGTTCTGGACCAACGCATTACTCTCTTGCTCTGCTCTGGTATTCTCTGTCATTCACATCCATAGCGAATTTGAAATGTATCTCAAAATTCCTCAGTACATTTTTATCCAATTTCTTCCACACTGATTATTCCAGGTGATTCTCTTAACCTTCAATCTACTCTTCAATGTCAACCGGTCCTTGTGTCCGAGTGGTTCTAGGCGCTTTAGTTCGGAACCGCATGCCTGCTACGGTCGCAGGTTCGAATCCTGCCTCGGGCATGGATATTGTGAAGTACTTAGGTTAGTTAGGTTTAAGTAGTTCTACGTCTAGGGGACTGATGACCTCAGATGTTAAGTTCCATAGTGCTTAGAGCCACTTGAACCATTTTCTTCATCGCCAGTATGTTATTTCAGTAACATTTATGCACAGAAAAATTACAAATCTCTGGGCCGTTTTGACTGGGCGTGGACACGACTCAGTTATTAAGGGGATGGAGGGGGGAAATGACTCATCTCGTCACACTTTGTGGTCCTTCGTCATGAGGTGACGCCAGCCGCCACTTCGCCTCGGAGCTGTGTGGTGCCTAGTCGGCTATTCCACTGGACAGTCTCATGTTTGTGCTTCGTCTAAGAATGTGCTAGAGTTCATGATTTATGAGCAACGTCCTCCCTGTCCAAAGGTATCTTTCTAAGCAGGCTGACTTCTTACGTAGTTCTTTGGCTTCACACGCCTTCGTGTGGGAATTCTTGGCACTTTTGTGTACCCTCCCTCGCAGAGCATTTGGGGTGCTTCTATTCTCGACACGTTTTAACTGTCTAACGCAGGTAATAACGGCTGCTCTCAGCCAGAAGAATCCACACACCTTCACGCGTGCATTTTTGACCCTCCGTTCCAGTGGCGGCAGCGGCCCATCAGATTTCGGCACGTTTCTCTTTGTCCACTAGGATTTCCCCCAGGTGTAAATTTTAAAGCGAGGCGACCCCTCGCCTCCTCCCACACAATCCCTCTGTGGTAGCGTGATGTCCACGTCTTAGGTACTCGTTGCACGGTTTCTGGGTTCCTCATGGTCAGCTCGTGCTATGATTCTGCGAAGGCGGGCGCTGGTGGAGGTATCACACAGATCCTTGTTATGACTGTTGATCTGCTCATACGGAAGGTAAGAGTCATGGCAATATGGCCCATCTCCTAATATCGTGTAGGGCCCCCGCGAGCACGCGGAAGTGCCGCAACACGAAGTAGCAAGGATTAGACTAATGTCTGAATTAGTGTTGGTGGGTATTGACACCATGAATCTTGGAGGGCTGTCCATAAATCCGTAAGAGTTCATGGGGGTCGAGATCTCTTCTGAACAGCACATTGCAAGGCATCCCAGATGTGCTCAAGAATGTTTATGTCTGGGGAGCCTGGTGGCCGGCAAAAGTGTTTAAACTCAGAAGAGTTTTCCTGGAGCCACTTTGTAGCAGTTCTGGGCATGTGGGGTAACGCTTTGTCCTGCTGAAATTGCCGTAGTCCATCGGAATGCAAAATGGACGTGAATATCCAGGTGATCAAACAGGATGCTTTCTTACGTGTCACCTGTCAGAGTCATACCTAGAAGTGTCAGGGGTCCCATATCACTCCAACCGCACACACCTCACACAATTATAGAGCCACCAGCTTGAACAGTCCCCTGATGAAGTGCAGGGTCCATTGACTCATGAAGTTGTGTCCATACTCGTACACATCCATCCGCTTGATATTTTGAAAGAGACTCATCTGACCAGGCAACATGTTCCCAGTCATCAAGAGTCCAACGTCGGTGTTGTCAGGCCCAGGCGAGACGATAAGCTTTGTGTCGTGCAGGCAAGAAGGATATACGAGTGGGCCTTCGGGTCCGAAAGCCCATATCCATGATCTTTCGTTGAATGGTTCGCACGCTGACACTTTTTGATGGTTCAGCATTGAAATCTGCAGCAATGTGCCGAGAGGTTGCGCTTCTGTCACGTTAAATAATTCTCTTCAGTCATCGTTGGTCCCGTTGTTGCAGGATATTTTTCCGGCCACAGCGATGTCGGATATTTGATGTATTACCGGATCCCTGATATTCACTGTACGCTCTTGAAATGGTCGTACTGGACAAATTCACTCTTCATCGTTACCTCAGAGATGCCGTGCCGTATCTCTCGTGCGCCGACTATGATACCACGCTCAAGCTCAAGTAAATCTCGATAACCTGCCATTGTAGCGGCAGTAACCGATCTAACAACTGCGCCAGACGCTTGTGGTCTTATAGAGGTATTGCCGACCGCAGCTCCCTATTCTGTCTGTTTACATAACTCTGCATTTGAATACGCATGCCATTTCCCGTTTCCTTGGCGCTCCAATGCAAACACTTATTAAAAGAAACACATAAACTTCACTCAATAATGTGGGGTCTTATGAGGATACATCAGTTGTTCGCTAGCGTGTGAAGCCCAGTCGTCTACTTACCCAACTGTTTGCCCTTGATGAATAGACACAAGATGTCCACAAATAAACAATGATGAAAACAATTAAACTGTACGTGAGGAACAAAAATCACTTTCAATGTGGTGAAAACGACGCAGATGTCCCACAGACATATGCACATGAAACCAACATGAGAATAAATAAAGAACATATGGTGTAATCCTGTTCCTCACAGAGATATATGTCGCAAAAGAAAAAAGGACTGTAGGAAGACAAGACTCATAGAATTAAAACATATGATACAAAAATTGACTTTACACTGTAATAATGTTGATTAAAGTGTTAAATGTCTCAAATGCCAACATGTAAAAGACACAAGGCGCTATGAATCAGAACATTTGACACAAAATGATTCAGATGGCTCTGAGCACTATGGGACTTAACTTCTGAGGTCATCAGTCCCCTAGAACTTAGAATTACTTAAACCTAAATAACCTAAGGACATCACACACATCCATGCCCGAGGCAGGATTCGAACCTGTGACTGTAGCGGTCGCGCGCTTCCAGACTATAGCGCCTAGAACTGCTCGGCTTGACATAAAATCTAGCCTTACAGAGTATTAATGTTAGTCAAAGAGCTCTATTAAAGGGGTAAAAAGTGTGTGTCTGTTCAAACACTTTGTCACGGAAAACAACAAAGTTTCGATAACATGCATAATTCCACTGCCATTGGTCATGACACAAGGGATTAGATGGGTTACACTTTAACATTTATACCAACAGTACAGTATGTTTCTTTTAAGTGAGTTTCTTTTCCTAGCTTATAGCACATACAAAAACGGGATTGGTACGTTCTTTCCTACTACAGAACCTAAAACTATTATGTGTAATATATGCACCACTGATCTTGGGACGTCTCATTCCTATTTACAAGGTTGCATAATGTCGGCTCTGGAAGCCACATAAATGGATGCAAACTCCGAAAAATACGAAAAAAAACCAGTTCGTGTACTTAGCATTGTATTCTCGAGTGATCTTAGCCTTTCCTTAAATTCTAAAATGCAAAATAGTTTTATTCACCAAGTAGTGTCTGCTGCGTGAGCCACATAAACAGACTTGATTATCAGAAATAAAAAGAAAAAGATCATCATGTACTATCAAGCTTCGTCCATCCTTAACTTCTTGCATGCACTATAATCTTATTCACTAAACTGAATAGTGGTAGCTGTGCGAGCCGCGCGAATGAGTTCGTATGTCAACAACAGAAAAAAATCGTGTGTGCAACTAATATGGTCCACTTGAGTGATTTTACCATACCCGTAAATTTTAACGTGCAAAAATAATACTTCAGTCTACCTTTCATCCACTACTTTCCAAAGATAAAATGTCTTCCCTGCCAAGTGCAGAGCATCTCTGTATGCTGCAGCAGAATTCCCATCAAATATGCTTCAGTGTCTGGTTCTCACTATCCAACCCAGTGTGTTGCAGTTGCTATGAATATGATGTGGTAAAACTATGTAATGAAAAAATGAACACAGTTAGGTATTAACAGAAACAGATAAAAAATAACGCTCATGGAAATGGCAATGCCCGATAATCCAGGACTACGGGAAGTCTTGCGTTATCAAATGCAGGCGATTCCTCTGAGCCTCATGCTGCACGTTTTGATGGCACACATAACCAATGCTCATTACACGTCGAGTGAGCACAGTCCAGGCGCACTTAACAATGGACACCTTGTGAAGACCATTGTGGACAATGGGAAGCATGCCGAAAAATTATGGACACCTGCAGCCGCTACATTGCATGGGGAGGCGTGTGCGACTAAGGAACTATGTAAGATTTATGATGGTGTAAGCTATCACCAGCACACCAGGCGGCAAAGAGGTTGTGAGAAGATCAATAGTGAGCACAAGCAAAGAGCCTCTTAGGAAGAGGCCAAAAACAGACTCGCTGGCAACGCGCCGCCAACGCCCTCTCGGCCGCCAGTATTTAGATCGCCGCCACGGACTAGAAGGCTCAGTCAGTCATCCAGTGAGTCAGCGAGTCGAGTCATCAGTCGCAGCCCAGTGGGAGTCGCAGTCGCAGTTAGCTCAGCCTCTAGCTCAGAGTCAGTCAGTACCTAGTGACCAGAGTAGTGTACGCAGTGGACTTTTATTTCACCAGCAGTGAGGCTAACGTGGACTATTGCAGAGGTGCCTGTACCACATTGACTAGCTTAAGATAAGTAACTTCCTATTCTGAATAATAAGGGACCCTGTTAATACATGCAAGCAGTTGTGTTACAGAAAGAGGATCCCGGCTACCAACAACGACATCTCCTGGCATCCCACGGTACAAACCTATAGTGACAATGAGACGAGACAAAAAGAAATCAGACTGTTCAAAAAGATCTTTTCTACACAGGATGGACATAGTGGTTGTATATCACGATCACCAGCAGACTCTTAGACGAAGCACAAGCAGGAGACTGTACAGATCTCATGCAGAGAGCGCCATTACAAAGAGGTGTCCCGTGGATGTTTTCACAGCAATTTAGGAATGCAAAAGAACAATGATACAATGCGCCAGCAACGATGGCAAGAAGGTTTGAGGTGAAATCGTGAGAAAGGTGTACGCTCTTGAATCACACACCAGCCCTCGCAAGACACACAATGTTCACCCTACATTCGGAGGCGTGGGCATGAAACGGCTGTAAGACATTGGGTGGTATTATAAATTTTAGTGCGCCAACAGTAGTATTGAGAGGAGGTAAATTTCAAGGAGACGTTCAGCTGAGAGGAGGGTGACGACTGATGACACAGCAAAAACGCTGCTTTGGCAATGGCAACACACGGCGACCTGTCAACATTGGTCCTAGCTACACAGCCGCGGGCCACGGAGGAAGTCATAGCATAGTTCCAGTGCGACGCGGCCGCTGGCATCGCTATATGACCAGCGACCACGAAGATTGGAAAGACGAGTCGTTTCCGTCCTCCCCGCCCCCCCTCTCCTCTCCTCGCCATTCCCCCTTAATAAGTAAGTAGTGTCCACGCCCTGGCAAATAGGCCCTGCAGTTCGTAATTTTTTTGTTTTGTTTTGTTTCGTCTGTAAAAGGTACTGAAATAAATGCAGTCATTTCATGTTTCATTCATCGGAGCAATCTTTTACATTCGCTTATCGATCTCTTAATCTCATAACCATATGCTTTCCGATTCGACTTTATCATCCATGTCATAATTACTGGCTCCCAATGTAAGGCGACCTCATTGGTAATTTGCATTTATGTGGTATCACAGAGAGTTTTGAAGGATTCATTAAATTTTTGGGGCCCAACGTGTGGTGATCTAATTACTCATGTACATGTCATTTCACGCTGGAGGAGAATTTTTCTTTGTTCACTACAACTTGTTGATGACCCTCCATTCAAGATAAAATGCTGTGTCCTCCTCAAAAGGAATCCACATTCAGATGTAAAACTTCTTTGTACGGATTATATTTTACACACAAGAAAGTAAAATTCCACCTTATTGTCGTAAACCGACTAAAACAGGTCAGTACGTTTAGACAACCTTTGAGAAATTTTCATCAAGTCGTTCAGTTAAATGTTTATTCTTTGTTTCACTCTATTAGTTCTGGGCGCCAACAATAATAAAAACTCAGCACAATAATGTTATTCTCCTCACTTTAAAGACGAGTAAGGCATGGTGGATATGTATACCGTCATTTCTGTAGGAAGTGGTTTGAAATTTGCCGGCAGGTAAAGGTCACAAACAATTGAGATATAAGCATGTCAATGAGATATCTATGACCAAATCCCACTTTGTGGAGATTTCTAATAGTTCTGTTTACAGTAATATAATGACGCTTCCATTAATAATCGAGATAGATATTCCATATTTGTCATTTATTTCCAGTGATTTCTGCAGTAAGTTGCAAAATTTATCGAAGGAAGTCGCTTTATCTTGGGTTTGTATTATGCAGTTTCTAACTAAAGCTCTTTAGGACTCATCGAAAACTTACAAAATGTCTGATACTAAATGGGTACAGCACAACATGTACTGTGAGCAACGTGTGTATTGTGTTCGCTGAAACCTAATGTGCTTTTTAGACAGGTTCATGTTGCTCAGAAGAAGTAAAGTTACATAAAATGAAATCTACGGTGGAACTAAGGAACGATCTGCAATTAACAACAAGTGCCTCTCGTAAGTACATGCCAGTCATATATCCCCAGTTCTATGGAAAAACATGAGTTGTTGGTACTGTTTTTATAGTTAAAGGATACAAACTGGTAATTTTACAGTGGAAAAATTTGCACGTGTTACATATTGACGAACGATATTTCATGATTTACCCTTAAAGAACGACATTTTAGATTCCATCACCTATTTCCAACATTACAAAACAGCCTCAATTAACGTTAAGCTGACAAAGAATCAGTAAAGTACATTCGAAACTGCTATTTGAGAAGTAGTATCAAAAGCAGTTCGGTGATCCAGTGCAGTGTACACAATTTTACGAGATCATTTGCCCAACTAGGTAGCTAATGGAGTAGAATTTACTCAAAGCAACGGACGTGCAGTTCACGGATCACTAGTTCGGCTTTTTGAACACTGCATGATTACTCAGAGTTAATGAAACATGTTAAATGAGTAGAAAGGCTATGTTGAGGTGGCTGTGCTACATTTCTTTCCAAACCTCATTTAATCAAAAACAAGTTGTTAACAAAATTTTACTACAGCACAACATTCCCATAAAAACACAACAAAAATTATAAACAGAAAACTGTCTTCTAATCGTGATTATGTCATAATGTACAGCTAAATATAATTTTAAACAGTTACTCAGACACATCTTACGAATTTGCTCGGCAGATACAAGGATGAAATATGAAATAAATTCAGAAACACGCCATAACAACAATAATAACATCTTTCATAAAACGGTGTGGTTCAGACGCATCCAGTATTCGTGCACGGAAATAACCACCGGAGAAATGATTGTAATTAAATCTGAATTAAACTCTAAAAATTTTACATTCACCATGAATTGTCTTTCACTGGTGATATCTTAATCTACAGCAAAATATAGTTTGAAACAGTTACACAGACACACCTTCACAATTTGCTCGGTAGATACAAGGAAGCAATCTGAAATAATTTTAGAAACAGCACTATAACAACAATACTAACATCTTTTATAAAACGGTGTGGTTTAGACTCACCCAGTATTCGTGCACGGAAACAACCACACTGGAGAAATGATTACCATTAAAATGGAATTACATTCACCACGAAGTGTTCTTTCACTGGTGGCAGCAGGAAGTCATAGAAGGGCCAAACTCAAGATTCAACATCACACGTGGTTGACAACATCGAGATTTACTTCACGAAAAAATTTAAAATTTTCCTTTGCAGTGGAATGAAGCGAGAGGCCAGTTAACAACAACCAATAGTCACAGAGCACAAGAAGGGCTGAAAAATTTGCATTGAAATTTACCCCATTTTATTAAGGGGCTCCGGAACGCCCTATACTTGCAATGTTAAAATAACGCTTATAAATTACATCTTTCCTCACAAAGTATTTGAGGTAGGAAGTTGAACTTTTTACAGATTATTTATTGGAATATGGGCTACACCTTAACACAGGGATTTTACAAAATTTTAGTTCAGTTATTAAAGATGATTTTTTTCAATTGTAATGAAAATTCACAACATTTTTTTGCAATTTTTTATTTATATATTCAAAAATATACAGTTTTTTGGAAAAAGGCTGTGTTAAATTATGCAGAAGGTACTGTGTAATATTTACTGAAAGTTTGAAACAAATATGTTTGGAAGATCCTTAGAAAACATGTAATTAGTATGAGAAAATAAAAGTTTTGGGAATCGAGCGACAAAGATTGAATTAACTTTTTAGTGCATTCCAGGTCCATAGGATGGATTATCTTCATCCTCTGCAAACTCCTCCTCCAGCTTCCTCTTGTTCCTCCTCCTGTTTACTCTTGGTTGTATTTCTAGACTCTTTACAGCCCTGTCTGCAGCCCGAAGGCGTTCCTTGTCTAAAGCAAGCATCGCTCATACCATGTTAGAACCTATCTTCATTCCCATATTTCTAAATACCTTGCACCTTACAATGTTGCCATCATTCAAAGTCGCAACAGCATCATACACATCAAAGTGAAGTGTTTCTATTCCAACAAATACAGTCTTGGGGATTCTCGACCGTATAACACTATTTACACTTTCATTGGGGTTTTGAGTTTTTCCGTGAATACACTTTTTCAACAGTTCAGGTGCTGCTAAGTCTCTGAAAATAGGTTAGCCACAACACATACTTTATCTCACATCACTAAAATGTACCTGATGAACACGGTCGTTAATAATAACACCATTTGACAGCAGTTTAACAGCGCCACAGTGGGCCACACCCATGTAGAACACATTTCAAAAAAAATGTAAAAATAGTTGTAGTCTTCGGAATTGAATAAATTATATATCTATTAAAAGGTAATAGTCTGCAGATTCAGAAAACGTAAAAAAGTAAAAATTGAACTTTTCATGACTTTGAGCCTTTCCGGAGTCCCTTAAAAATAATTACAACTTGGTCAACATCATCAATCACAGAGTGACAGAAGGCTTAGCATTTATTTTAAAACTCTCTTTAAAAATATACAGTAGAATGAAAATCAATAATCACCAAGCGCCATAAGGCTTAGAAACTGGCTTGAAAATTTTTAAATATTACAAAAGATCAAGATCAGGACAGGGCTCCAGAAGGCGTAGAAATATTCCCTTAAGACAGTAAACGTCCCGCTTCGAACGAACTAGGGCACGGTGGTGGCTACCATGAATACAACAAATGTAAAAACAGTGACAGGAAGCAATCCTGCAGGGACTGAAACGTTTGGTAAATTCCAAATCTGTGGTAAACTAAATTTGCATTAGAGATTAGCTTGGTAAAATTTAGCAACTGCCCGATGGTTTGCAACCGTCCTATTTGCACAATTTTGAGGCTCGGTTCCGTAATAAGAAGGCAGGCAAGAACAAATTTAACGTGGGACGGAAAATTAAGAAGAATTCCGGGGCAGACAGTAGCAACAAGCAAAAGGACGTAAGTGACCGACGACCCGCAACTGCATCTCGGCCTTGAATAGCGGCCCAATGAGTTCCTAGTACTGGCATCCCCCTAGAACCACACCAACTTCCTCTCCCACCGTCAAGTCGGCTGGCTGGTGAGGCACACTGGAACAATTTGTTGGCCGGTCGGACAACACGGAACTGGGTCAGCATACAATATGGCTGACTAGCCCAACCTGCAAAACTGTCAACCCGATATTAGTGTTTGATCAGCTTCGACGCTAACGACGTAAAACACACGAATAATTCACCACTTGAGCCATCTGCAGATTTGTTCCCTTTTATAAAAAAAAATGACAAACAAGAGGGTAATAGGAGGGTTGGAACTTCAATAGTGACAACTATTTACTTACAGCTCGTACAGAATAGGTACAGCCATGCTCAAAAGTATCCGAACGACCTGAACTCCATTTAGCCTGAATCGCATGCAACCCACATAACGCAGCTGTCTAGCAGGTCCTCTAATCGCTCCTTCGTACAGTCGTTTGACTATTGAAAATGGTTCCAACATGTCACCGCTAGAAAACACTGCTCTGTATCGCAATAACTCAAGATGTAAAGTAATACTACGATACTACAAATATCATGGAACACCTTATCACCGATAAGACTGTCCTTAAGGCTCGTAAGCTCACATTTATTACAGTAAATGACATACCTGAAATGTTACCACTCTCATTATTACGTCAGATATGTAATGCACGTAGTAAGTTCGTCGTATTCATGATTTCCTCTTCAAAGCAACAAACCGTACTTATTATTTAACACAAAATGACATTAAAAATTTAAGTTATTCACGAGCAGCTAGTTGAGAATATGTATGAAATTCAAATAACAAGACGAACCGTCTCGTTCTGCGTATGAATTCAAACCCAGGTCATGCAGACTAAGCAAAGATTTTGTGACTGGCGGAAAGTAACAGTCATTCCTGATTAGGCACACAGAGAGTGATATACCTCGATTTTAGACAGCATCAGTTAGCAAATATCAACTTTAAATTACATAACGCAAACATTTTTCACGGGCGCGAATTCCTACCCAGCACATATTGTCCCTGTCAACGAACTACCAGGGATGTTAAATATTGCTTCTTAACAAGTAACTTATTTGAAATGCCGTGAGGTAAAGATTTGTGTTGGACAGGGATTCTAACCCAGAACCTAGTCGGATAGATATCGAAGCACAATCAACTGTGACATATCGGATTTTCACGGCAGTAGCTAGTTGTTTTAACTGAAATGACAAGACGAAACATTAATTTTTTCCTTCCCAGGACTGCAACTCATAAACTACCGCTGTTATATCATAGAGAAAACGAACGTTAAATATGGGATTGTTGCAACAGCAACGACACGTGAGCATGTTTGAACTAGAAATAATATGAAGAAGAGTTCAGTGCTGACTGGGAATAGAGCTCCCCACATATCGTTGTTCACTACAGACAAAGAGACGTCAGCTACCGAATTTTTTTCCACTAGCAGCTCGGAATAACATCTTGAGCTTACAGTGATCTCGCAAATAGTTCTGTCTCACTGGGAGTCAAAAACGTCAAATATCTTTAGTGTTGACGACGAACGAAAATACATTAAAAATTAAAATTATTATCCACCAGCAGATAGGTGTTCTCATGCTAGAGCTTGATAATACATAATGAAATCTTTAGTGCCGGGCCAGGATTCGAACCCATTCACGCGCAATATGTGTAGATGTTGAGGAATCTGCAGTTTTGAACAAACAACAAATTGTAGCCGAGCTGTATTGTCACGAAGGGATCAAATTCCACGTTAAGGGCGGTCTGAGTTGCATTCCCTGTTCAGAACCAATTTTATCGACATACAGAAGCTCAGAAAAAAGATGGAATAAGTGTCCTGTTAGCCTACATAGCGTTTGTTTCGTCACTAGAAATAAATAACTAGTATAAGAAAGGTTACTGGTGATAGACTTTCTACATGTCGCCACTCCAGACTTTGTTGTGGCTCAACCTAACGTCCACTTGGTAGAGAAGGAATAACATTTTTAATGTGAATTTCAGACCACAATGCCATTATATCTTCTTCACTTGGTGTAGCCAGAAGAGAATGGAATCTGTCTCTCCCAATCTAAAATCTCTGACCGAAGTTGGAATCGAACCCAGACCGTAGATATATGAACCCATTTTTTTAATTATTATTATTATTAAGAGTCCATCCTTCTACCAACTTTTTTTTGCTTTTTTTATTTTACGCACTTTTTATGTTTTTGATGCCAAATCCTCATTTTTCTTACTTTTTGCGAGTGCTCGGCCACTTTTTCTTTTTTGTATTTTTTTATTTTAATTTATTTTTGTTATTATTATTATATTTCATTTCGGCTTCTTATTTTTGTTTTTCTTTTCTGTAAGCTGGATGCCTAAATTACCTTAGCTAACATAAATGAGAATGAATATTTCTTCTTAATATTAATTAAAGGTAATGAATCTTCCTCTTGCTAATGGAAAGACAAGTATATTAAAATAAACTGAAACGTGTAGTCTCTCATCTTCATAAGGCAAACATAAAATCTTGCATCCCCCTGAAAAACGTTTTTTAGAACTTATAACTTCTCTGCGTATGGCATAAGATGATTAAAAAAAATAAAATACATTAAATTTGTTGTCTAATTTCTTCATGAGGAAGTAGTCCGCTGCGTCTTGCCACGGACTTGATTTCTTTTCTGTAGTGTCTCGTGAAAGGATCGAAGACATTCAGGTTACAGTTATCTGTAATCGTGCAAGGCTGATATCTCTGAATTGCGTACCAATCTTAATCAGTTATTGTTCTCTGTATAATTTTATTCCACGATTATATTTAGGAAGCATGCGTAATTTTTTTGTAGTCTTTTGTCCGCGTGAGATGATGGTGCTGAGTAGTTAGATACACCCAGTAATCTTCTTTGCTTTTATTTTCTGCCTTCAAGATATAGTGCACTGTGTGCCCTTTTAGCCAGTTAACGGCATTTCTTTTCGTATTAGGAAATGGCACTGCGTCTGGAGTCAGAAAATCTGCGGCGGTGAAAACGGTTGGAGATGTTCTGTTAACGGTCGCTAATTTCTGCTTAACTATGTGCCATATGTCTCCTACTCTTTCACACAGGAATCGGTGTTCTTCAGTGTCAAGAAGATTGCATGACGCGCACAAGGGCGAATTTGTGAGATGTATAGCATGCAATTTGAAATTAGTTGATATTTTCCTGTTGACTGCATTATACCAAGTTGCTTTCACCTTAGAGGGTAAGTTCCGATCGTGGATATTTTTCCAAATTGCAGACCAGTCGTTGTTAGGGTATTTTCTTTCAATAATATTTCCTTCCTTAGCTTCCATCAAATATGTATAGATGTCCTTTACTCTCTTCAACTGTTGTTCTGAGAGCCTCGAGGAGATATAACTGTACTCAACGAGAAAAGTTTTTAGGTGACAAAGACCAGCTGGTATATGCTTCACATCTACTGGCGGCTGCATGCTTGCTGGAGCAATTTCATTCAGCAAGTGGGCCGTTAAGCTGTCGGGCATCTGTTTCCATTGCTTGCACATTCGACACACATATAACGCTCGTGACCTGTAACTGACTTCAACAAGGTTTAAACCTCCTTTCCTTGTTGTGAGTGTTTGTGTATTAAACTTCACTTTGAAAATGTTGCCTTGGCATACAAAGCTTCCTATCGCGGATAAAATTCTTCTTGCTTTTTCTAATGGCATCGGAAAAGCTTGGACAACATAGTTAAGTTTGGATGTTATGTACACATTTACTAGTTTGGTTTTCTGTATCTCGTCCAGTTGCCTCATACTGTTTCCTTGTACAGATGCTCGTATACTTGCAAGTAGTTTTTTATAAACGACGGCAATAGTGTGTTGAATGTTGCTCTTAAATTCAATACCCAAACATTTCAATGTGGATACTTCCGTCAATCGTCCCCGATTTTGCATGCATATTCCTCTGCCTAGGTTCATGATGCCTTATTTCCTTTTATTTAGTTTGGCGCCAGAGGCAAGTTCATATGTGTGTACAATCTGAAGCGCTTTCGCCACTTCATCTTCATTTATAACCAGGACGCCCACATCATCTGCGTAGGCGTTGCACACTATTTTCTTGCCGTTTATGCACAATCCTTGCAGGTGATGCGTGAGTGTCGCGAGGAGAGGTTCTATTGCTATTGCGAAAAGGGCCATTGACATTGGGCAACGTTGACGTACGGATCCATTCAATTCAATCTCTCTACTTAGTTGTCCGTTTATCATTATTCTTGCTACACTGTTCTTCAGAATTTGTTGAATAATCCTCACGAATCGTGGTGGGAATCCTATTACTTCCATGATACCAAGGAGATACTTATGATCTACTCTGTCAAACGCCTTCTCGAAGTCTAATGACACGTAAGCACATTTTATTCGGCATGCATTTGCGGTTGATATTATATCCCTATATTCGCATATATTCTGATAGATGTTTCTGTCTTTGCCTACACATGTTTGGTACGTGCCAGTTACAGAGTTAATAACCATTTTTATTCTTCTTGCTAATACGTGTGCCATAATTTTGTAAGCACTGTTGAGTAATGTTACTGGGCGAAGGTTTTCAATTGCTTTGCTGAGTGAGCTTTTAGGAATTAGAACTATGATTCCTTCAGGAAATTCTTTGGGCGCGGCAACAGTGCCATTCATGATTTCGTTGTACATACATAGCAACTTGCTTTTCATTTGTGGCCAGAACACTTGGTAGAATTCCACTGGGATACCATCAGGACCTGGAGACTTATTTTTAGAACTCTGTGCTATTGCGTCTTTCAATTCGTCCTCCTCTATTGCAGCCGTGAGACTTTCTACATGCTCTGTACTAATTCGTCCTGATACGTTTCTAACAAGATCACGCCACGCCTCGTCGACGGTAGGTTCGGTGGACATCATATCTGAGATATAATTATGAACAGCGTTTCGAATTTCATGCTGTTTTGTGTGCCTGGTCCCATCAGGTAACATAACTTCTGTCAGTATTTTTCTGTTTCCTCTCTTATTCTCAGGCATGACATGGTACATAGCTGTTTCAGCCCCTTCTACAATGTTGTGTATTCTCGCTCTGACTTTAAAACCTTCTGACTGTCGCCGCTTCAGTGCTAAAAGTTTTGCTTTAACTTTCTGAATCCGGCTAAAGTTCTCCATTAATCGTGTGTCCAAGGTTTACAAGTCTCTAAGTCAGCTAAAATAAAATTCAGTCGTCTTTTTAATCCAGAAACTTTTCTGTCGTGAGTAATCGATCAGCATTCTTCTTATTTTAAGCTTCGCACATTGTAACCACCAAGCTATGGCAGAACTGTATCGCGGGAATCGTTTCTCGCATTCTTGCCACACACTAGTAAATGCTACGCGACATTCCTCATCTTGGAGATGTGTAGTGTTGAGTTTCCATATGCCCCTCGCTCGGTAAGTCTCTTGTTTTTCCAAATTTACTGTGGTGATGTACGCGGCATGGTCAGAAAAAGTAGTGGGCCAGACCTCAGACTGGAGTACATGGTTCTTAAGGTTGAACGAGACGTAAATTCTGTCTAGCCTGCTTGTTGAGTGACTGGTAAAATATGTGAAACCGGACTGTGCGCCATGGGTATGTTCCCAGGTATCAGTTAACTGCATTTGGTGGACTATTCTTTCCAGTTCTAAGGACTTGTTGATATTCGGTGTCTGGTCTTTCGGGCTAAGTACAGAATTAAAATCGGCAGCTAGGATTATATAATCTTGACATGTACCGAAGAGATCAACGATTTCACTTTTAAAAAAATCCGCTCTAGCACGCCTGTTATTGTTGCCTGACGGTGCATAAACGTTGATGATGCGGGCATTATTAACAGTCACTGCAACCCCTCTGCTGTTTTCAAGTTTTGCTGTTTGTGTGACACGGATGCCTTCTTTCGTGAGAGTTGCGGTTCCCAGCTCTGCACCGATACCGGGGTTTATTATGGCATTGTATCCACGTATGATTTCTAATTTAATATCCGTTACTTCTTGTAACAGTAGTATATCAACGTCAGATGCGTATAGAAAGTCTTTCAGATGTTGTAAATGCAGGGAGGAGCGTATCTTATTAATGTTCAACGTAGCGATTTTGTAGGCTTGTGCTGCGTTCATATTGTCCTACTCATTACCGAAGTCAATATTCGTCATACAAAGTGCTGTCGGTGGAAAATCCTTTTTCACATGTATGTTCCGGCAATGACGTATCCATCGTGTTCAGTTGATCTCTTGGGGCAGGAGTCTGTTCCGTTCCTCCAGTTTCGTTCAATTCTTCATCTTGATTCATTTCATCCGATTCATCAGCCCAGGTTTTGTGTTATTTAGCTTTCGATGTCTCTTTTTCTGCATTTCTAGTATCAGGGAAAACCCTTGTCTGCATCGAAATTTGCTAGCAGCTTCAACCTCTCTTGTGACGAATGGTTTGTTGAAATAGTGCATGGTGTATTTGATTTGGCTTGCAAGGGGCCAGGTGCCTGCATACTCAGAACCGGATTACTATGTTGTTCTTCGTGCAGTTTGTTGCTAATCTGCTTTGCTTTTTCTCGCAATGGCGGTGCCAGTTGTTCAGCTCCCTTATGAGCTAGTCTCCTCTTTTCATGTTTCCTTGGAGGACTGACTCTTGGGGAGGTTTCATCGTTTTCCATTACCTCTTGGGTTTCTTGCGCTCGGTCCTGTTCGCTGGCAAGTGATGGGTTGGTTTCCTTGTGGTTTTCTGGAGACTGCTCATTCTGAAGGACTATAACCGGTTCAGGAGTTTGTTCTATTTGAACAGAGATATTTGGTTCTTTTTCTCGACTCTTTGGCTGTGTTGTCACCGTCGAGTCGCAGACTTCCACTATCACTTCACTGTCGCGAGCTGCACCATCCTGGGTAGCGTCCCGAGTAGCGTCAGGAGCGTCACGCGTGTGGAGCTGTCCTGCGGCTGCCGCTACGTAAGTTAAAGGCAACGTTGACATGGCTGGCGGTCTCACTGCTTCGCCCGCAGGTAGCTGGGCCACTCGGCGTTGTATACACTGCGAGCGGACATGGCCTGTACCGCCGCAAGGTGCGCAGGTTCTTGGCTGCCCATCATATATTACTATAGCCAGATATCCACAAACATTTATATACGAGGGTATGTGCTTGTGTAAATCAACTCTCAGTTGCCTGAAACCATTCAAGACGGGGAACGTGTGAGCAGGAGACCACTTTCCTGCAAAATTGCTAATTATTCTCCGATAAAGAGCTATTACGGATTTGATCTGCTCAGCGGTGATTTCAAATGGTAGCTCAAAGATACGGACTCCTTAATCCAAAGCCAGCATGCGTAACACGAACTTCACTAACATTGCCATCGTGATGTTTCAACTTAAATGTTCCGCCACTAGATTCAACAATTTTGTCACACAATTCCGTGTTTTTAAGCTTGACATACACAATGCTACTCACAACTGAAAGGTGAATACCTATGATATCCCCTAACGACATTTTCACAATTTCCTCTAACCATGTCTCAATTTCGATTGAATTTGAACTCTGCCCTTTCTGGTCAAAAACAAATTTCAATGCGTCTCTTCTACTAGGCTGATCCATCTCTCCTTCTAATATGAATTCATCAAGAGTCTCAAATAACGCAGCTAACTACTGCAACAGGCGCTAGACTTACCGAGCGGACCGCAGCAGACCGCAGCGCACAGCACACGCCGGAGGTCCGCACACCACGGTCGCCAAAAGCCGACTGCCCATCATCAGCCCAACAGACCACCAAATCCTCTTCTCAGTGGCTCATTTTTCTATCATAACGCCGTTGTGCCACACTGGATGAGAATTCTGACACACAGGCTCCCTGTACCAATTTGCAGCATGTTCAGTAAATTCATTTACTTGGTTGACCGAATCACCATGAACTAGCTGCCACGGCCACCCAGTGCATACATTCGATTCTTTTGTAATCACCGAAATAAATTCACGTAACTGCCACCAACACAGAACTGCCAACAGTGTAGGATGCAGATATTTAGATAGGAAATGTTCCTTTCCACTTGAGCTACTCTATTGCGCTATCTGTTTGCTAAAAACGTCCTGCAGTGCAACAGAAATGGTATAACTGTTTGTCTCTCATAAGAGTTGACCTGGCCATATGCATTATCCCACATCGCTGTGGAATGCAGAAGTTCTGGACGAATTGTTGTTGACTTCTGGAGCTATTTTGCTACGTGTCATCTAGTAGTGTGATGTTCGGTATCCCGCACGGTAAACAAGATATAGCGAGTTCGAGTACACCCATTGCTATATTTTTTAAAACGCAATTCTGCTGTCTGCTAAAGTTATCAATCTAATCGAACTTGTAACATAATTCCCTTCACTTCTCAACCCAAAATAGTCGTACGTGGAAAAAGGGCTAACTTCTGCGACATTTTGTTCATTTCAGGTTTAACAGACAGCCAGACAGTAGATGCGTCTCGAAACTTTTCTATTAAGTATGGGTAGAGCGCATCGTGCAAAAATATGTCGAAAAAGTATGTTCTACATTAGCTGTCGTCCGGTAGTGGCATTTTATTCTTCTTCAAACATTGTTTGACACCTTTAACTCAGAACAAATTTTCTACATGCATGTAAGCAATAAACCGCATGTGCATTTTCAGACTGTTATAGACAACACCAGAGAATTCGCATATGTCGTTGATGATTAATTTCTCTCTCATGTTTACTATTGTTTTAACACCACTAAAGGAAACCTTACGAAAATTATGAACTGTATTATAAAAATGAAATAAAGCTACCCACGATAATCTTACGTCGAAAGTCTGTTCTAATAAAACTGAGTATCTGTACACAAGCTTGCCACTATCGTCACAAATTTGTAAAATACTACTCACTTAGATTTTGATTGGGTCTGTGTTTACTTGGTATGCTGTGTCATACTCAAGATGTATGCAAATGTGGCATTTCATAAATAAAGTTAGGTATTCCTAGAAACGCAAAATTTGTTTGTCAGCAGCGAAAAGAGCCGTTACCTGTTGCGCAGCATAGTGAGATTTTCTCGATGAGCCGAAAGTATTTCCCTGAGACTTTCTTAGCGATGTTTGATCTGACTGCTTGTAGCTCTTTCACAGAAGGGATAGTAAACGCTACACTCAGTGAGACTGGAACTGCGAACCATAACAGAGGCTTTTTCGCAGGTCAGCCTGTTACCACAGAGCTGGCGAAGAAGTATGTGTCTTAGAACTCGTAAACCGATATTTGAAGGACGCGATTAGTTGCGATTTCCACCTGCAACGACTTTCCTGGGCTGAAAACCGTAAATTTATAATCTTTTGTTACACCTCAAGGGATAATAACTGAGATTATTCAATGGAAATGACACGTAAAATCAAATGAACTTTGAGGCTTAATTCCGTGCGCACCAGGAAGTAACTCGTCGATCGCAGAGTTGCCAAACATGCGTTGCCTTGTATGAAACGTCCCCTTTTGAACAATTATACAAGACTGTTCTTAAACTGACACACAATATTTTGTTAGCGCAACGCAATCTGACTTTCAATAATCCCTACAAAAGAATGGCCCTGACTTACATTATCCTATACGTTTCACAAATCACTTATCTCACAAAAATCTTGGTTACTCGAACTACTGCAGCACAGCGAGCGCCACTACTGCCAGCTAAATAAAAGATTCAAACTACGGAAGGCACTAACTACTGATAGGAATAGTTAGCAAATGAACGATATTAATAGAGAACAAACAATGTATTTACCTTAATAGTGATAATATATATAGCAGTTCATGACAAGTTACAAAACTCCGCCATCTCTCTCCCCACATCCACCACTGCTGGCGGCTCACCTCCAACTGCGCAACGCTATGCGCTGTTCACAGCCAGCTGCCTAACACTACAATGGCATACAACAATGCAAACTAGACACACACTGCACACAGCACAGCCAGTGATTTTTATACAGAGGTGGCGTTACCAATAAAAGAACCTAAACAGCCTACTTACACTTGTTGCCAAATCTCAGTTACAGTACCAACAGGGAGAACATGAACCGATGTGATCTTACAGCGGGCTGGGAGGTGACCATAGCTGGTGTCTCCAAGTCGCGGCTGCTAGGGCGGCTGCTAGGGCCTGGAATACGTAATGCGTCAGATTCGCATTACTGTAACTAGGTTTAGGGACTGGAGCGTAGTTACTAATAATACTCAGAACTGACGGCAACCTAAGCATCATAAATCACTAACTCTCATTCACAGACGTTTTCGTGCCTCGATAATAGTCGAGCACAACAAACAAATAAAATGAAAAATAGAATGTGTGTGTGTGTGTGTGTGTGTGTGTGTGTGTGTGTGTGTGTGACACAGAGAGAGAGAGAGAGAGAGAGAGAGAGAGATATAAAAATGAAAAAGAATGAGAGAAAGAGAGAGAGTAAAAAATTGTGAAGAAATTGAATCATGGTATGTAAAGAAATTTTTCATGAAAACGATACGTTACACATCATTACGAAATATCGTATTCGTGATATATGAAACAAGAATTAATCTAATGTAATGTAATCTAATCATATCTTATTGATGCCTAACCATGAAGAGTCATAAATTACCGAACTTTTTGCCAATACCAGTAACCAAGTCTAAACTTGAAAATTAAAGACGACTGTTTTTGCAATAAACCGGGACTTCTGTCAAGACTCTTTCGTCTTTGTTAATTAACGACGAATGATGTCTGATATACCTCTTCTGAAGTAAGAAAGTGTGCATGCATTTAAAGTTGAAGTGCATGATGTGAAGTTCTGTGACACAGATACGAACCCAACACGGTTCTTTCCCTATCTACGGAATCCTATTCATGTTAATATCAAACATCAGTAATTACTCGTAGATTACATTAAAACGAAAGTAATTGATGAAGACGTTACTTGATAAAAAAAACGCGCGGCCTTTCTTCGTTTACTTGCGCCTAGAAATGGCTATCGAATACTGCCAAACCAAAAAGCTAGAGATCTTACTGCCTTCCGATATACGTCGCTGTCAGTTCTTCTATATGATTTGGTCGACATGACCTGTTTCAAGTTGTGTATGACAGACAATGTTTTAGAAAATAAATTGTTTTCCTTTGCAATAAACAGAAATATTTTCATTCTAAGCCATCCAAGTACAAAATTTTCCCAATATTGGTTCAAATTTAATATTCGCTTCTATAATGTAGGAAAGTATTTCACAGTTGCAAAAGTCGCATCCGACTCATTGACCTTATAGTTAGTCGCTGGCCATAAATTCTAGCTCAGAGTGACACCAGTTTAAGAAACCTAATGTAGTGAAGACTGTTTGCCAGTGCTCTTTCTCACCGGAAAATACGCAGTTCACTCATTGGGCTCCATAAGTACACTGTAACAGTAATTTCTGTGTGTATGCAATGCATACGGATTAGAAGTTAGTGGTGCTCTCTCTTCCACTTCTGTATACAATATGCCTGACCTAAACGGGCCATTTATCATTACAGGCCGTGGGCAGTGCAACATCGTACTGACAACAGTAATGTGCTTATACTGACAACCTGACTGTTTGTTTTACCTGATTTTGTAATCATTTAAATAAAACAACATGACCTTCCAGTTGAAGACATTTCGTGCCCCTTTTACTTCTGTGAAATTTGTCAGCACGTTTGCGCCTTCCAACCAGTGAAATGCGGCAGAGTACGGCAGGTAAATGATTCACAAACCACTTTTTAGTGCCGTTAAGACGATTTCTTTGAACGTTGACGTAGCTGAAGGAATTTAGTTTCGTCTTAAATCGTCTCAAGCAGCAATGTTCACAGACATCTCAAATTAGAAAAAGCTCATTATCCAGGTACGAAGGTTGTAAAACAAACTTCCCACAGTTTGTACTGGTTGATGTTTTTGTCTGATAGTTCTTCATTCATGACTCTTCATGGCTAGTCATCGATATGATATGATTAGATTACATTACATTAGATTAATTCTCGTTTCATAGATCATGAATACGATATTTCGTAATGATGTGGAACGTATCACTTTAATGAAAAATTTCTTTACATACCATGATTGAATTTCTTTACAATTTTTTACTTTCTCTCTCTCTCATTCTTTTTCATTTTTATCTCTCTCTCTCTCTCTCTCTCTCTCTCTCTCTCTCTCTGTCACACACACACACAAACACACACACACATTCTTTTTTTATTTTTATTTGTTTCATGTGCTCGACTATTATCGAGGCCGAAAACGTCTGTGAATGAGTTTCTCAGTTTTGGGTACACTTACGAAAGAAATATAAAAAGAACTATGAGAGTTAGTGATTTATGATGCTTAGGTTGCAGTCAGTTCTGAGTATTATTAGAAACTACGCTCCATTCCCTAAACCTAGTTACAGTAATGCGAATCTGACGCATTACGTATTCCAGGCCCTAGCAGCCGCGACTTGGTGACACCAGCTATGGTCACTTCTCAGCCCGCTGTAAGATCACATCGGTTCATCTTCTTCCTATTGGCATTGTAACTGAGATTTGGCAACAAGGCAATGCATGATTGGCAACTCTGTGATCAACAAGTTACTTCCTGGTGTGCACGGAATTAAGCCTCAAAGTTCACTTGATTTTACGTGTCATTTCCATTGATTAATCTCAGTTATTATCGCTTGAGATGTAACAAAATATTGTAAATTTACGGTTTTCAGCTCAGTAAAGTCGTTGCAGGTGGAAATCGCAACTAATCGCGTCCTTCAAATAGCGGTTTACGAGTTCTAAGGCACATACTTCTTCGCCAGCTCTGTGGTAACAGGCTGACCTGCGAAAAAGCCTCTGTTACGGTTCGCAGTTCCAGTCTCACTGAGTGTAGCGTTTATTATCGCTTCTGTGAAAGAGTACAAGCAGTCAGATCAAACATCGCTAAGGAAATTTCAAGGAAAAACTTTCGGCTGATCGAGAAAATCTCACTATGCTGCGCAACAGGTAACGGCTCTTTCCGCTGCTGACTAACAAATTTTGGGTTTCTAGGAATACAAAACTTTATTTATGAAATGCCACATTTGCATACATCTTGAGTATGACACAGCATACCAATTAAACACAGACCCAATCAAAATCTAAGTGAGTGGTATTTTACCAATTTGTGACGTTAGTGGCACGCTTGTGTACAGATACTCAATTTCATTAAAACAGACTTTCGTCGTAAGGTTATCGTGAATAGCTTTATTTAATTTTTTGTAGTACAGTTCATAATTTTCGTAAGGTTTCCTTTAGTGGTGTTAAAACAATAGTAAACATGAGAGAGAAATTAATCATCAACGATATATGCGAATTCTCTGGTGTTGTCTATAACAGTCTGAAAATGCACATGCGGTTTATTGATTACATGCATGTAGAAAACTTGTTCTGAGTTAAAGGTGTCAAACAATGTTTGAAGAAGAATAAAATGCCACTACCGGACGACAGCTAATGTAGAACATACTTTTCCGACATATTTTTGCACGATGCGAAAAATGGCTCTGAGCACTATGGGACTCAACTGCTGAGGTCATTAGTCCCCTAGAACTTAGAACTAGTTAAACCTAACTAACCTAAGGACTTCACAAACATCCATGCCCGAGGCAGGATTCGAACCTGCGACCATAGCGGTCTTGCGGTTCCAGACTGCAGCGCCTTTAACCGCACGGCCACTTCGGCCGGCTTTGCACGATGCGCTCTACCCATACTTAATACAAAAGTTTCGAGATGCATCTACTCTCTGTCTGTCTGTTAAACCTGAAACGAACAAAATGTCGCAGAAGTTAGCCCTTTTTGCACGTACGACTATTTTGGGAAGAGAAGTGAACGGAATTATGTTACAAGTTCCATTAGAAAAATGGTTCAAATGGCTCTGAGCACTATGGGACTCAACTGCTGAGGTCATTAGTCCCCTAGAACTTAGAACTAGTTAAACCTAACTAACCTAAGGACATCACAAACATCCATGCCCGAGGCAGGATTCGAACCTGCGACCGTAGCGGTCTTGCGGTTCCAGACTGCAGTGCCTTTAACCGCACGGCCACTTCGGCCGGCAGTTCCATTAGATTGATAACTTTAGCAGACAGCAGATTGCGTTTTAAAAAATATAGTAGTGAATGTACTCGAACTCACGACATCTTATTTACCGTGCGGTATACCGAACATTACACTACTAGGTGACACGTAGCTAAAATAGTTCCAGAAGTCAACAACAATTCGTCCAGAACTTCTGCATTCCACAGCGATGTGGGATAATGTATATGGCCAGGTCAACACTTATGAGAGACAAACAGTTATACCATATCTGTTGCACTGCACGACGTTTTCAACAAACAGATAGCGCAATAGAGTAGCTCAAGTGGAAAGGAACAAAAAGTGGTTCAAATGGCTCTGAGCACTATGGGACTTAACATTTGAGGTCATCAGTCCTCTAGAATTTTAAACTACTTAAACCTAACCAACCCAAGGACATCACACACATCCATGTCCGAGGCAGGACTCGAATCTGAGACCGTAGCAGTCGCGCGGTTCCGGACTGAGCGCCTAGAAGCGCTAGACCACCGCGGCCGGCGTAAAGGAATACTTCCTATTTAAATTTCTGCATCTTATACTGTTCGCAGTTCTGTGTTTGTGGCAGTTACGTGCTTTTATTTTGGTGATTACAAATAAAGTTGAATGTATGCACTGGGTAGCCGAGGCAGCTAGTTCATGGTGATTCAGTCAACCATGTAATTGTATTTACTGAACATGCTGCGAATTGGTACAGGGAGGCTGTGTGTCAGAATTTTCAGCCAGCGTGGGACAACGGCGCTATGATAGAAATCTTGAGCCACTGAGAAGAGGATTTGGTGGACTGTTGGGCCGATGATAGTTTCATATATCTATGGTCTGGGTTCGATTCCAACTTCGATCAGTGATTTTAGATTGGGAGAGACAGATTCCATTCTCTTCTGGCTACACCAAGTGAAGAAGATATAATGGCATTGGGGTCTGAAATTCACATTAAAAATGTTATTCCTTCTCTACCAAGTAGACGTTAGGTTGAGCCACAACAAAGTCTGCAGTGGCGACATGTAGAAATTCTATCACCAATAACCTTTCTTATACTAGTTACTTATTTCTAGTGACGGAACAAACCCTACGTAGGCTCACAAGACACTTATTCCATCTTTTTTCTGAGCTTCTGTATGTCGATAAAATTGGTTCTGAACTGGGAATGCAACTCAGACCGCCCTTAACGTGGAATTTGATCCCTTCGTGACAATACAGATCGGCTACAATTTGTTGTTTCTTCAATACAGCAGATTCCTCAACATCTCCACATATTGCGCGTGAATGGGTTCGAATCACGGCCCGGCACTAAAGATTTCATTATGTATTATCAAGCTCTAGCATGAGAACACCTATCTACTGGTGGATAATAATTTTGATTTTTAATGTATTTTCATTCGTCGTCAACACACGATGTTTGACGTTTTTGACTCCCAGTGAGACAGAACTATTTGCGAGATCACTGGAAGCTCAAGATGTTATTCCGAGCTGCTGGTGGAAAAAATTCGGTAGCTGTATGTGTGGAGCTGTATTCCCAGTCAGCACTGAACTCTTCTTTATATTATTTCTAGTTCAAACATGCTCACATGTCGTTGCTGGTGCAACAATCCCATATTTAACGTTCGTTTTCTCTATGATATAACAGCGATAGGTGATGGGTTGCAGTCCTGGGACGGAAAAAATTAATGTTTCGTCTCGTCATTTTAGTTAAAACATCTAGCTACTGCCGAGAAATTCCGATATGTCACAGTTGATTGTGCTTCGATATCTATCCGATTAGGTTCTGGGTTAGAACCCCTGTCCAACACAAATCTTTACCTCACGGCATTTCAAATAAGTTACTTGTTAAGAAGCAATATTTAACATCCCTGGTAGTTCGTTGACAGGGACAATATGTGCTGGGTAGGAATTCGCGCCCGTGAAAAATGTTTGCGTTATGTAATTTAAAGTTGATATTTACTAACTGATGCTGCCTAAAATCGAGGTATATCACTCTCTGTACGCCTAATCAGGAATGACTGTTACTTTCGGCCAGTCACAAAATCTTTGCTTAGTCTGCATGACCTGGGTTTGAATTCATATGCAGAACGAGACGGTTCGTCGTGTTAATTGAAGTTCATACATATTCTCAACTAGCTGCTCGTGAATAACTTAATATTTTAATGTCATTTTGTCTTAAATAATAAGTACGGTATATTGCTTTGAAGAGGAAATCATGAATACGAAGAACTTACTACGTGCATTACCTATCTGACGTAATAATGAGAGTGGTAACATTTCAGGTATGCCACTAACTGAAATAAATGTGAGCTTACGAGCCTTAAGGACAGTCTTATCTGTGATAAGGTGTTCCATGATATTTGTAGTATCGTAGTATTACTTTACATCTTGAGTTATTGCGATAGAGAGCAGTGTTTTCTAGCGGTGACTTGCTGGAACCATTTTCAATAGTCAAACGACTGTACGAAGGAGCGATTAGAGGACCTGCTAGACAGCTGCGTTATGTGGGTTGCATGCGAATCTGGTTAAATGAAATTCAGGTCGTTCGAATACTTTTGTGCGCGACTGTAGGTGTTTCAAAGTTTTAGTGACCTTCAGAGTAGTCACCAGCATTGCGTATTACCCGCTGCCAGCGATGTTGAAGTCGTAGGATACTGTTAGCAGTGCCAGTTGTGTTGACAGTTAGAGCGGCGCGGTCTGTTGCCAGACGAATTTGCAGCAGTTATGAAGCGAATACCGTGAAGTATGTCCTTCAGTTTAGAGATGTAGTAGAACTTACGAGGGCTTAAGTCAGGGGAGTGCAGTAGATGGTATAACATTTAGCAGCCCCATCAGTAAAACAAATCAGAGGCAGCTTGCACTGTGCGTGCTTGAGCATTGTCCTGCAAAATGATGGTCACGTCCCGCAGAAAGTGTCATCACTTCTGTCTCTACACTGTTCACTTTATGAACACAACCTACAGCCAACTTAGAGACAGAAGTAGCGGTGCTGAGATCAGGGAGTCACTGCCATGGATTACCACCTACAGCGAATCTTTTTGTAGCTGCCTCAGCGTCCGCAAATCGAGCGCCATGGCTGTAGGTGCGGGTCTTCCTGCAGACAGTGCTGCTCCTTTTCGTGTAGCTGATACTCTCCGACTGTAGGACTCGACTTCGCAGGTGATCTGCGGCGGATAATTGCCCCCAACTGCCGACGTCTACTTTCCCGACTACGAGCTGGGCTCTTAGATCACCGTTTACGGGCACTCTATCTTCTGCAACGCACGCAATACTTGAATGTATATTTGACTTCACCTATTCTCCACGTGGTACAGACATTTCCTGTTCTGTCATCCACGGCCCCCCGCATGCTAGCGCCACTAGATTCGTTTGATTGCTACGGCTTACTGTTAAAGATAAAGTACGAAACCCTCACCTTCAAGCGGTAAAGGGGCGGTTTACGTCTGTACCATATGCCAGACTGAGCAGTAGCTCTTTTCATTGGCACTCGCATGACGTGCCGGCCGGAGTGGCCGTGCGGTTCTAGGCGCTACAGTCTGAAGCCGAGCGACCGCTACGGTCGCAGGTTCGAATCCTGCCTCGGGCATGGCTGTGTGTGATGTCCTTAGGTTAGTTAGGTTTAATTAGTTCTAAGTTCTAGGCGACTGATGACCTCAGAAGTTAAGTCGCATAGTGCTCAGAGCCATCACATGACGTTGTGACGCCTTAGCCCTACGTGCCTTACCAGCCTATTGCAGGAGGCCCTTGCACCACACTCTCTCTCAGCACCCATCCAGTTTTCGGAAGTCCCGCCGCCCTTCCTTTATTTCCTCCACATTTTCCTTGAATCGAGCTACGTCCGTACTGTGATACTTCCGGCGAAGGCGATCTATGCTTTACTTCAGCAGCACAGGTCACCGAATGTGGTTGAGGGCAAGCTTTCCTACGTCGACTGGCGTCGTTTGGCGATCGGTGTGAGCTTCTTATCTTGACACTGACGTCCAGTGTGCATGGTACCTTACTGTCAATGGTGAACAAGTACACCGGCCACGCCTTCAGAGGATTCACCTTTCAGACACCCAGTTGTGTGTCGACCTCGATGTTATGAACACAGACGAGCATCGCCTGATGTACAGATCGGCGAGAAGTGTCTGGTTCTTGGTGCGACCGATGTTGTCCCACCGGCCGGAGTGGCCGAGCGGTTAAAGGCACTACAGTCTGGAACCGCACGACCGCTACGGTCGCAGGTTCGAATCCTGCCTCGGGCATCGATGTGAGTGATGTCCTTAGGTTAGTTAGGTTTAAGTAGTTCTAGGGGACTTATGACCACAGCAGTTGAGTCCCATAGTGCTCAGAGCCATTTGAACCATTTTTTGATGTTGTCCCTAATTACCCTTACGACTCCTCATCAGATACCAACTCAACTGCTCCTCTTTCCGGATGTGGGATACTTTCCGCAAGCAAAGACGGACTCTGTGAGGTGGATTTGTGGACACGCAACACGCTACTTGTTTGCTGACGGCGAGAAAAGTATCCTCGACTTTTGGCATTTCCTTAATGAATGCCATTGTGCAGTGTCCCGCAAATCCAAAAGACAGACAATTTTTCTCCAATTCCCTCCGCATTATCATCCATAACCCTCACCACAGCTAAATACCATGAAGAGTTGATCCCTGCCTCTTCCACTCTTAGAACCGATATATTCACTGGCCATAGGACTGCTTCTCTCGGAAAAATTATTCACTGATAATCCCAATTAGTCTGATACCTTTCTGCGCCCTCCTTCTCGCGTGACGCCGTTTTCCTGATTTTCTCGGTGGTATTAATGATAGAAATAAATAATTTCGTCAACGAAAATATAAAGAATGAAAAGGAAAAATAAATAACCTATGTTCATTGTCCCTCTGCTCCACGTTCCCCACGCTTTCTTTTGTACCTGGAGAGTGGGAACGCGACCTGGTGGCCAAGCCTCTGGTTGCGACCCCTGCCCACTTTGCCCCCACACCTCCCTTTGGACTCCTGGAAGGTTCCTTTTTTTTTTAAAAAAAAAGTCATTGACTAAAAATCAAACCTTCATCGGTCCCGAGTTCGGAATCCATCACCGTTTAAATTTTGATTAACAATCAGCATTTGCGGCCGAAGACTTCCGCCATAAGAAGTCGCCCTAATTCTGCCATCGGCTTTGACAAAAGGGGAGGATGAGCGGACAGAGGATCAGGGCACTCTCTTGCCCCTGGGGTGGAAATTACCCCTAAAGATAGAAGAATCAGCGATAATCAAGGACATGAGCATGCAGAAGGCAATGGAAACCACTGCATTAAAGACATGTAACGTGTATCCACAAGAGATATGGCCTGTAACTGAAAAAGTGTCATGATGATCTCTCTATTGCCAATGATCCCGGAATAGTACTCCATTCGGATCTCCAAGTCGGAGGTGACGATGAGAAAAAGACTAAATAATCAACGCAAGGATATCATTCTATGAGTCGAGGCGTGGAATGCCAGAAGCTTGAACGTTGTAGGGAAACTAGGAAACCTGGAAAGGGAAACGCAAAGGCTCAATCTAAATATAGTAGAGGTCAGTGAAGTGAAATGAAAAGAAGACAACGATTGAAATTTCCTGGCAGATTAAAACTGTGTGCCGGACCGAGACTCGAACTCGGGACCTTTGCCTTTCACGGGCAAGTGCTCTACCATCTGAGCTATCAAAGCACGGTGCGTGAGACTTATTTGTTTTTATTTCCTAAAAGTAGTTTGCGTGGTACGGTATCTGGAATCTTTATCGTCAGAGAGACATTACAGTGAGTCTTCTACGAAACATTCGCAGTTACGTGCTGCGAACATGGAAATAGGAGTACAATCTTTTTCATTGGTCAGAATGTCAAGAAACCTTTTGCAAATTGCTTCGCACCTCTGCATGTACTAGATTTCAAACTTGTTTCGGTGGACCTTCCGCCAGCGATCCCTTGGATTAAACCAACTATTATTCGTGCCACTTCGAGGGCCATTACATTTCGTTAGGACCTAACGTCCCCAAAAGGGCTACCAACTTGCTTCGCAAATAATGTCGATGGTACCTTTGGGGGAGGATACACAGAAATCTAGTAGATTCAGTGGTGCGAAACAATTCTCGTCCACGAGGTGCAAAAGGCTTCTTTAAAAGCTGACCGATGAAAACGATTGTACTTCCATTTCTGTGTTGGTAGTACATAACTGCAAATGTTTTGTAGAAGACCCATTGTAATCGCCATACGACGATTAAGACGCCAGATACCGTACCACGCAGACTACTTCTGGCAAATAAAAACAAACAAACCTCGACCCAGAATCGAACCCTCGACCCCCTGCATGCTAGACATTCTTCGTAGTATTTGGTAGCGGATCACCGTCCTCTATAAGTGCTTCACTCGCTACTGCCCTTTGTTCAACTAGACAAAGGTGTTTACAGATTTTATTGAGAAAATATGGCTAATAGTCGGTATCTTTAATAAATCTCGCGTGTCATCAAGCCGCACATGGAATAGAAATGAAGCCACAAAGCAAAAGTGAGAGCAGTGCATTGCAGATGTCATGTTGTATAAAATGATTTCATAGTTAATAAGGACACCTGGAATATAATGTACTTAAGCACTTTGGTTCTCTTTCTGTTCTATTGTCGGAAGAGAACTTTCTGATATCGTCATTCGTAAATCTAAAAGTGAGAAAGTGTGATAAGTTCAAACACATATTACCCCAAGAATGGTATTGTCTGTGACATCAGATTAAACTACATGTGTAAACATTTTTCTGGTTTAATATTTGTCTGTCATACTTAATTTTGGTAATTTGTGTGAAGTCACGTCATTCTTTTAATTACTATATGTAGATTTATAACTTTTCCGGTCTTCTAAAATCGAACCTTTTCTCTCCCTATTATTATAACTATCCAGCATGAAATTTGAGAGACGTAAGTTTGATTACTGGTACTGCTTAATTTTTCTAGGGTTTTTCAGTTCCGTCATATGACTGCGAGTAGTAGATGAGATGAGATCTGTTTTTTGTGTTGCTCTTACACTGACTACTCTAAGGAATAGAAATATTAAAGGACAGTCATCAGAAAAACTAGACTGGCGATCCTTTACAGAAGCTCGAAACTTAGCGCGGAGTTCAATGCGAGACGCCAATAACAGTGTCCATAACGAAACTTTGTCTCGAAACCTGGCAGAAAATCCAAAGATATTCTGGTCGTATGTGAAGTATGTTAGCGGTAAGAAACAATCAATGCCTTATCTGCGCGATAACAATCTAAATACTATCGAAGACAAGTGTTCCCAATGCAGAATTACTAAACACAGCCTTCCGAAATATTCCAGAATTCGAATCAAGAACAGCTGCCAACATGGGTAAAAAAAAGCAAAAAGCACTCCGTCTTCAAGCCGCAAGCGGCCCATCGGGACCATCCGACCGCCGTATCATCCTCAGGTGAGGATGCAGATAGGAGGGGCGTGTGGTCAGCACACCGCTCTCCCGGTCGTTATGATGGTTTTCTTTGACTGAGCCGCTACTATTCGGTCGAGTAGCTCCTCAGTTGACATCACGAGGCTGAGTGCACCCCGAAAAATGGCAACAGTGCATAGCGGCAGGATGGTCCCCCATCCAAGTGCCGGCCACGTCCGACAGCGCTTAACTGCGGTGATCTCACGGGAACCGGTGTATCGACTGTGGCAAGGCCGTTGCCTCAACATGAGCAACGTAGAAGTAAATACCCTCGGAATAGTGAAGCAACTCGAACGACTTAATAAAAGCAAATCTTCTGGTCCAGACTGTATACCAGTTACGTTCCTTTACGAGTATGCCGATGCGTTAGCTCCATACTTAACAACCATATAAAACCGTTCATCCGACGAAAGATCCGTACCCAAAGACTAGAAAGTTGCAAAGGTCACACCAATATTCAGGAAAGGTAGTAGGAGTAATCCACTAAATTACAGGCCCATATCGTTAACGTCGATATGTAGCAGAATTTTAGAACATATATTGTGTTCGAACATTATGAATTGCCTTGAAGCAAACGGTCTATTGACACAAAGACTACATGGGTTTAGAAAACATCGTTCCTGTGAAACACAACTAGCTCTTTACTCACATGAAGTGCTGAGTGCTATTGACAAGGGATTTCAGATTGATTCCGTATTCCTGGATTTCCGAAAGGCTCTTGACACTGTACCCCACAAGTGGCTCGTAGTGAAATTGCGTGCTTATGGAATATCGTCTCAGTTATGGGACTGGATTTGTGATTTCCTGTCAGAGAGGTGACAGTTCGTAGTAATGACGGAAAGTCATCGAGTAAAACAGAAGTGATTTCATCCGTTTCCCAAGGTAGGGTTATGGGCCCTTTGCTGTTCCTTACCTATATAAACGATTTGGGAGACAATCTGAGCAACCTTCTTCGGTTGTTTGCAGATGACGCTGTCATTTATCGACTAATAACGTCATCGGAAGATCAAAACAAACTGCAAAACGATTTAGAAAAAATATCTGAATGGTGCGAAAAGTGGCAGTTCACCCTAGATAAAGAAAAGTGTGAGGTCATCCTCATGAGTGCTAAAAGGAACTCGTTAAACTTTGCTTACACGATAAATCAGTCTAATCTAAAAGACGTAAATTCAACTAAATACCTAGGTAGTACAATTACGAACAACTTAATTTGGAAGGAACACACTGAAAATGTTGTGGGGAAGGCTAACCAAAGACTGCGTTTTATTGGCAGGACACTTAGAAAATGTAACAGACCTACTAAGGAGAATGCCTACACTATCCTTGTCTGTCCTCTTTTAGAATACTGCTGCTCGGTGTGGGATCTTTAGCAGATAGGACTGACGGAGTACATCAAAAAAGTTCAAAGAAAGGAAGGAAGTTTTGTATTATCGCGAAATATGGGAGAGAGTGTCACAGAAATGATACAGCATTTTGGCTGGAAATCATTAGAAGAAAGGCGTTTTTCGTTGCGACAGAATCTTTTCACGAAATTACAATCACCAAATTTCTCATCCGAATGCTAAAATATTTTTTCGACACCGACCTACATAGGGAGGAACGATCACCACTACAAAATAAGGGAAATAAGAGCTCTTACGGAAAGATATAAGTGTTCATTCTTTCCGCGTGCTATACGAAATCGGAATAGTAGAGAATTGTGAAGGTGGTTCGATGAACCCTCTGCCAGGCACTTCAATGTGAGTTGCAGAGTATCCATGTAGATGTAAATACACACCACGATGACTACACAGAGACCAATAACAAGAATGAAGTTCCAAAAAACAGCGCACAGTGAGACACAGGCTAAAATAAACGCCGAAGGTGGGAAACTTATTACAAACGTATGGCATCCAGATCAGTTAAACAAGTACTGTTGCATTGTACAAATTGCCACTAACGACAGAAACATTTATGTAAGAAAAAAATAAGCGATATTGCCAAAGATTCAAGAGCTGTTAAACAGGATGTATCATTAATAGCACAAAATACGAGGCGTATTTGGAAAGTAAGGTCCGATTTGGCGCGAAATGGAAACCACTGTGAAAATGCAATGATGCTCCGCACAGTGTCTTTCTACAGTGTCTCCAGTGTTCCTGTAGATTGCGCCACATCGCTCTTTTCAGTTCAGGGTGCACAGTGGTCACGTAGAAATGATCAAAACAACAGTGCCTCCCGCCAAGTATGTGGATCTGGTGAAAGAATACGCCTAAAGCTATGCAGCCCACATAACATATATGTCAAGCGTTTCCTTCTTCAAGACAATGAAGGTGCTCCTGCAGCGATTTCGATGGGAAGTGATTGGTCACCCACAGTACAGCCCATAATTGGCTCCCTTCGATTTTCATCTCTGCTCACATGAACCGCTGACTACGAAGACAACACTTTGGCACAAACAGTTGGTGCAAAGCAAAGGCGGCTGCTTTCTGTAACGGGGGTACTGGAAAGCTTGGACAAGGCCACGACAAACGTCTAAGTCGGAGCGGCGACGATTTAGACAGGTAGCTGGAAGGAGTGGCTAATTGTTGCGAATAATTTTTTTTTTATTTTCACTATGGTTTCCATTTCGCGATCGATCGGACCTTTCTTTCCGAACAGCCCTCGTACAACTGTGGGTAGTGTACGATTGTAAAAGTAAAACCGTGCCAATAAACATGGTTCCAGAAACAAACTGTTCGTGGGGAAACTGCGAATGTGTGGTTGGGACCCCACTGACTTCAGTATTAAAAATTGCAGTAGTCATTACAAACGTATTCGTCACTTAAGCTTTTCGATTAGCTCACTATGTAATTGTGTTCAACTTTCAACCAAACGAGACAAGGAATACAGCACTGATTCAGCAAGTTGCACGGAACCGTTCACACTATATTCGCACTGCTTACAGATTTTGCACACTTTGTCCTCGAATCTGGATTCAATAATGCATTAAATTCTGCACTTACAAATTATGTTATAGACTCGCGGTTTAAATTGTAAATCTTGACAGTACAATAGAATTCTATGATTTGAACATTCATGACCAGAAATGTCACACTTATTAAACTACTAGTCACCCGCTCCCACTTCGCACAGGCAGCACTAAGCAGCTGCGGCTGAACAACTTATACAGCGAAACGGGAATTTTTAGACAGGCCACTGCGTAGATTCATGACAGAAGTTCAGAGAACAACGCCTACATCTACACGGATGCTCCGAAAACCGCCGTACGGTTCGTGGCGGACGGTACCCTGTACCACTACTTTTCATTTCCTTTCCTGCTCCTCGCACAAATAGAGCGAGAGAAAAACGAGTGTCTAAGTTCCTCCGTATCAGCCTTAATATTTGTATCTTATCTTGGCGTTACTTACGCGCAGTGTATGTTGGCGGTGGCATAACCATTCGGCAGTCAGCTTCTAATACCGGTTCTCTAAATTTTTTCAATAGTGTTCTTCGAAAAGAACTCCAATTCCGATTTGAGTTTCCGAAGCATCTACGTCACATATACGTGTTGCTCGCAACTACCAGTTACAATTCTAGCAGAAGGCCTCTGAATTGCTTCCATGTTCTCCTACAATGCGACCTGCTGCTGATCCAAAAACCTCGGACAGTATTCAAGAATAGGTCGCATCTGCGTCCGTTTCGAGGTGTCCTTTACAGGTGAACCACACTTTTCTAAAATTCTCCCAATTTACCGAAGTCGACAATTCTCTTTCCCCAGCACAGTTCTCACATGCACATTCCATTTTATATCACCTGGCAACGTTACACTCAGATATGTAAACGTCGTGACTCTGTCAAGCAGTCACTCAACTTCTACACCTTACCGTACACCACAGCATCACCAGCAACCAACCGCCGATTGCTAGCCAGGCCGTCCGCCAAACCATTTATCTATGTCGAGAACAACAGTGGTCCTGTCACACTTCTGTGGAGCACTACTGACGTTAACCTAGTCTCTGATGAACATTCGCCTTCGAGGATAACATACTGGGTTCTATTCTATAAGTAGTCTTCGAGCCACTCAAATACGTCTGTGAAATTATTCCATATGCCTCTATCTTCATTAACAACCTGCAGTGGGGCACTGTGCCAAATGCTTTCCGGAAATCTAGAAATTTGGAATCAACCTGTTACCCTTCATCTATAGTTAGCAGTACATCATGTAAAAAAAGGGCAAGCTGAGTTCTGCGCGAGCAACGCTTTCTGAGGCCATGGTGATTCGTGGACATAAGCTTCTCAGTTTCAAGAAAATTTATTACTTTCGAAACGAGAATATATTCGAGGATTCTGCAGCAAACAGAATTTAGGTATATTGGTCTGTAATTTTGCGAGTCCTTTCGTTTATCCTGTTTATATAAAAGAGTCACCTGCGGTTTTTTCTATTCGCTTGGGACTTCGTGCTGGGCGTGAGATTTGCGCTAAATATAATCACTTTTATATAACTAAAACGATTGATACACTACAGCCGGCCGGAGTGGTCGAGCGGTTCTAGGCGCTTCAGTTGGGAACCATGCGGCTGCTACGGTCGCAGGTTCGAATCCTACCTCGGACATGGGTGTGTGTGATGTCCTTAGGTTAGATAGGTTTAAGTAGTTCTATGTTCTAGGGGACTGATGACCTCAACGTCCCATAGTGCTCAGAGCCATTTGAACCATTTGATTCACTACATGCAAGTGTAGGGGACGTTGATGAAATTGAACAAAAATGTCAATTTTCGATTTAATTTTTATTTGGTAGTACAACTCATGGACAATAAGTTCTCAAAGTTTCAACGTAGAAATCGCATCCGAAGTGCCTGAAAATTAATTAAAAGAGTGACGCGGCCTCCCTGCCACGCCCACGTTCTGAAGCAGCACTTCAATGCCAGCTCAGTGAACAGCGATTCTGTGTATTACTTTCAACCAGACGTGTGCGGGATACATCTGGATGGCCGTGATAAATACTCTTTGGTTTTATAGATCATCTTTGGCCGATCCTGCACTTCTCAAAAAGTGTGTTCACGGTAAAACCCAAAGTCCAAATGAGTCTCTAAGTACACTCATACGGAAACGACGCCCTAAAAACACATTTGCATCTGCCACTGTTGTCAGAATAGCAACTTATGATGCAGTTATTGTTTTTAATGATGAGAACGTCGGGGGAATAAAGGTATTAGAAAGAATGGGCTTGAAGATAGGAAATTTTACTCAAGACATCCTAAGAAAAATAGATTTACAGCGCTTCTCTGCTTCTGAAAAGTCAGTTGAAGACCTGTTAAAGGAAAGAAGACAGACAACAAGAGACCAGAAGAGAAGCCTTGAAGGGATAGACGACCCAGAGCACAAATGTGGTGCCTTCCGAAGAAGTGACATAAGGAAAAAAGTTGGGTTCAATCTTAAGTTGCGTTTCCTGAAAACTTTGTTTTTTGAAGTTTATGTACCTTTTCCTCATATTCTATGAATGCTTTAACTATGAAATTTTGTATACATACTTCTGTAAACCTAATAAACGTTGTCAGAAGAGCAAATTTTGAAATCCTGATTGCAAGCTAAGATATGAGACAAAATTCTTGGAAGTTTGCATGAATGTAAAATTGTACTTGTGGAATTATAATTAAAAAATTGTGAAAACCCTCCTGTTTTACCTATTCCGAAACCCTGATGAGAGAAGCTTACAACTTATAAAGAGCCGAATTAGAGAAATTTTTCTAGAATTCTCTTAAATACTTTCTGAGAAAGGTGAACATACATTATTTTTTTTAATATAAAACTTCAAATTTCATTCAAAAAAAGTTGAACATATACAATCAAAGGATCTTTTACGAATGTGTTACTTTCATGTAAAGCGTGGTACCAAATTACATTGCCATATCTCCAAAACTGTGGATTTGATGCATTTTTGAAATAGTGTGTATTTTTCATAAACATCCCCACTTAAGATACACGAATGTTGTTTGTTCTAAACTTAACTGATGTCTGGAGTGAAAACTCGTTGCAGTGATGGGATCTGCGGTCTACCACACCGGCTGCCGTTGAGCGCGAGCTGCTCCCACTTGCTGGCTAGTCCACTGAAGCGATAGTCTAGCGTGATACGCGTTTCCTGTATGAACTTTTCCTGCATTTCCCAATGCAACGTTGCTACAAAGTACTTTCTGTCACGCATCATCGGTAGGATGCTCCTTCTGCTGCGAAACGTTGGTATACAGCACACTCTACAGCAAATGATTGGTGGACGCACCCTCTACCATGCGAAAGGGTTACGAAGCACCGTCCGCCACACAACACTGGTACAAAGCTCTCTCTGCAACCAAGCATTCATACACAGCACCGTTGGTCACACAACAATGGCACGGGACGAACGTTGCCGCGTGACATCATTACGGAGATTGCCATGTTACTGTGGTGTCACCGCCAGACACCACACTTGCTAGGTGGTAGCTTTTAAATCGGCCGCGGTCCGATAGCATACGACGGACCCGCATGTCACCACTGTCAGTAATTTCAGACCGAGCGCCGCCACACGGCAGGTCTAGAGAGACGTACTAGCACTCGCCCCAGTTGTACGGACGACTTAGCTAGCGATGCAACACTGACGAAGCCTCGTTTATTTGCAGAGAAGATAGTTAGAATAGCCTTCAGCTAAGTCAATGGCTACGACCTAGCAAGGCACCATAGCAATTGATAGTTATCGTATGAATCATGTCTCATCAAGAACGATGTATACAAATGATGGATTAAAGTTATGTATTCCAGCAGCTACGTACTTTTCTTTATAGCATTCATTGCGTATCCTGTTTCAGACCTCACGCCATCCTGCTTGAGTTTAACGCGTGCATTTCGGCGTTCTCTAGCTATACAACAGTAACACTGGTACAAAGTACCTTCTGCCACGCATCATTCATAAACAGAGCTGCGCCAGGTACTGCTATTCCAAAAAGTTTTTCATTCACCACTAGATGTCAGTGGGTTCGTTTTAACGGTGGCGGTAGACGTTAATTCGTCATAGTTCTGCCAACTGCCATGGAATAGTTATGAATTGTACGCACAACCCTTCCTCGTAAATCAGAGCACCTGTCAGTGAAAGACATAACAAAATCTCTAGAATAAATCCTGACATCAGCCCGAATATACCGACAGAACCACACGGGCAAGTTCAGTTTACATATTTACAGACAAATACCATACGTAACTGAGATAGGTAGATGCTTCCAGATTGTTGTCCCGTTGTCGTCTGAATTTTTTATGGAAAAACAGTTTCATCATGATCTGAAAAGAACATGTTCATGGGTGTTGCAGCTGTCTTCAAGGTCCGGTGCACACAATGGCTCGCTACTGATTGTGTCGGTACAAAGCATCCATCTCGCTACTGCATTTAAATACAGCGTGAAATTGTCTGACTGTATGAAATAAAACCATCGTATCTACTGAACGGATTGCGTTAGGACGTTCAAACTGCAGGGTGGCCGTGGAACATAATGGGAATTAGCATGCCCACGCTTGATTTGGTTTAGGGACGAAGCCTACTTTCATTTGGATGGATTCGTCAGTAAGCAAAATTGGCTTTTATTTGGATGGATTCGTCAGTAAGCAAAATTGGCGCATTTATGGCACTGAGAATCCGCATTTCGGAATCGAGAAGTCTCTTCACCCTCAACGGGTGACTGTGAGGTGTGCAATGACCGCTAACGGAATAATCGGTGCGATATTCCTTGATGGAACGGTCACTACAGAACGGTAAATGAAAGTTTCGAAAGATGATTTCATCCCCGTTATCCAAAGTGACCCTGATTTCGACAAGCTGGGGTTCATGCAAGATGGAGGTCTATCCCCATCGATGCAGGAAAGTGTTTGATGTTCTGGAGGAGCAACTTGGGGATCGCATTCTGGCTCTGGGGCACCCAGAGGGGCCAGTTTCATTTACGTCGGCTGGCCGTCATATTTTCCAGATCTGAAGACTTGCGACTCCTTTTTACAGGAGCTATTTTAAAGGCAAGGCAACTGCCTTGCCGCAGCGGTTATACAGGTTCCCGTCAGATCACCGAAGTTAAGCGCTGTCAGGCGTGGCCGGCATTTGGATGTGTGATCATCCGGGTCGCCATGGGCTGCTGCCATTTTTCGGGGTGCACTCAGCCTCGTGATGCAAATTGAGGAGCTACTCGACCGAATAGTAGAGGCTCCGTCCAAATAAAACCATCGTAACGACCAGGTGAGCGGTGTGCTGACCACACGGCCCTCCTATCCGCATTCTCAGCTGAGGATGACACGGCGATCGGATGGTACCGATGGCTTACTTGTGGGCTGAAGACAGAGTGCTGTATTTAAGACAAAATGTGCAGCAATAACCACAATACTTCTGAGCTCAAAACAACCATACAGCAGGTCATCGACAGCATCGATGTTCCGACACTTCTGCGGGTCATGAACAATTTCGCTATTCGTCTGCACCACATAATCGCCAACGATGTCAGGCGTATCTAACGGCTCATAACCTAACCCTGAAAATCTGTAGTGACATTTGCATGTTGAATAAAGTGTGTGTACGTCGTATTTTGTAACTAATTTACGTGTGTTTCATGTAGTTCAATAACTGTCACCCTGTAATTAACAAATAACCAAGTAAAGCGGAATTAGAGAGAATATTTACACAGCACTTAAAATAAATGGTTTGAAGAATAATGTGAATACGGTAATACATATCTTCTTGTTGCAGAAACGACACGTGCTAGATAAAATGCTAATAGAATAGGATGCAAAATTGCCATACAGGTCAGAAATGGTTCAATAAACTAATATGATGCAAAGAGTGTCTGAACTGATGGAAATACTTTTCAGATTGTTAGACTAAACTCAGATTTTGTACCAAGTCTGGTAGCTATCGGTCTCATTGAGAAACAGGTGGTTAGTAACAGCATGTGGACACAAGCAAACTCGCACTGTGCTTAGGAACGCCACAACGTGTGTTAGCCAAATTTTAACTGTATTTGGAGAACGTCTAATGAAATGCACTGCACTGCTCACTCAAATTAATGTGACACCAATCAAAAAGCAGGCCGGACATGCATGAAGCGAGTGAGTGAGGTTCAGGAAGGTATGTGGAGCCTTGCCGGATGCAGTGCCGTGTCCAGCTGTGATTGGTTATCGGCTGCAGATCCATCTCATGAACAGCTCTATCGAAGTCGTGGCACACACTCTCGATTAGGTTTAAATCCATGGGGTTTAGTGATGGGGAGTACGGCAAACTCATCGTGGTGTTCTCCGAACCACGCGTGTACACTGTGAGCTGTGTGACACGTCACATTACACTGTTGGTACATCCCATCGTGCCGAGGAAGATCAAACTGCAAGTAGAGGTGGACATGGTTCCCAAGGAGAGATGCATGCTAGTGTAGATCCGTTGCGACTTCCAGTATAACGAGATCACCAGGCAATTCCACGATGACATTCCCTAGACCATATTGTTCCCTCATCCGTCCTCGATCGGTCCTGGGATCGATTACAAATAGTTCACACTGTACCAGCCGACAGCCACCTGTCCGACGGAGCATAAAACGTGATCATCGCAAAAGCCCACACCTGTCCCCACTCCCAGAAGAAGTCCAGTTGCGGTAGTGGCGTGCTAATTCCAGCCGTCGTAGCCAATGAACAGCAGTCAGTATGGGTGCGTGGAACAGACGCCTGCCGCGGAGAACCGCACGCACCAACGTTCGCTGCACGCTCGTTGAGGAGACGCCGTTGGTAGTCCCTTGTTCATCTTGGCAGTATCTGTCTTATTTCAGTAGCGCTACAGCGCTTGATGAGCCTTGGCTTCTTCAGTAATCTTCCTCTATAATTCTCGATTATTAGCAGCTCTTTTCCACCGGCGCGATGGGTAGCGGCGTTGTCTGAGGCGTCTTGTCACAGTCCGCGTTGCTCCTCCCCCCCCCCCCCCCCCGGTCATAGGTTCGAATCGCTCTCGGGCATGGGTGTGTGTCTTGTCCATTGCGTAAGTTAGATTAAGTAGTATGTAAGCTTAGGAACCGATGACCTAAACAGTTTGGTCCCATATGACCTTTTCACAAATTTCCTATTTTCTTTTCCACCCCAGGACGCCCATACTAGTGAGATCCACTATTACGTTGCCAGACTATCTCCTTCTAGGTCTCCTTTTTCGTCTAGCTGAATGGATTACACCTTTCGTCATTTACTTTGGAATTCTATCCTCTGCCATTCTCTCCACATGTCCTAGCCATCGTATTCGCTGTGATTTTACAAATTTTACTGTGCCCCTACCTTGTATTAACTCTTGTAATTCGGCATTGTAGCGTATTCTCCAGCCTTCTTCCTCCCTTACTGAACCATACATTTTGCGTAGTATTTTCCTCTCAAAGGTTCTTAGTGCATATTTATCATGTTCTGCCAACGTACATACCTCTGATCCGTATGCGGTGAGGGCGCGGACTAGGAAGTTATTTATTAGCAGTTTTGTTTTCCTTATAACAGGGCAATTTCTGAAAACTTGCGTATTTGCAAATTAAGCTTTGTTTCCTGCTTGTATTCTTTCCCTTATATCCTTTCCAATACTGTTATCATTTGTTATTAGGGCTTCCACGTGGTTAAAAGAGAACGCTCCTTTGAAGCGTTCCCCATTGACATTATGTCTTTAGGGCTTCTTCTGGACTTAGATTGTGACATTACCAAAAATTTTGTTTTGTTTTCATTTACTATGAGGCCAATTTCTTAGGCTTCTGTTTCCACAGCCATGTATGTTTCTTGGAGTTTATTGATATTTCTTCCTACTATGACAATGTCACCAGCGTATGCACATACGAGAGTTGGAACTTAAATAGTGGCGACAATTTATTCACAACCTATCCAAAACAGTTACATGTTAGCTCCTGTTACTGTCCTTCAAAATAGTCACCAGCATTGTGTAGAACCTGTAGTCAGCGATGTGGAAGGCGTAGTGTACCGTTAGCAGAAAAAGCCTGTTCTGTTGATGGTGCGAATTGAGCTGTCAAAAGTTATGGTGATTCTCATGTACGACTGTGATGGTGTTATCCTAACGCATTACTTTCCTCCACACAACTGATAGGTTGGAAACTCAAGCGATCTAACATTACAGCCTGCTTTAATTGCAGAACCGTGTAGCCTTAGGAGTGCATGTGCTTATGTTCTCACGTTTCCTCCTGGTACTGATCCCAGACGCTAGAACAATACTTTAAAATTGATAGCGTAGTTGATTTACGTAAAATGCTTCGAACTCCATCCATCTGTAGCTCCATCATGCATAAAAATCACCCGTTTCTTGTTCTTCTTAACCGTCTTCTACTACATCACAACACTTTCAAATCTGTTACTATACACTGATAAAGGGTGTTAACCTTTTCGAGATGGGCGCATCTGGATAAGTCTTGTGTACATGGATAGGCAAGGACTCGCCTACCTCCATTCATTCACGAGATGTAGAATGTAGCGGTCCACTTCTGGTCAGCTGCAGATTAAATCGGTAACGGTGTTGCAAGGCGAGGGGTCTTTCAGTCTCTGATTTTATCCTAGGACTGCAAGAATGCTCTGTGACTTCCATTTGCATAGAGATAGATCGTAAATTTTTCACTATGCATGAGGTGTTAGAAATATGTCGATTACTGTCTGGTATACTTTGATGATGTATGTGTTCAAGAATTCACAATGAATGGACATATTGCACAGTAGTCTATCTTCATTGTCAATGATACTCGCAAAGTAGAGAAGGTGGCGTTTAGCTATGATGCTGAAATTGGGAAACAGGCTGTCGGTTTTTTGGCCAGTGTTGAAATTACGGTAAAACTGCTAAAATTGATCGCACTATCAACAATGATGCTTATTACTACAATACATCGACGGTGCCTTTTCTATACCATCCGTCTCTGGCATGCTATTGTTACTACATAATGATTGACTGACATCACTTGTTTGAGTTGGAGAAAGAGTTTTGCTGGAGGGGAAACACCTTCTGGGAATTGCTAGAACTGGAAAAGTGATCGCTTACATGACTGCAGTAAGAGGAATCAGTCGAAATCGAACTCAGATCCATCAGCTATTCTGTCACTGTGACAGATGAATTTAAGTGTAGAGGTCATCAGTAACCTTCAGACAACAGTTTGGAAACTCTCCACAACGCCACCAAACTCTCCCCGTTTCCTTATGTTGTAACTGTCTTTTATTTAAAATCATACACTGTGTGTTGTGTTATGGTAACAGCAGTAAAAACATGATATACACCAAATGACGTCTACTTTTTTGCGAGAGGCAAAATGTCAGTTTAGAACCTGACACTGACCTCGAAGTCGTGGCGAGAAAAAAAAATGTGTGGCAGTGTACAAAGTGTGTTACAGCAGAAAAGTAATGTTTCAAACAACGACACAGGATCACAGGGAGCGTCTCTTGTGACTTACAGTGTAGCCTGTGGGATACAGTCATCCTCCTACAGTACAGGTGATGAAACTTTAAACTGTTCTGTGTAGTGGATTAATACCTGTATATTTATTGGGTTCGTCACATGTGCTTGATGCCAGGATGCATGTGGTATTTGTTTTCATTATATGGGAGGAGAGAGAGGCGGTAGAAACCTTATCAAGTTCTCTGTTCGATGAAGTTAGTTGACCTTTTACAGTTCGTAATTTTTTACTGGTGGATGGTACAGAATAACTATGATAGATTATTGGGGTGATAGACGTGAAAGGGTCCTGTGGATCTGTAGTACCTGTTTGTAGTTTCGAGAAGCTCCACAATGCAGTAGCAAAATTCACGTCCTTCTCCCAGTTCCCATACTATCTTTTATATTACCTCATGTTGCAGGAGCAGGCTTCATTTCCATCGAATGTTCAAAACAGTTCTGTCGAAGTAGCTCAGCTTAGCCTGTTTCGACACAGCTTGCAGAAACTGGCAGATATAGCTTTCTCCGACTTCTACTGAGTTCCTACTTACTTTGGAACGATCACTGGGGAAAAGCTGCAGGGATGGTAGCGCAGAGGCTCAGGGGCAGTTGCAAGATGCATAGGGACTACCAAAAACCACGTGGGAATTTTACTGTAGCAGATATGTTCGAGAAATGTGACATGTTTCGAGATATGAGAGTGCCAGAAATATGATTCACTAGTGGCTGTAATCATTAAAGGACTTCCCCATAGGACCCAACGCAGGTATGTTTCTATCTTCAGCATAGCACTAGAGACCTGAAAATCTAGTGTACAGCTCTTACGACGTCAATCAGCACACCATCTACTACTGTTTGTGACCCTTCTTAACCAATCATCGCCAACAGCTCAGTGGATATATCGCAGAACCTCTGACATGGCATCGAGATAGAATGCATGACAAGTACTGCAGAAAAATCTAGTGATGTGGGCGTGAGGGAGTTGCAAATACCGGTTTCATACCACATTCCTTAGCTGAATCACATTCAAAATTCGTAGGTAATGCCATATGTGGATTTATAAAGCCGGTATAGCTTTTAACATGGTTACTTGTATGCACCTGTAGGGTCAAGACTGATTGTAATGGTAATATGGTTGTGTTTTTTTTATAACATATAGTGGTTTGTAAGACGACTATGCCTCTCTTCTAAGACACAGTGGTAGCACCAGCAAGAAAAACTTATGAGACACGTCCACCCTTCGTTGATTTTCGGTCAGTATTATTCTTATCGCCGGCAACCAGTTATTGGCGAAGTATTATACTTAGTAGTTGGGGGTGTGTGATAGGTTGGTCTTGAGCGTCAGGTTTATAAAGAATGTACGTGTGTTCCGGTATGTGCAAAGGGAATGACTATGACCAGTTGTAAAGAAGGTATGGATCGACATGGAATACTATGATAGCAAAGGGAAGAGGATGTCAAGTGATAAGAATGGTATGGATATTTCTATTTCCAGGGACACAGCCATCATCAGGATGTATTTCCGATACTTCACTCATTGTAGAATGTCGTTAAACTGGGGTGCGTGCCACACAGTGCCAGTGGTCTGTGGAGGGAATGATTCACATTTCTGGCTAACAGTAGGAGCTGTCTGAATGGAGAGACCAGTTGGGATGCAGAAATGTAGCTGACATAACCGTTTCGTCTTCTAGATGGCCGAATAGCGAACTAATACTCAGTATATATTGGACAGCTTTCGTGATCGTGTGGAAATTTTAGAAGATTCAATATGGACTTGTTGCTGCACATTTCACACCTTAAGTTAGTTTCACGTAAAGGTCTTTGCAGACGAAATAATTTTCTGATTACTCAATGGTTTACAGCAGGCTCCACCTGGCTAAAGTTTTGAATTTCTAGAGAAATAATCTCCAGTCTATATCTTCGGAATTATGTTGCGCGAGTGGTACTGCTATGCAAGTGATGTTGCTATGAGCTTGATATCGAGAAGTATCGTGAAAATGGTATGATATTCTGACAAATCATGCGAAATTAGATATTTTCTTGTAATCCCAGAGTCTGGAGGTGGGTGTAGAAAAGGAAGCAAGCAAGCAGGTCAGAACCAGAAACAGTAATGTCTTTGAGCTGAGGAGAACCGACCCAATCGTTATACAGCAGTTCTGAGAGTGACTTCAGTCCACTGAGGACGCTCTGATCACTCGTTGGGAGTGGACGACCACCTGACCTTGCAGGAAATATCTAGTGCTGCAAGGAGTATACTTACGGTCAATGTGCTCACGCAGTCTGTCTTTGCAGTATAGGCCCTATGTACGGAGGTCTGGTGGTCGATAGCTATACAAATGATGTAAGAGGGCCGATTTTGTGTGGCGCAGGATACAAATTGTATGTTTACTACATCAACACAGTGCGCACTGATATAATTTCAGGTTGGGGATCGGTTTCACACTCTAATATTCAAGCTCCAATTCTCAGTGACAGAGCAGTACAACTGAGAAAGAGTGTTTCTGTACTCGACAATCTGTACACTGCTTTTCAGGGTTTAATTTTCGGTGGAATATGGTGATCAGTACAAAATAGTTTTTGCCACTGAAATTCTCTTCTGCAGAAAGAAAAAAAAGGTGGCCAGTGCTCCCACACTGGCGGTATCAGTAAGTGGGCAGGTAAATTCCATAAGAGCCAACCATAATGCTCCATTAATTCACAAGATATCCTTTGCCCCAGGAAGTAGGAGCATCTACGGACTGATTTGAAAAAGTGGAGGCAAGGTACCTATGGATTGTTCTGAGAAAGCAAGTGTTCAAAGACAAGTTGATGCAGACCATCCATCTCTAGCAGGGATTCCGTCACTCATCTACCACTGTGGCATTAGGACATCTCCAGAACAGTAGCTGTATGATACTGAAAATTCCCGTCATTTTTCTCTTTTCTAAGACAATGCTTCCAGTTCTGTCTATGTAACTGTCCTGATTTCCCCCTTCCCTACCCGCCATCTGTGCTTAGACAGTTCTCTCTTTCCAAACAACAAGAATGCTTTTATGATTAATGGTGTTTTCGCGAGAGTGCACAGACATGATGAAGCTTTTAGCAGTGAGAACGTTTAACATTTCTGCAATGCATGTTGTCAGCAGGGCAAACATTTAGCAGCGATGCAGCAATGCAGGAAAGCACACGTGCATGACTAGACACAGCACACATGACCCGTTAGGATCGCTAGGAATAATGAGGGCTGTTTAAATCTTGGAAGCATTGCAACGGATTTCTATAGCACATCCAGAGGGGGGACTAGGCTGTTATTTATATATATGTATGATGTCAGTATAATACCGAGAACATTTTAGATGCTATGCAAACTTCTCTTGGCGCTGGACACACACCGCAGCTATTCATCATCGCGCCAGCAACGGTCCCAGGTGAAGAGATGCCGCCACCTCATGCTTGTGGGACCCGAAGAGACATCTGTGCGTGGCTCGAAAGCTGACGGTCACGTCTTCACTTCCCGGGGGCCGCCGATCACCCCGACTTCTGGGGCATGTGCTGAGTTGGTGACATCGGCGTCATTCACACGTTGGAGCCTCTCATATGTTGTGGTTGATTGTAGTTAGAAAGCGTTTTTTACGTGCAGTAAGTGTTTGATGACTGCATTATTTTCGGTTGTTTAACCATTGTGAGTATGATTGCATCGCGTTACACATGAATTATTTTTTAATATTTTACGAGTTGCTTGCATGTCTGCACGCTGTCTACTGCATTATTTCGGTAATTTTCGAGTTTTTGCGTGTCTGTACATCAGTCTACTGCATTATTTACAAGTAGTTTGCAGGTATGTAAACTCCAAGTACATCAGAGTGAATGTTTTGCATCAGTGTCATAAAAATACCATGTCAAATCCATCCCTAAATAAATTGTTCTGAAATAAATAAAGTACACTCTTTCCTCGCTCCAGCAGTCGAGAAGGGGCTGAGTTCTTTTCCCGCCATTTTTGCCCTCCAGACCGACATCTTAGATTACATCACAGGATGGTGGGAGTACTGTGTACTATTTCAGTTGGACTCCAGTTTTTGTGGTGGACACACTGGTAGGTGGTATTGCCTCATATTGTTTAAATGAAGACTGCCGGCAAAATAAAGACTTACGTCCATCCTACCCACCAGCCCAGCATAGGTTGAGTAGTTGTCCCACCATTTTCCTTCCTCCAGACCTCCATCTTGGATTACATCATGGGAGGGGCGTTGGCACACTTAGGTGGCGGTACTGTGTACTAGGTCAGTTGGACTCTGAACCTCATGGTGAACACACTTGATAGTGGTACTGCCACTAACTGTTTGTTTAAGGACTGTTTAAATAACGACTTCTGTCCATCCTACCCAGCAGCGGCTGAGTCATTTTCCCACCACTTCCTAGGAAGAGGTGGTGGTCAGATGACTTAGGTTTGTGGAAGTAGCCTAAGTGACCTCTTTTCCTCCTATTTTTGTACGTTAGTTGAGGTAGCTGTGGTATGTTGCATTGCCCTGCTGGAATTGGAACTTCCCGCCATTTTCTGGGGGAAGGTCGAGGAAGGGAGAATGGAGGGGGATTGGGTTAGTGGAGGTAGCCCAATTGACCTATCTTTCGGCTGAAATTTGAAATTCCCACCATGATGTTATTGTGACATTTCCATATTTATCTCTGCCATCTTCGATACACCAACTAGAATAAATTTGGCAAAAAGGCAGATTTAGACACCTGGTGTGGTGACCCATACACAGCAAGTTTCGCTGAATAGTCATTGGGGAGATAGTGTTGGGAGCCCCTTGGTTCATCTGAGCCGTCACTTGCTTCACTGTTGTACATGTGTTCATACGTAGACATCTGTGCATTCGTCGTTCACTCCTTTCATTTATCTCTGTATGTCCACCTTTTCAGAGGCAGTTGAGGGACTCGGCTGTTCAATACAGGATGTCAAATTAAATTCCTTTTAGCCATCTAGTTTCCAAACTTATTTTATTTGGCTACCAGTAACAGCGTTTTACTGCGCCATCTTCAGGCCTCTGACCGACATGTAGGAAGATCTTACCTCGTTTCTGGTGAAAACAGGAGCCAGCAAAACTGGTATTAATAGATATCTGTTTGCTACAGCGATCATCTGCTCGGCAGATGATATCTACGTTTCTTCCTGCCACCGCAATTCACTAATTCACAATATATCCAATCTTATCCTATCCACTTCCGTTTTAATTGTTCTAAGCAACATAACTGATTTATTTTTACTATTCTAACCAACATAACTGATTAACGTATCTTTTCACTCACAGGTATTGTGAACTTCGTTAGCTTTCTGTCATGAGAACCACTTATGACGTATTCCTATACCAGTGATCCCAGTAGGATTGTGTTTTAACTCTGGAATATTTTTACACAAGAGGGCACGCTATAGTATAGCTGCATGTCGTCAGGACACATAATGATTGAGATTTCCAGTCTGCTATGAGCCGCTTGCTGTATCAACGAGCTTGTGACAAGATACTTTTGGCTAAACGTTACGAGATCAACCGGATTGTTCGCATCCTTCCTGGCTCTTCTACGTACATGCTTTCGTTGTGACTGCGCCTACGATACGCATATGTGCACCAGTGATACACGGATTGCACCCATACTTGGCAAGATGAGTATTTCGTGTGATGCCCAATCTTCCATATTGTTTAGTCTGTAATTTCTACTATATCCATCCTTCTCCTATCCACTTCCGTTTCAAATTTTCTAACCAACCTAACTGATTAACAGATCTTCTCGCTCTGAGCTATAATGTGCTACATTTGTTGGCTCTCATGAGAACGTTATCTGAAGTATTCCTGACTGGAGATTCGAGTGGAAGAGTATTTTAACTCTGGAATATTTTACCTAAGAAGGCAACCTACAGTGCAGTACATTATATGTCCTTGGGACATATAATGTCTGCCGCTTCCATTGTGCTTTTAGCTGTTCACATTAATTCATGCTTGTACCAACGTACTTTTGGCTAAACGTTACTAGGAGAGGTTAACTGGATTGTTCGCATCCTGCTGCTACTGAAAAGGCTGCTGTCACCCTTTGGGAATTATAGGTTTGTCTCGCCCCTCCACAGATACCCTTTCGTTGTGACTGCATGTACGATACAGTTATCTGTCCCACTGATACACGGATCCCACCCCAACTTGGTAAGGTCCGTAGTTGGTGGAATGTTCAATGTTCCATATTCTGTTAATCTATGGGTAATGTACTTATACTGGGCAGCTACGATCACGACGATCAGCGTAGTGATAATCTATTTCGTTCATGATGTTTGCTCATATCTTCATCGAGTGCCATATGAAATGTGGTGTAAGTATCGCACCAGATAGACACCTACATCCTCGCCAACAACACGCGTAGGATTGTGGAAGCAACTAAATGAAACATATCCCTTGAAGGTAATTTAATACTGGATATCGAAATGCAGTATACCTTAGCTTTGTCACTTAAGTAGCAGCTCAGTAGTAAAATAATAATTTATTATTTTGTGTATTACTTATTTAAAAGAAGGAGAACGATTTGATGAAAGTGATAGTTGGATGCTACTAAAATATCGCTGCCGCTGAAGAGTATGCATTCTTTTATTTAAAAAAATGGAAAAAATAAAAAAAACAACGTCATATCACGAAGGAATCATCCGAATGGGACTGAAAACGGCAGATGTGATTTGTACTGAGCATGGCAATAACGTATTGGTCTACCTCAGACCTGTACGCAAGCAATCATTCGACTTCGAATTGCTTGGCAGAGTTATTGGATGTCCCCGTGTGGAATATCGTGCCAAATTCTGTCTAGCTGGAGCGTAAGAGAGTTAAAATTCCGAGCTGATTGGAGGGCCCTGCCCGTAACCCTCCAACTGCTCTCAAATGGATAGTCATGCGGCGATCTTGCTGGCCAAGGTAGGGTTTGGCTATCAGGAAGATAAGCAGAAACTCTTGCTGTGTGCAGACGGCCATTATCTTGCTGAAATGTAAGCCCAGGATGGCTTGCAAATGAAGAGGGCTACAAAACGGAGGATAGAATATCGTCGCCGTACCGCTGTGCTGTGGGGTATCCAGGATGACAACCACAGGGGGTCCAGCTGTGAACAGAAGTGGCATCCCAGACCGCCACGACTGGCCGTCTGGCCGATTGACGGACGACAGTCTGTTTCGTATCCCACCAGGTCCGGGGTGTCTCCACACAAGTCTACGCTGGTCATCGGAGCATATTTCTGATCGCGACACAACACTGAAGACAATTTTCCTCCATCAAATGAGGTATCAGGCCGTAGACGTATGTGGAGACATCAAAGTGAGAGTCTGGATGCCACCCTCACTATCGCTCGCTATACGGCTCGAAAAACAGGAGTGATGATACGGGTTTTCATTTTTTTCATAGCGCTGTGGTAAGTCGACGATATTTTATGCTGCAGTTTGCGGTCCTTCATGGCAATCCACTCTGAGCTCACATTTCAGCAAGGTAATGTCCCCTCGCAGTCGGTGAGATTTTCTACTGCTTGTCTACGTGCGTGCCAAACCCTACCTTGCCCAGGAAAGTCGCCGGATCAGCCTCCAGTCCAGAACATTTGGAACGTTATGGAAAGGGCCTTCGAACCAGCTCTGGATTGTCGCGATCTAAGGCGCCAACTGGACACAATTTTTCATGATATCCCCTAGGAGGTCATCCAGGAACTCTATCAGTCAATACCAAGCCGAATAACCGCTTGCATAAGGGCCGGGGATGGACCAACGCTTTATTGACTTGCTCGATTTGTGGCGGTTTACTTTTGAATAATCCCGAATAAATCATCCATATTTTCTGAAATTTTAATCAACTGTTTGTCTGTGCATGTACACCAAATCTACCAATTTCCTCTCTCATTCTGTTAACTTCTTCGTGATGCGTCTTTTTCCTTGTCACAGAGTCTGCTCGTATTCTTAGCTATTAAGGTCAGTGTGAGTATTGTAAATTACTCAGTTATAATTATTAAAATTAATTATAATCCAATTAAGACGCTGTATGCCGCATATAATAAGCATGTAATAAAGTGTAGCATAAAGTAGTTTCTGAGGAAAGCGAAATACGTGACAGAACCATGTTACTACCCGGTTCTTTAGAAAAACAAATTTACAATATCACCACTGTTATTTAAAGGAAATAGGAAGCCCAGGATCACTGGTGATTGGTGATGGACAAGCTTGTGATTATTTTACAATTTTAATTTGGCTCAAAATAGACTTTATTATAAACTTCAGTTCGGACATTTGCCCCTTTACTGATGCAATATACAAATCATCGCTCTGATTGAATTACATAAACACGAATAAGAATCATATCACTTTGCGTCTGTAACCACAATCATTGATAGTAGGCACGGTGAATAATCAGTCGCAAACAATCGGTCTTGCTTAACCATGTCTCAAGAGACTAATAACATTATACACTTCCAACCTAAATTACACAGCCCCATAATACCACAACTTCATATAGAACAGCTTAATAAAGCTGAACTGTCCACATAAAGGTCCACAGTGAAACGTGCTTATACTAAAAATACAAAGTGGGCCAACCAAGGTCGCAAAACTTGCACGCAGGAATAATAACAAGTTGCACGTTTTTAAAGATACACAAATGATTAACATAAGTGTCAAATAAGAAGGGCTTGTAATAACTCAACCAGTAAAATGACTTACAGAAACACAAATATTAACAAGGTGGCCTCACTTAATTAACGGATATAATGACTGAGAATGATTCCCAAATTGCACTTAACTTTAGTGAACCGCCTTAAGGCCCATAGCATTATTTGGAAGCAATAACGCTACAGCTGGTAGCCAATTGGAGGGGCGTTCACTTCCCACGGCTTGTACACAGGGTCATATAGCAGGCGGCATATACACTCCTGGAAATGGAAAAAAGAACACATTGACACCGGTGTGCCAGACCCACCATACTTGCTCCGGACACTGCGAGAGGGCTGTACAAGCAATGATCACACGCACGGCACAGCGGACACACCAGGAACCGCGGTGTTGGCCGTCGAATGGCGCTAGCTGCGCAGCATTTGTGCACCGCCGCCGTCAGTGTCAGCCAGTTTGCCGTGGCATACGGAGCTCCATCGCAGTCTTTAACACTGGCAGCATGCCGCGACAGCGTGGACGTGAACCGTATGTGCAGTTGACGGACTTTGTACGAGGGCGTATAGTGGGCATGCGGGAGGCCGGGTGGACATACCGCCGAATTGCTCAACACGTGGGGCGTGAGGTCTCCACAGTACATCGACGTTGTCGCCAGTGGTCGGCGGAAGGTGCACGTGCCCGTCGAAATGGGACCAGACCGCAGCGACGCACGGATACACGCCAAGACCGTAGGATCCTACGCAGTGCCGTAGGGGACCGCACCGCCACTTCCCAGCAAATTAGGGACACTGTTGCTCCTGGGGTATCGGCGAGGACCATTCGGAACCGTCTCCATGAAGCTGGGCTACGGTCCCGCACACCGTTAGGCCGTCTTCCGCTCACGCCCCAACATCGTGCAGCCCGCCTCCAGTGGTGTCGCGACAGGCGTGAATGGAGGGACGAATGGAGACGTGTCGTCTTCAGCGATGAGAGTCGCTTCTGCCTTGGTGCCAATGATGGTCGTATGCGTGTTTGGCGCCGTGCAGGTGAGCGCCACAACCAGGACTGCATACGACCGAGGCACACAGGGCCAACACCCGGCATTATGGTGTGGGGAGCGATCTCCTACACTGGCCGTACACCACTGGTGATCGTCGAGGGGACACTGAATAGTGCACGGTACATCCAAACCGTCATAGAACCCATCGTTCTACCATTCCTAGACCGGCAAGGGAACTTGCTGTTCCAACAGGACAATGCACGTCTGCATGTATCCCGTGCCACCCAACGTGCTCTAGAAGGTGTAAGTCAACTACCCTGGCCGGCAAGATCTCCGGATCTGTCCCCCATTGAGCATGTTTGGGACTGGATGAAGCGTCGTCTCACGCGGTCTGCACGTCCAGCACGAACGCTGGTCCAACTGAGGCGCCAGGTGGAAATGGCATGGCAAGCCGTTCCACAGGACTACATCCAGAATCTCTACGATCGTCTCCATGGGAGAATAGCAGCCTGCATTGCTGCGAAAGGTGGATATACACTGTACTAGTGCCGACATTGTGCATGCTCTGTTGCCTGTGTCTATGTGCCTGTGGTTCTGTCAGTGTGATCATGTGATGTATCTGACCCCAGGAATGTGTCAATAAAGTTTCCCCATCCTGGGACAATGAATTCACGGTGTTCTTATTTCAATTTCCAGGAGTGTATTTATATATAATCTGACCGGCCCACAATGAGCGGTCCTACAAGAATCCATAACCTCGCCGACGCCAGGGAACGAGCAGTCTTAACAAATGTCCTGCAGCACAAATAGATTCCAATGATAACAAGGTCAAATCACAGCCACACTGGAATATATAATAAGCACGCTCCACAAATTCTTGAGGAGCATTACTCTAACATTACCCGTCTCCCAGTAAATTGGCGGGAAACTTAGAGATCACTTCCAGTTGCCTTAAGGCACTTTCAACATTAAGTAAATATACCAAATGCTGCCGGGCACGTACACAACCGCATCCAGCCCCAAAGCAGACAATATGTGTTAAACAAGTTTAAATCGGCTTGAAAACCACTTAAAACACTATCCACGGCTGATCAAAACGGAATGAGGAACATCAGCCTCTTTAAAATAACCACTGTGGAACCAAGTTCAGAATCATCTCCGGCAGCTACCCATGCCACAATAAGTTTCAACAACCTTCTTAGTTAAACGCAAAATAAAAGTCATACGTACCTTGGAGCTTGCAAATTACTAGTTGGGAAGCTGTTTAGCGTGAGACGACGAACCCACCACAAATTTGCACGTCAAAGCGCCCAATGATCGGCACCGTACATCCGACGCGACGAAAGACAAGGGCGGCGAGCACGGTGAGGGCCGTCATGCACCACTGTTAGGGACGCCGACTTGTTTTCAACAAAAGTTGGCCCGTTGATCGCCGACCGGAGACTTACACGTTCACCCGGAAAACCCGCCGGGGAAGCAGTCAAAGATAGTACAACACTAGAATATCGATATCAGCGATGGAAGCCGAACACCCTAGCGCCAGCCGCCACGGCTCAGTAACATTTAAATTTCAGGTTTACAAATATGTAATTCTAGTTAATCATGTAATTAGTTCCTCAGTTGTATTACTGAAATTTATGCCATTATTCAGCATTGTATATATTCAAGTCGTGTGTTTCCTTATTGTAGAAATTAGTTAGAAACTGAAAATATGAGATTGTCCACATAGCAAACAATCAGAACTACATAACTGACTGATTACAGCGTTACTGGTATTCAAAAATCACATACTGATCAAAAATAAAGATAAATAGGTAAATAAAATCAGAGTGTTTATGAGCGTAACAAAATGTGGGTCATATGGAATCGTATAATTCAACACGAATTTCTCGGTCCATCACTCTCCAACCTCTTCTACTGTTGTCTTGAAATTTTGTGTCACATACGGAACTGTTTGTCATTTCTGCCGCGTACCTCTACAATATCTCATTTATGTCTTCAGTAGTCCTTTTTTTGCTATTCTGTGCAACTGAGGCTCAGCTGCCTAAATTCCACTGCAGGACGTGATAGGCAAGAGACCCATTTACTCGTATATTTCGTCCGTCGTCAGAACTGTTTTAGTTACTGTCACAGCGATAACCCCACTAAAGGTTGGACCACATGGCAAACTAGCTCGTCGACATTTATTTGTGCGTGTATGCGTCATTTCGTGAGGAATGTTCCCGTCAAGAGCACTCGCGGTATGTAATAGTAAAAAGAGAGAATATGGACGACAGAGACGGACGGGGCGAAAAAGTTAAAAACAGTAAAAAAGGAAACGCGAAGTAGCGGCACAGCTAATAGCCATTTATTATGGAAATTTTTAAATCGAGTGATGCGTTCGCTGGCGAGGAGCGCGCGTGTGCGCGCGTCTGCACGCGCTGCGTACGTGTGCGTCAGAGTAGGGCAAGCGGCCGCGGTCTCGCAGTCCACACATCCATTACCTTCCGCATATTTGTGGGAACCGCCGATAAATTAGCGCATATTTGATTCATAGCCCCTAATTTCGGAGACTGCGAGGGGCAGAGACGAGAGGTTTCCGTGACACTGAATAATGGCCCGCGGTCTAGGAATTCCTCGCCGCCGGATAAATTGGCAGGGCAGCTCTGACACGTCGGTTCCATCTTTCTGCCGTGAGTGGCCTCTGGACTGTTCATTGGGAGTGATGGAGGTGAAACGCAAAGGGTATCGTCGGCATGTAGGCAGCAACAACTTGCGGCGAAATGAGGCTACATTAAAAAGAGAAAATTCCAAAGTGGTGTAGTAGTTAGCACAAATGATTCCCAGCATTCTCGAGGGCATCGTTTCATTTCACATTTCGGCCATTCATATTTATGATTTCCGCCTTTTTACCGAATGGCTGAGGGGAAAAACAGCGAAGTGATTCCTTCTAGAAGAACATAGCCGACTTCCTCCAACAAATTGCCTCCTGTCTTATCTTGCGCTTCGTGTCTAATGACCTCATAGTTAATGGGAACTTGATAACCTAATAATGGAGGAGAAAAATATATCACGTAACTTGCTGCATCGAGTTTGGAAAACTCCTAAGTTTTCAGTTATTTTCTTTTCTGTGGTATGGAACACGATGGTGGAAGTCTCGCATGTGTGATATTACTTGTAACCTAATGTTAGCGCAGGCTGCTCTTTTATTTTCATTTTTGTTAAACACGACTGGTGTCAGCATCAACGACCATTTTCCAGTTGTTGTGTGCCCTTGTACTCCCACAACGATAGACGATTCTGTTATATAATCCCAGCTTTTCTTGGTTCCTCCATTATACTCTTCAGGGTCTAAGCCTGACTACATATACACTTTTCGGTGTGTGACGGAGGGTGCTCTTTTGTACTACTGTCGTTATCCCCTTACCCCAACCCCCCCCCCCCCCCCAACCATACACACACAAACACACACACACACACACACACACACACACACACACACACACATACCACGCCGTCCTTTACCTGTTTCAACACTGAAGAGTTCCCAGGATGAATGATTGCCGATAAGTCTCCATGTTGGTTCAAATCACTCTAATTTTAACTTTGTGGTCTAACTTCGCAAGATATTCGTAGCAGGAAGCATTATATTTGTTGACTGTTCTAGGAAGAAACGCTCTCAGGACGTTGAACGGAAAACCACACCGTGATTGCACAATGCCTCTTTTGCAGCGTCTGCTACTGGTTTTGGTTGACCATCTCTGCGAGCCTTCCGTGCATACTAAATAAAGCTGTAGCGAAACGCGCTGCCCTTCTTTGGATTTTCTATATTTCATCTACCATTTTTATCTAGTACTGATCCCATACTGAGGGGCAATGCTCAAGTATTGGTCGAGCGTCTGTTTCGTAAAGTAGCTCCTTTGTTGACGGACTACTTTTACTGACGGTTGTTCCAGTGAATCTTAGTCTTCCACCTGCATTTCCTGTGACTTGTTTTAAGTGGCCGTTCCACTTGAAATACCTCCCTAAGCGTACTCATAGATTTTTTTTTTTTTTGGAATAATTGAGGCCAGTGATTGTTCTGCAACCGTGTTTCTGAGAATGTGTATGCAATTCATTACCTTTCTTTATGTTGAAGGGCGACTGCTACGTCCTTCATTAAGACTCGAATCTCTGCCGATCTTTGTGCATTTCGCTGCAATTTTCTAGCGCTGCTACTTTATACAACAGCATCATCCGCGAAGGGCCTAATGGAAGTTCCGATGGCGATGTTATCTACATATGGGCGTGGACCTATAATACAGCCTTGGGGACGACCGAAACCACGTTTACGTCTAAGTCAGTTGATCTGATATACCGTACGCTCGTGTTTAGTTCATTAGACGGCGGGTCGGAAGTGTATGCAATGCCTTACGGAAGTCCACGAACATGGTACCTGTATGGACGACGGTATCTATCTCCTTCCGGGACTAGTGAACAAACATAACGAGCTGGGTTTTAAATGATGCTTCATTTCGGAACCCGAGGTCATTCTTGCAGACCAGATTTTGCGGACTCCGGAAACGTCGTGATACGTGAACATAAAATATGTAGCAAAATTCTACAGCTGACAGACGTCGGATATATAGCTCTGAATGTCTCTTTCATGACCCTTCTTGAAAATGGGAATGATGTGCACATTTTTTTGCACTCATCAGGGACACTTCGCTCTTCCAAAGGCCTACGGTACGCGGCTGCTAGAGAACGGCAAGTCCTTAAGTAAACGGTATGTAGAATCGTCGTGAAACCGGTGACTTTCGCACATTTATGCCCAGGGAACGGCATCTCACTGACTAGATTCCGTGACTAAGATGGCGCATGCTATGTGGCATAAAAGTGACGCCATCACCAGGTGCACAACGGGGAGATATTGCACCTGACGATGGTGATGGATGCAATTATTGACGCGGTATGTAAAACCGAGATCCTTTTATACAAGGATTCCATGGCGAAATGCTTAGTAATCAACTTTTAAAGATCCAATTACACACGGTTTTTTCTTTTTTTTACTGAAATATTAATTTAAAGTGTAAGGAGAGGATAATGTATTTTGAACCATTACAAAGGGATGGGACAAGGGCATTAAGTGGAGGAAAATGCTTCCATTAAAAATTTAAAAGAAATTTGATGCATTTTCCCACCTTCATGCTGCACAAAACATTTGTGGAGGAACTGAACGATAACCTAAGAGGCACCACACTCAAAGCCGCCTTTGTCTCTGGAGAAGTAAGTAAAAAATGAAACTGTATCAGTCAGTCGTATTTATTCATTCTGGACGGACCTATACAAATTGCGCCACAGCTATTGCAGTTATAATTGATATTTTTTAAAGACTGTTAGGAAGTTAGTACTAAGGGTTGCAGTGCCTGTAATATTATCGGAACAACAAATTTTTTAGTCCAACGATCAATAGTTTCATTTAGAGAGTGAATTCATATGAAAATGTCGTTATTTATTTTCGGTGTCTTTGCGTAGTGCGCAATTTTTAAATCCCTTCGTTAACCTGTGACAAAGATTTGTTCTTGGTTTTAACGTTTTCCGTTGAATTATTTTGTTAACGACGCCCTTAGTGGCGAAACATCTTTTAATGCTAAAAGGAGGGACTGTATTTACCAACTGCCGACTTCCTCTACATCTACATCTACATCCATACTCCGCAAGCCACCTGACGGTGTGTGGCGGAGGGTACCTTAAGTACCTCTATCGGTTCTCCCTTCTATTCCAGTCTCGTACTGTTCGTGGAAAGAAGGATTGTCGGTATGCCTCTGTGTGGGCTCTAATCCCTCTGATTTTATCCTCATGGTCTCTTCGCGAGATATACGTGGGAGGGAGCAATATACTGCTTTACTCTTCGGTGAAGGTATGCTCTCCAAACTTTAACAAAAGCCCGTACCGAGCTACTGAGCGTTTCTCCTGCAGAGTCTTCCACTGGAGTTTATCTATCACCTCCGTAACGCTTTCGCGATTACTAAATGATCCTGTAACGAAGCGCGCTGCTCTCCGTTGGATCTTCTCTATCTCTTCTATCAACCCTATCTGGTACGGATCCCACACTGGTGAGCAGTATTCAAGCAGTCGGTGAACAAGCGTACTGTAACATACTTCCTTTGTTTTCGGATTGCATTTACTTAGGATTCTTCCAATGAATCTCAGTCTGGTATCTGCTTTACCGACGATCAACTTTATATGATCATTCAATTTTAAATCACTCCTAATGCGTACTCCCAGATAATTTATGGAATTAACTGCTTTCGGTTGCTGACCTGCTATTTTGTAGCTAAATGATAAGGGATCTATTTTTCTATGTATTCGCAGCACATTACACTTGTCTACATTGAGATTCAATTGCCATTCCCTGCCCCATGCGTCAATTCGCTGCAGATCCTCCTGCATTTCAGTACAATTTTCCATCGTTACAACTTCCCGATACACCACTGCATCATCTGCAAAAAGCCTCAGTGAACTTCCGATGTCATCCAAAAGGTCATATATGTACATTGTGAATAGCAATGGTCCTATGACTCTCCCCTGCTGCACACCTGAAACGACTCTTACTTCGGAAGACTTCTCTCCATTGAGAATGACATGCTGCGTTCTGATATCTAGGAAATCTTCAATCCAATCACACAATTGGTCTGATAGTCCATATGCTCTTACTTTGTTCATTAAACGAAGAATGAAAATTCCGGCTCCAAAACGGCTACATTACTTTGTATGCAATGTTCTTCGCATTTGGCTTGATTTTGCCACACTCAGCTGCCAGGTTCCGGTCTAGTGTTATGATGCTAGTTACACGCCCGTGTTTCGCAACAGATGTTAAAGAAGGGCCTTTGCGTACTTCCGTTCCTCACTCGATAAAACCGGAACTCTTATAGGATCACTTTGTCAATAAACTTGCTTTTCCCAGCTGAACGAAGTCAAGATTACATAAAACGTATCGGAAGATGCGAAGCAATTATTTCAAGTTTTTAATACACAAAGCGAAATCAGTAGGCTCATAATTCTCTCACTGACGTAAACTTCCGGAAGTATCTTCTGTCACTGAGGTAAAAGAATAATAGCGATTTGTTGAATCTTTCGTGTGATACAAAACTAACTGCACCATTTGTTGGTTCTTTGGTGCACAACGCCGTGATGATGATGTTACTAAAGCAAACATCCGTCCTACTATGCTGAGCAGACTCCAGAACTTATATTTTTTTCCATGATCCGATTTTGAAGAAATGAAGCTCATATGTTGTCCGAAGCTACGCTCAACTTATCCGTAAAACCCCAGGAGAATTCGTCAAGTTGTTTCAGAAATTAACGTGTTCTTGCAGACGGACATGAGAGTTTAGAATAAGCATTTTCGTCACAATAGATACAGAAGGTCGGTGAGTGTTAATGTAAACTGCAGATTTAATCGTCTCCTTTGGTTATATCTGTACATATACCGATGGACCCAAAATTCCACAAGAGCCGTGTACTGGATGTGCTGTTCTAAACACTTCGATTGTAAGTAGGCGCGTAGCGTTGGGCAGTTGGAGGTGAGCCGCCAGCAGTGGTGGATGTGGGGAGAGAGATGCCAGAGTTTTGAGAGGGTACTATGAGCGGACGGTCTGGACGTGTGTCCGTCAGAAAAAGGAAATTTCTAAAACTGAATGTTACTAACTATATATATATATATATATATATATATATATATATATATATATATATATATATATATATACGAGTGCAGTTCAATAAGTAATACAACACATTTTTTATCTCGGCCAGTTTTGGTTGAAAAAACCGGAAATTTCTTGTGGAATATTTTCAAACATTCCCGCTTCGTCTCGTATAGTTTCATTGACTTCCGACAGGTCTGTAACGGATGTGCGTTGCAAACAACGGGCAGTGATCGAGTTTCTTTTGGCGGAAAACCAGGGCATCTCAGATATTCATAGGCGCTTGCAGAATGTCTATGGTGATCTGGCAGTGGACAAAAGCACGGTGAGTCGTTGGGCAAAGCGTGTGTCATCATCGCCGCAAGGTCAAGCAAGACTGTCTGATCTCCCGCGTGCGGGCCGGCCGTGCACAGCTGTGACTCCTGCAATGGCTGAGCGTGCGAACACACTCGTTCGAGATGATCGACGGATCACCATCAAACAACTCAGTGCTCAACTTGACATCTCTGCTGGTAGTGCTGTCACAATTGTTCACCAGTTGGGATATTCAAAGGTTTGTTCCCGCTGGGTCCCTCGTTGTCTAACCGAACACCATAAAGAGCAAAGAAGAACCATCTGTGCGGAATTGCTTGCTCGTCATGTGGCTGAGGGTGACAATTTCTTGTCAAAGATTGTTACAGGCGATGAAACATGGGTTCATCACATCGAACCTGAAACAAAACGGCAATCAATGGAGTGGCGCCACATCCACTCCCCTACCAAGAAAAAGTTTAAAGCCATACCCTCAGCCGGTAAAGTCATGGTTACAGTCTTCTGGGACGCTGAAGGGGTTATTCTGTTCGATGTCCTTCCCCATGGTCAAACGATCAACTCTGAAGTGTATTGTGCTACTCTTCAGAAATTGAAGAAACGACTTCAGCGTGTTCGTAGGCACAAAAATCTGAACGAACTTCTCCTTCTTCATGACAACGCAAGACCTCACACAAGTCTTCGCACCCGAGAGGAGCTCACAAAACTTCAGTGGACTGTTCTTCCTCGTGCACCCTACAGCCCCGATCTCGCACCGTCCGATTTCCATATGTTTGGCCCAATGAAGGACGCAATCCGTGGGAGGCACTACGCGGATGATGAAGAAGTTATTGATGCACTACGACGTTGGCTCCGACATCGACCAGTGGAATGGTACCGTGCAGGCATACAGGCCCTCATTTCAAAGTTGCGTAAGGCCGTAGCATTGAATGGAGATTACGTTTAAAAATAGTGTTGTGTAGCTAAAAGATTGGGGAATAGCCTGGTGTATTTCAATGCTGAATAAAACAACCCCTGTTTCAGAAAAAAATGTGTTGCATTACTTATTGAACTGCCCTCGTATATATATATATATATATATATATATATATATATATATATATATATATATATATATATATGACTTTTGAACACTATTAAGGTAAATGCGTTGTTTGTTCTCTATCTATATCTTTCATTTGCTAACTATATGCCATTTTTTGTAGGTATTATTGAAAGTCAGATTGCGTTGCGCTAAGATATTGTGTGTCAGTTAGTGATGATCGGAATAAGTAAAGATAAAATTGTCTGAGTACGTTGAGTTTGGCTCAGCTGTTAGAAAATCAAATAACGTAAGAGTTTTTCCAGCACTGTCATTCTTTACATACAAAGGGGAAATGTCAAGGTAAATATCAGTAAAGCCCTGAAACTACCAGATATTAATCGTATCGTACTGCCAAATAGGTCTTCCAAATATTCAACAACAGATATAGAATAAAACAACAAACCGTTACCTTTTGGTTGTGGTGCTGGAACATCTTCGCTGTAACCAGAAAGGGCAGACAGTCTGTCTTCGGTGGGTGCATTTCCAACTTGGCGTCCGCCACAATAAGATATCTGACGCCTAAGGGAAGTAAGCTACCTCTAAATGGAACTCGTCTCGAATTTAAATTGCCATTTACAGACCGCTTACGAGAAGTAAAGAGCCACAGGAAATAGCAATGGCAAGTGATATGGATTGTGTCCCAACAGAGGCGTTACTACCTGGAATTACGAGGACGGATTTCATCCATCATTCGAGTTCTCTTCAACAGCGTCTCTTTTCCTCTACATGCATGGATTATGATCATTTACACAACTTCTTTTCGTGTCCCAAATATGTCTGTGAACGAGCAGGAGTTTTGAGGTCTTTGGTGAGTATGGATTACGTCCTCCCTCACTCACCTTCGTCTCTTCTGCTTACTGAACTCATTGAAGATTATAAAATGACTGTTCATTTCGTTAAGAGAATGAAATAAAATCTATAAATTTTAACAGTCTTCGTATTTTACTTACTATATCACTTATGACTACGTTTAAGAAATAGTGTGAACTAACAACATAAAAAGTCTAGATTCCTTGTTATATTTGTTAAAAATTTGCTTTGGAAAAAAATGTTACAGGTTGAGCTTTCAGTTTTGTATGTATGCAGAATTATGTACAGTCATACTCAATAGTATCCGAACGACCTGAATTGCATTACGCCTGATTCGCATGCAACCGGCATAACGTAGCTGTCTAGCAGCTACTATTATCGCTCCTTGGTACAGTCGTTTGACTATTGAAAATGGTTCCAACAAGTCACCACTAGAAAACACTGCTCTGTGTCGCAGTAACTCGAGATGTAAAGTAATACCACGATGCTACAAATATCATGGAACACCTTATCACAAATAAGACTGTCTTTAAGGCTTGTAAGCTCACATTTATTACAATAAATGACATATCTGAAATGTTACCACTCTCATTATTACCTCAGATAGGTAATGCACGTACTACGTTCGTCGTATTCATGATTACCTCTTCGAAGTACCATACAGTACTTATTATTTAACACAAAATGACATTAATAATGTAAGTTATCCACGAGAAGATAGTTGAAAATATGTATGAACTTCAAATGACACGACGAACCGTCTCGTTCTGCGTATGGATTCAAACCCAGGTCACGCAGACTAAGCAAAGATTTCGTGACTGCGCAAACTAACAGTCATTCCTGATTAGGCATACAGAGAGTGATATACTTCGATTTTAGACAGTATCAGTTAGCAAACATCAACTTTAAATTAAATAACACAAAAATTTTTAACGGACGCGAATTCCTACCCAGCATTTACTGTCCCTGTTAACGAACTACGAGAGATGTTAAATATTGCTTCTTCACAACTAACTTACTTGCAAGGTCGTGAGGCAAAGCTTTGTGTTGGACAGGGATTCGAACACAGAACCTAATCGGTCTGATATCGAAACACAACCAACTGTGACGTATCGGATTTTCTCGGCAGTAGCTAGATGTTTTAACTGAAATGACGAGAGGAAACATTAATTTTATCCTTCGCCGGACTCCAACCCGGCACCTATCGCTGTTATATTCTAGAGAAAACGAACGTTAAATATGGGTTTGTTGCACCAGCAGTGATATGTGTGCATGTTTAAACTAGAAATAATATGACGAAGAGGTCAGTTCTCACTGGGAATAGATACCCACACAGATCTTTGTTGACTACACACAAAGAGACGTCAGCTACCGAATTTTTCTCCACCAGCAGCTAGGAGTAACATCTTGAACTTACAGTAATATCACAAATAGTTCTGTGTCCCACTGAGAATCAAAAACGTCAGATATCGTTAGTGTTGACGACGAATGAAAATACATTAAAAATCAAAATTATTATCCACCAGCAGAAAGGTGTTCTCATGCTAGAGTCTGATAATACATAATTAAATCTTTAGTGCCGGGCCAGGATTCGAACCCATACACGCGCAATATGTGGAGATGTTGAGGAATCTGCAGTTTCGAACAAACAACAAATTGTAGCCGAGCTGTATTGTCACGAAGGGATCAAATTCCACGTTAAGGGCGGTCTGGGTTGCATTCTCAGTTCAGAACCAATTTTATCGACATACAGAAGCTCAGATAAGAGATGGAATAAGTGTCCTGTGGCCCTACATAGCGTTTGTTTCGTCACTAGAAATAAATAACTAGTATAAGAAAGGTTACTGGTGATAGAATTTCTACATGTCGCCACTCCAGACTTTATTTTGGTTCAACCTGACTTCTACTTGGCAGAGAAGGAATATCATCTTCAATGTGAATTTCAGACCACTCTGCCATTATATCTTCTTCACTTGGTGTAGCCAGAAGAGAATGGAATCTTTCTCTCCCTATATAAAATCATTGAAAGAAGTGGGAATCGAACCCAGACCACAGTTATAAGGTCCTAGCACCGGTCCACCAAACCACCAAATCATCTTTTCCAGCACTCATTTTTTTATCGTAACACCGTTGCGCCACACTGGATGAGAATTCTGACACACAGGCTCCCTGTAGTAAATTGCTGCATGTTCAGTAAATTCATTTACTTGGTTGACCGAATCACTATGAACTAGCTGCGTCGCCTACCCAGTGCATACATTCGACTCTATTATGACATCACCGAAAAAAAATCACGTAACTGCCACCTACACAGAGCTGCCAACAGTGTAGTATGCAGAAATTTAAATATGAAGTGTTCCTTTCTTTTTGAGCTATTCTATCTGTTTGTAAAAAACGCCGTGCAGCGCAAACGAAAAGCTGTAACTGTATCTCTCAGAACTCTAGAACTGGCAATTTGCATCATCTCGCAGCGGTGTGGTACGCAGAAGTTCTGGTGGACTGGTTGTTAAGCTCTGGAGCTAAACCAGCTTTGTATCAGCAAGTAGCGTAATGGTAAGTGTCGTGCACCATACATGAGAGGTCGAGAGTTCGAATGCATTTACTGCCAATTTCTTTTCTTAACTCAATTCTACTGCCTGCGTAAGTTACAAATCTAATGAAACTTTGAACATAATTCCCTTCACTTCTCAACCCAAAATAGTGGCATGTGGAAAAAGGGCTAACTTCTGTGCCATTAAGTTCTTTTCAGGTTTAATAGGCAACCAGACAGCAGATGAATCTCGAAGCTTTTGTATTATGTATAGGGGAAGCGTATCGTGCCCAAATACGTCAGAAAAGTATTTTCTACGTTAGCTGTCGTGTCGTAGTGGCATTTTATTCATCTTCAAACATTGTTTGACAGCTTTAACTCAGAACAAGTATCCTACATGCATGTAATCAATAAACTGCATGTGCATCGTGAGGCTGTTATAAATAACATCAGAGAATTCGCATGTATCGTTGATGATTAATTTCACTCTCATGTTTACTATTGTTTCAACAACACTAAAGGAAACCTTACGAAAATTGTTCACTGTATTATAAGAACTGAAATAAAACTACCCACGACAACCTTACGACGAAAGTCTGTTTTAATGAAACTTACTATCTGTACACAAGCATGGCTCTATGGACACGAATTAGTAAAATACTACTCACTTAGATTTTGATTGGGTCTGTGTTTAATTTGTATGCTGCGTCGCACTCAAGAGATGTGCAAATGTGGCATTTCATAAATATAGTTATGTATTTCTAGAAACCCAAAATTTGCTTGTCAACAGCATTGTGCAGCATTGCAAGTTTTTCACCATTCCACTATGAGCCTTAAGCATTTTCTTGCGATTTCCTTTTTGATGTTTGATCTGTCTGCTTGTAGCTCTTTCACAGAAGGGGTAAAAACATTGAAATCAGTGACACTGGAACTGCGAAACATAACAGACCCTTTTCCACAGGTCAGCACCTTACCACAGAGTTGGCGAAGAGGTATGTGTCTTAGTTTCCTCTTACGAGGCCAATCGTGGCTAGAACTCATAAACCGCTATTTAAAGGACGAGATTAGTTGCAATTTCCACCTGCAACGACTTTTTTTTCTGAAAACCGTATGTTTACAATCATTTGATACACCTCAAGCGATAATAACTGAGATTACTCAATGGAAATGACCGGTAAAATCGAGTGAACTTTGAAGCTTAATTCCGTGCACACAAGGAAGTAACTCGTCGATCACAGAGTTGCCAAACATACGTTGCCTTGTTGCCAAATCTCAGTTACAGTTCCAGCAGGAGGAAGACGAACCGATGTGATTGTACCATAGCTGGTGTCTCCAAGTCGCAGCTGCTACGGCCTGGAATATGTAATGCATCTGATTCGCATTTCTGTAACTAGGTTTAGGGACTGGAGCGTAGTTACTAATAATACTCAGAATTGACTGCAAACAAACCATCATAAATCAGTAAGTCTTATAGTTGCTTTAATATTTCTTTCGTAAATGTACTCATAACTGAAAAACTCATTCACAGGAGTTTTCGTGTCTCGTCGATGGTCGAGTACAAGAAACAAATAAAAATATAAAAAGAATGTGTGTGTGTGTGTGTGTGTGTGTGTGTGTGTGTGTGTGTGTGTGTGTGACACAGAGACAGAGAGAGAGAGAGAGAGAGAGAGAGAGAGAGAGAGAAGGAGTGAGAGGGAGAGAGAGAGGGGGAGAAAGAGAGAGAAATAAAAAAGAATGACAGAGAGTGTGTAAAACATTGTTGCAAAGAAATTGAATCATGGTATGTAAAGAAATCTTTCATTTAAAATGACACGTTTCACATCATTACGAAATGTCGTATTCATGATCTATGGAACAAGAATTAATCTAATCTAATCTAATAACATCATATTGATGACTAGCCATGAAGAGTCATGAATTACCGAAATTTTTGCCAATACCAGTAACCAAATCTAAACTTGAAAGTAAACGACGATAATTTTTGTAATAATCCGGGACTCCTATCAAGACCATTTCGTCCCTGGTAGCTAACCACGAAAGACGTCTGATATACTTCCATTCTCAAGTAACAAAGTATGCTTACATTTAAAGATTAAGTTCATGTTGTGAAGTTCTGTGACAGAGATACGAACCCAACACGTAATCGGATTGTTAACTAAGAAAAATCAAATGTTAGGTATCGGGTTTTCTTACGAGCAGCTACGTGTTTGAATCTAAAATAAGGTTACAAACTTTTGGGCCTAAGCGACAATCGAACTGTACGCCTACCGTGCATCCACGAATATAGCTTAAGTATCAGTAGCTTACTCACCAACAGTAAGATGTGTGCCTGTTCGACAAGAAATAACGACACCTATTGCGATTGTTGGCAACACAAGAACAGACATTAAAAATGCACGTTAATTTTCACTAGCAGGTGGGTGTGCACTTGATAGGGCTTGAAATGAAATTATGAATATTTTTGTACTGGATCCTTTGGAGGAGACCTACAGAAGATTGCAGTCTTGGAAAGGAACGAAATGATTGATCTATCTGTTCTGAGAGATTCAGATGCTCGAAAGAAGAGATACGAATTCGAATCTCAGTCCAGCACCAAATATTTCAACGTCTCTAGTTGAATCAAGGACAAGTAAAATAAGAGACCTGTTCCTTTAAATGGCTATAGGTTCATCAAATAAAATAAAATTTTCTAATGTAAGTATATTTACTGCCGACTGTATTTCTATTTGCTATGTCATTTCGCAACGTAAACCGGCTCTGCGCAGTTGGTAATGAGGAAAGTGATGTTTAATGCGGATTGCGGATTATAACGTCTTCCTCTTGAGGTTACCAGAGGTAAAATAAATTTTTTTATGCCTCTTGAAAATAAATTCCTGAACCCACGCAGTGCACCTGTGACATTTCGTAGCCGGCCGCGGTGGTCTAGCGGTTCTAGGCGCTCAGTCCGGAACCGCGCGACTGCTACGGTCGCAGGTTCGAATCCTGCCTCGGGCATGGATGTGTGTGATGTCCTTAGGTTAGGTAGGTTTAAGTAGTTCTAAGTTCTAGGGGACTGGTGACCACAGATGTTAAGTCCCATAGTGCTCAGAGCCATTTGAACCATTTTGATAATTCGTTCCGCCAGACCATTTTGGCCACGTTTCCTAGCCTCAAGAGTGTGCCGAAACGGATGATGTGCTTAGTTTACAAAATCAGGCACGGTGGAAAAATGCAAGTCTATTAAATGGTTAAGTAGAAGGAAGTTCTTTGTTTTGCAACTGTGAAATACTTTCCTAAATTATAGAAGCGAATATTAAATTTGAACTAATACTGCGAAAATTTAGTATTTGAATAGCTTAGAATGAAAATCTTTCTGTCTATTTCAAAGGAAAACAATTGATTTTCTGAAACGTTGCCTGTCATACACAACTTGAAACAGGTCATGTCGACCAAATCATATGGAACAACCGACCGCGACGTATATCGGAAGGCAGTAAGATCTCTTACCTCTTGGTTTCGCAGTCCTCGATAGCCATTTCTAGGAGCAAGTAAATGAAGAAAGGTAGCGCGTTTTTGTTATCAAGTAACGTCTTTATCAATTACTTTAGTTTTAATGTAATCTATGAGATTACCTCATTCATCTGATAAGGAGTTTATACCTTGACCAAGAAGCCACGGTGAGAACTATGTATGGAACAACGAAACGGATAAAGATTCAGAAAGGGGTCCGGCAAGGCTGCATACTGTCACCGTACTTATTCAATCTGTATGCAGAACATGTTATGAGGAATGCGAGTCTAGATGAAGGAGAAACTGGAATTAAAATAGCTGGAATAAATGTAAACTGCGGTGTCACCGCCAGACACCACACTTGCTAGGTGGTAGTCATTAAATCGGCCGCGGTCCGTTAGTATACGTCGGACCCGCGTGTCGCCACTATCAGTGATAGCAGACCGAGCGCCGCCACACGGCAGGTCTAGAGAGACTTCCTAGCACTCGCCCCAGTTGTACAGCCGACTTTGCTAGCGATGGTTCACTGACAAATTATGCTCTCATTTGCCGAGACGGTAGTTAGCATAGCCGTCAGCTACGTCATTTGCTACGACCTAGCAAGGCGCCATTACCAGTTACTATTGTTGCGTAAAACATGTACCGTCAAGAGCGATGTTCACCAATTATGAATTAAAGTTAAGTATTCCAGTAGTTACGTACGTTCTTTGCAACTATAAATTCCTTGTCCTGTTCCAGACCTCACGCCAGCCTGCGTGAGCTTAAACGCGTACCTTTCGGCTTCCCGTCATAGTGGATTGGCTGTCTTGCCAGTCCACAACATAAACAACCTCAGGTACGCGGATGATACGATCCTGTTGGCAGAAAGTGAAGAAGAATTGGGAACACTCTTACTGAAGGTGAAAGACAAAAGTGAAAAGGTCGGTCTTATGCTGAATGTGAAGAAAACGAAAATTATGGTAACTACACCTACCAATTCGTGGGATATAGCAGGAGAAACCATGGAGGTAATAACCACATTCAGTTGTCTCGGTTCCCAGAATTCTGCTGATGGCGAGTGCAGCCATGAAATCCGGAGACGCCTGTTGCTCGGTAGACAGGCGATGTCAAACCTTGACAATGTTATAAGGTCCCGAGATATAACACTAGCAACAAAGATCCGTATTGTGAGGGCTATGGTCTTTCCAGTTGTGATGTATGGATGTGAGATCTGGACCTTTAGAAAGGCCGAACGGCGTAGAATTGACTCCTTCGAATAGTGGTGTTGGAGGAAACTTCTTAGAGTTCCATGGACTGCAAAGAGAACCAACAGATCAATATTGGAACAAATAAAACAAGATTTCTCCCTGGAAGGTCTAATGTTAAAACAAAAGCTGACCTACTTTGGACACACAATGCGAAGGCATGCCTCGCTGGAAAAAACATTAATGCTGGGGAAGATTGAAGGAACTAGAAGAAGAGGACGTCAGAGGATGAGATGGATCGATGGCATCACAGAAGCAATGTGGTCCAACCTGGAAGGTCTACGGGAGAAAGTGCAAGACAGGAAAAAGTGGCGTGATTTGGTTCATGGGGTCACGAAGAGTCGGAACCGACTAAACGAATAGAGAGAGAGAGAGAGAGAGAATCTATGAGTAACTGCTGATGTTTGATATTAACATAAAAAGGATTCCGTAGACAGGTAAAGAACCTGTTCTTGGGAAACTACTTCTATAGTGACCAAAAGGCATTAAATGATCTTCAGGCACGTGTGTTCCAGCAGCGGTATGAATAGAATGATAGTAATAATGACGTTAATAATCGAATAGTCCGGTAACTTCACACTTCACAGTGGATTTTCTAGAACTAAGAAATTTTCTCAATTTGTGAAAATTCGAAATGGCCTTACTTCCAGCCTATATTTCCTAGAAGAGTCTTTACATCCTGCTGACATGAGAATAGCGTGATCTCTGCATCAGAAGCTTACTTCTACTTGACCATTAGTAGCTTCACATTTTTTTCCGCCATGACTAATTTTGTAAACTAAGAACATCATCCGTTTCAGCACACTCTTCAGGCTGGGAAATGTGGCCACAATGGTCTGGTGGAACGAATTATCACAGGTGCACTGCGTGGGTTCCGGAATTTACTTTTTAGAGGCAGAAACAGATTTATTTTACCTCCGGTAATCTCAAGAGGAAGACGTTATAATCCATAATCCGCATTAAATATCACGTTCCTTCATTACCAACTGGGCAGAGCCGGTTTACGTTGGGAAATGATATAGGGGAAGTCATGGCAAACAGAAATACAGTCGCCAGTAAACTTACTTACATTAGAAAATTTTATTTTATTTGATGAACCGATAGCCACTTAAAGGAACAGGTCTCTTATTTTACTTGAACTTGATTGAACTAGAGACGTTGAAATATTTGGTGCTGGACTGAGGTTCGAATTCGCATCTCCTCTTTCGAGGATCTGAATCTCTCGGAACAGTATACTTCAATCATTTCGTTCCTTTTCCCAAGACTGTAATCTTCTCTAGGTCTCCTCCAAAGGATCCAGTACAAAGTTATTCAAAATTTCATTTCAAGCCCTATCAAGTGCTCACACACCTTCTAGTGAGAATTAACTTGCATTGTTAATGTCTGCCAACTGTCGCAAAAGATGTCGTTATTTCTGGTCGAACACGCACACATCTTACTGTTGCTGAGTAAGCAACTGATACTTAAGCTATATTCGTGGATGCACGGAAGGTGTGCAGTTCGATTGTCGCTTAGGCACAGAAGTTTGTATCCTTATTTTAGATTCAAGCACCTAGCAGCTCGTAAGAAAAACCGATACCTAACGTTTGATTTTTCTTAGTTAACAATCCGATTATGTGTTGGGTTCGTATCTCTGTCACAGAACTTCACAACATGCACTTCATCTTTAAATGCATGCATACCTTGTTACTTCAGAATGGAAGTATATCAGACGTCTTTCGTGGTTAGCTACCAGGGACGAAACGGTCTTGATAGGAGTCCCGGTTTATTACAAAAATTATCGTCGTTTACTTTCAAGTTTAGATTTGGTTACTGGTGTTGGCAAAAATTTCGGTAATTCATGACTCTTCATGGCTAGTCATCATTATGATGTTATTAGATTAGATTAGATTAATTCTTGTTCCATAGATCATGAATACGACATTTCGTAATGACGTGGAACGTGTCATTTTAGATGAAAGATTTCTTTCCATACCGTGATTCTATTTCTTTGCAACAATGTTTTACACACTTTCTCTCATTCTTTTTTATTTCTCTCTCTTTCTCCCCCTCTCTCTCTCCCTCTCTCTCCCTCTCCCCCTCTCTCTCTCTCTCTCTCTCTCTCTCTCTCTCTCTCTCTCTTTCCCTCCCTCTCTCTCTGTCTCTGTCTCTCTGTGTCTCACACACACACACACACACACACACCCACAAACATACACACACACACATTCTTTTATTATTTTTATTTGTTTGTTGTACTCGGCCATCGCCGAGACACGAAAACGCCTGTGAATGAGTTTCTTAGTTTTGAGTACATTTACGAAGGAAATATTGAAACAAATATAAGAGTTACTGATTTATGATGCTTTGTTTGCTGTCAATTCTGAGTATTATTAGTAACTACGCTCCAGTCCCTAACCCTAGTTACCGAAATGCGAATCAGACGCACTACAAATTCCAGGCCGTAGCAGCTGCGACTTGGAGACACCAGCTATGGTACAATCACATCGGTTCGTCTTCCTCCTGCTGGAACTGTAACTGAGATTTGGCAACAAGGCAACGTATGTTTGGCAACTCTGTGATCGACGAGTTACTTCCTTGTGTGCACGGAATTAAGCTTCAAAGTTCACTCGATTTTACCGGTCATTTCCATTGAGTAATCTCAGTTATTATCGCTTGAGGTGTAACAAATGATGTAAACTTACGGTTTCCAGCCCAGAAAAGTCGTTGCAGGTGGAAGTTGCAAGTAATCTCGTCCTTTAAATAGCGGTTTATGAGTTCTAGCCACGATTGGCCTCGTAAGAGGAAACTAAGACACATACCTCTCCGCCAGCTCTGTGGTAACGTGCTGACATGTGGAAAAGGGCCGTTATGTTTCGCAGTTCTAGTGTCACTGATTTCAATGTTTTTACCCCTTCTGTGAAAGAGCTACAAGCAGACAGATCAAACATCAAAAAGGAAATCGCAAGGAAATGCTTAAGGCTCATAGTGCAATGGTGAAAAACTTGCAATGCTGCACAATGCTGCTGACAGGCCGATTTTGTGTTTCTAGAAATACATAACTATATTTATGAAATGCCACATTTGCACATCTCTTGAGTATGACGCAGCATGCCAATTAAACACAGACCCAATCAAAATCTAAGTGAGTAGTATTTTACTAATTCGTGTCCATAGAGGCATGCTTGTGGACAGATAGTAAGTTTTATTAAAACAGACTTTCGTCGTAAGGTTGTCGTGGATAGTTTTATTTCAGTTCTTATAATACAGTGCACAATTTTCGTAAGGATTCCTTTAGTGTTGTTGAAACAATAGTAAACATGAGAGCGAAATTAATCATCAACGATATATGCGAATTCTCTGATGTTATCTGTAACAGTCTGACGATGCACATGCAGTTTATTGATAATACAAAGCCGTCGAGATGCATCTGCTGCCACGCTGTCTATTAAACCTGAAAAGATCAAAATGTCACAGAACTTAGCCCTTTTTCCACAAGCGACTATTTTGGGTTGAGAAGTGTAGGGAATTATGTTCAAAGTTCCATCAGATTGGTAACCTAAGCAGACAGCAGAACTGAGTTTAAAAAACTATAGCAGTAAATGTATACGAACTCGCGACCTCTCATGTATGGTGCACGACACTTAGCATTACGCTACTATCTGACACATATCTACAATTGCTCCAGAGCTGAACATCAAGTTCTCCAGAACTTCTGCATACCACACCGCTGCGAGATGATGCCAATTGCCGGGTCTAGACTTCTGAGAGGAACAGTAACAGCTTTTCTTTTGCGCTGCACGGCGTTTTTTACAAACAGATTGAATAGCTCAAGTGGAAAGGAACACTTCATATTTAAAATTCTGCATACTACACTATTGGCAGCTCTGTGTAGGTGGCAGTCACGTGATTTTAGTTCGGTGATTACAAAATTGAGTCGAATGTATGCACTGGGTAGCCGAAGCAGCTAGTTCATAGTGATTCGGTCAACCAAGTAAATGAATTTACTGAACATGCTGCAATTTACTACGGGGAGTCTGTGTGTCAGAATTCTCATCCAGTGTGGCGCAACGGTGTTACGATAAAAAAATGAGTGCTGGAAAAGATGATTTGGTGGTCTGGTGGACCGGTGCTGGGATCTTATAACTGTGGTCTGGGTTCGATTCCCACTTCTTTCAATGATTTTATATAGGGAGAGAAAGATTCCATTCTCTTCTGGCTACACCAAGTGAAGAAGATAAAACGGCAGAGTGGTCTGAAATTCACATTGAAGACGATATTCCTTCTCTGCCAAGTAGACGTCAGGTTGAACCACTATAAAGTCTGGAGTGGCGACATGTAGAAATTATCACCAGTAACCTTTCTTATACTAGTTATTTATTTGTAGTGACGAAACAAACGCTATGTAGGGCCACAGGACACTTAGTCTATCTTTTATCTGAGCTTCAATAAGTCGATAAAATTGGTTCTGAACTGAGAATGCAACTCAGACCGCCCTTAACGCGGAATTTGATCCATTCGTGACAAGACAGCTCGGTTACAATTTGTTGTTTGTTCAACTCTGCAGATTCCTCAACATCTCCACATATTGCGCGTGTATGGGTTCGAATCCTGGCCCGGCACTAAAGATTTCGTCATGTATTATCAGGCTCTAGCATGAGAACACCTATCTGCTGGTGGATAATCATTTTGATTTTTAATGTTTTTTCATTCGTTGTCAACACTAACGATATCTGACGTTTTTGATTCTCAGTGGGACACAGATTTATTTGTGAGATCACCGTAAGTTCAAGATATTATTCCGAGTAGCTGGTGGAGACATATTCGTTAGCTGAATTCTCTTTGTGTGTAGTCAACAAAGATATGTGTGGGTATCTATTCCCAGTGAGAACTGACCTCTTCGTCATATTATTTCTAGTTTAAACATGCACACATATCACTGCTGGTGCAACAAACCCATATTTAACGTTCGTTTTCTCTAGAATATAACAGCGATAGGTGCCGGGTTGGAGTCCGGCGAAGGATAAAATTAATGTTTCCTCTCGTCATTTCAGTTAAAACATCTAGCTACTGCCGAGAAAATCCGATACGTCACAGTTGGTTGTGTTTCGATATCAGACCGATTAGGTTCTGTGTTCGAATCCCTGTCCAACACAAAGCTTTGCCTCACGACCTTGCAAGTAAGTTAGTTGTGAAGAAGCAATATTTAACATCTCTCGTAGTTCGTTAACAGGGACAGTAAATGCTGGGTAGGAATTCGCGTCCGTTAAAAATTTTTGTGTTATTTAATTTAAAGTTGATGTTTGCTAACTGATACTGTCTAAAATCGAAGTATATCACTCTCTGTATGCCTAATCAGGAATGACTGTTAGTTTGCGCAGTCACGAAATCTTTGCTTAGTCTGCGTGACCTGGGTTTGAATCCATACGCAGAACGAGACGGTTCGTCGTGTCATTTGAAGTTCATACATATTTTCAACTATCTTCTCGTGGATAACTTACATTATTAATGTCATTTTGTGTTAAATAATAAGTACTGTATGGTACTTCGAAAAGGTAATCATGAATACGACGAACGTAGTACGTGCATTACCTATCTGAGGTAATAATGAGAGTGGTAACATTTCAGATATGTCATTTATTGTAATAAATGTGAGCTTACAAGCCTTAAGGACAGTGTTATATGTGATAAAGAGTTCCCTGATATTTGTAGCATCGTGGTATTACTTTACATCTTGGTGGTGGTGGTTAGTGTTTAACGTCCCATCGACAACGAGGTCATTAGAGACGGAGCGCAAGCTCGGGTTAGGGAACGATTGGGAAGGAAATCTGCCGTGCCCTTTCAAAGGAACCATCCCGGCGTTTTACCTGAAACGATTTAGGGAAATCACGGAAAACCTAAATCAGGATGGCTGGAGACGGGATTGAACCGTCGTCCTCCCGAATGCGAGTCCAGTGTGCTAACCACTGCGCCACCTCGCTCGGTCTTTACATCTTGAGTTACTGCGATACAGAACAGTGTTTTCTAGTGGTGACATGTTGGAAGCATTTTCAATTCAAACGACTGTACCAAGGAGCGATTTGAGGACCTGCTAGACAGCCGCGTTATGCCGGTTGCATGCGTATCTGGCGAAATGCAATTCAGGTTGTTCGGATACTTTTGAGCACGACTGTACATTTTTCATTTAACACTAATTTTCGAAATTATGTAAACAGGCTTTCGAAATATATGGGACGTCAGTCTTCAAGAAATTTTCAATTCAGGTATTTCCACACAACTTGTGTGCGTTCAGTCACCCATTTTAGTCTTATCCGATGCCCGTCCCAAACACTCGATTAGTATTCTAAGATGTGATGCGCAAGTGATTTGGAAGCCTTGTCCCTGTGCAACGACTTCATTCTGAGAGTATCCCGCGAATGAGACGATGTGTGCCTCCTGCTTCAGGTGCGATCACTCCCTTTCATACCTCTACTAATTCTTACACCCACGTGTCATCATTGCGAATCATTGATATTGTAGCCATAGGGTATGTTTCATCGTTCTGCGAGGTGCTACATTCATGATTTCTGTATATGTAAAACAAATGCACAGTCTTTGTATAACTCTTAAATTTCACCTTTTGATTGAATAGTTTTATCGTTTCAACAAACAGTACGTCTTTATAGGTAACTGCATCATTCGTGAATCGCCTGCGAATGCTATTGCTATAGTCTTCCAGGTCATCAACGTCGTGTACGAAGAACAAGGTTCCCAACACACTTCCCTCAGGAATGGTGGAAGTTATTTCCACTTTTGTCGATGACCCTCCATCCATGATAAAAGTGCTTTATCCTGGCTACCAAGAACTCTCAAACCAGTCACAAACATTGGTTGATTGTATAATCGAAATTTTGAAATTTAGACGAATTAAATGCACTTTGGAAGCTATGAGTACAGCATAGACCAGACTTCCACGATGAGTGGCTTTCAGAATGTCATCTGAGAAAAACAAAAGTCTTTGTTGTGACACAGGAAGACTGCACCTGTTTTTAGATGTAGGGTGCTTTCAGCATAAAGAGCTTCAACCCATTTTTTTTTTTCAGTGAGGGACTCCATTCCTGAATCTTAATTGCGGAAAGTCTCCAAAATATCCGTCCATACCCACCGTAAGCTATTCAGTAGATTCATGAACAGCTTTACGTTTACAAATCTGTTGATTTTCTAGTAGCTGAAACTTGGTGGTAGCCTAAACTGTTGTTTGCTGTAGCAATTCACACTATAAACTCCTCGGTTTCCCCACCATGGAGACGCACCTAAAGGGAATGTGTGTTGACCTGTAAAACTTTCATTTTACTTTCCAATTAAGGCTTCATCTATTACATCGCCCTTTCCAAATGCAACCAGAACACCTTTCGTAACTGACACGTTCAAGTTATGCAACATTATAAAGTACCTAGATTGGGTCAATGCGCCGTAGCATTCATACTGTATAAAATATAAAATATACTGTCCAAGCTGTATTGTGGATCATATCTCTTGTGGTTATATAAAAGTAACTATCTGTATTTTGCAGCTGTGGAGCTTATAGTTCAATCTGACCTAGCATTTTGGTTATCTTAGTAGCTACAAGTTATCTCTCCTCGTCTTGTATTTTGTGCTGTCCATGTGCACGTCTTCTGCTTAAAACAGATCGAAAGCCACATAAATATAATGAACGTGATCAGTCACAATCCTGTAGTGGTAAATACTGTAAATGTTAAGATATAAAAACACGTTGCCAGGAAGCACTAGATACCGCACAACAAAATATATGAAGTTAAATTACTCTATTTTATTTTATTTGTGAGTTTTAGGCCACTGCTGAAGTCTAATATGATCTTGTATAACAGATTTTGGTGAAAACATTACTAAACATTCAGATGCAAAACAGGGACCATAACTGGTATTCACTTATAATGAACTAAATTTGCAATGGGAAGTCAGAAAGGACGTGTTTGAGTATTAACAATATGTTTTACAATTTGTCCACTTTCGAAAACACATTCGAAGCATGTTTTGTAATCGAAGGGCATTTTGATACTTTTTTTGCGAAAATGATTTCTCCGGCTATTTAATAAGATTTTCACAGAACGTCAACAATGAAACGTGTGTCACTACCGTAAATGGCTAGTGTAAAACACGACCTTAAAAATGTAACAATAATTCGCTCTGATAACAATAATTTTGAGATCGACATCGAAACAATGCGGAATGAACTTACTTCAAATGCTGTAATTTACTAATTTTAATACAGGTAGGATGATTTTATACGGGAGTAGGGTATCATTTCTTGACCTGAGTACGACCCTAAGCAGAGATTTGCACGCTACAATTTATTTTGGCATTCAAAGTGGTCCCACATGGCCTAGTGTAAACGTCTACAGGAAAAGACATCAAAGACAGCGAAGATGTTGTTGTTGGGGTGGTCTTCAGTCCTGAGACTGATTTGATGCAGCTCTCCATGCTACTTTATCCTGTGCAATCTTCTTCATCTCCCAGTACGTACTGCAACCTACATCCTTCTGAATCTGCTTTGTTTATTCATCTCTTCGTGTCCCTCTACGATTTTTACCCTCCACGCTACCCTCCAATACTAAATTGGTGATCCCTTGATGCCTCAGAATATGTCCTACAAACCGGTTCCTTCTTCGTGTCATGTTGTGCCACAAACTCCTCTTCTCCCTAATTCTTCCTGACACTTAAATCTATACTTGATGTTAACAAATGCCTCTTCTTCAGAAACGCTTTCTTTGCCATTGCCAATCTACATTTTATATCCTGTCTACTTCGACCATCATCAGTTATTTTGCTCCCCAAATAGCAAAACTCCTTTACTACTGTAAGTGTCTCTTTTCCTAATCTAATTCCCTCATCATCACCCGACTTAATTCGACTACATTCCATTATCCTCGTTTTGCTTTTGTTGATGTTCATCTTATATCCTCCTTTCAAGACACTGCCCATTCAGTTCAACTGCTCTTCCAAGTCCTTTGCTGTCTCTGACAGAATTACAATGTCATCGGCGAACCTCAAAGTTTTGTTTCCTTCTCCGTGGATTTTAATACCTACTCCGAATTTTTCTTTTGTTTGCCTTACTGCTTGCTCAATTTACAAATTGAACAACATCGGGGAGAGGCTACAACCCTGTCTCGCTCCCTTCCCAACCACTGCTTCCTTTTCATGCCCCTCGACCCTTATTAATGCCGTCTGGTTTCTGTACAAATTGTAAATAGCCTTTCGCTCCCTGTACTCTACCCTGCTCCCTTCAGAATTTGTAAGGGAGTATTCCAGTCAACATTGTCAAAAGCTTTCTCTAAGTCTACAAATGCTAGAAACGTAGGTTTGCCTTTTCTTAATCTCCATATTTCTATGGAATCCAAACTGATCTTCCCCGAGGTTGGCTTCCACCATTTTTTCCATTAGTCCGTAACGAATTCGCGTTAGTATTTTGCAGTTGTGACTTATTAAACTGATTTTCTGTCAACGCCTGCTTTCTTTGGGATTTGAATTATTATATTCTTCTTGAAGTCTGAGGGTATTTCGCCTGCCTCATACATTTTGCTCACCAGATGGTAGAGTTTTGTCAGGACTGGCTCTCCCAAGGCCGTCAGTAGTTCTAATGGAATGTAGTCTGCTCCCGGGGCCTTGTTTCGACTTAGGTCTTGCAATGCTCTATCGAACTCTTCACGCAGTATCATATCTCCCATTTCATCTTCATCTATATCCTCTTCCATTTCTATAACATTGCCCATAACTACTTCGCCCTTGTATAGACCCTCTATATATTCCTTCCACCTTTCTGCTTTCCCTTCTTTGCTTAGAACTGGGTTACCATCTGAGCTCTTGATATTCGTGCAAGTGGTTCTCTTTTCTCCAAAGGTCTCTCTAATTTTCCTGTAGGCAGTATCTATCTTAACCCTAGTGAGATAAGCCTCTACATCCTTACATTTGTCCTCTAGCCATGCCTGCTTAGCCATTTTGCACTTCTTGTCGATCTCATTTTTGAGACGCTTGTATTTTTTTTTTTTTGCCTGCTTCGCTTACTGCCTTTTTGTATTTTCTCCTTTCGCCAATTAAATTCAATATTTCTTCTGTCAGCCAAGGATTTCTACTAGCCCTCGTCTTCTTACCTACTTGATCCTCTGCTACCATCACTACTCTATGCCTCAAAGCTACCCATTCTTCGTACTGTATTCCTTTCTCCCATTCTTGTTAATTGTTCCCTTATGCTCTTCCTGAAACTCTGTACATCCTCTGGTTCTTTCAGGTTATCCAGGTCCCATCTCCTTAAAATCCCACCATTTTGCAGTTTCTTCAGTTTTAATCTACAGTTCATAACCAATAGATTGTGATCAGAGTCCACATCTGCCCCTGGAACTGTCTTACAATTTAAAACCTGGTTCCTGAATCTCTGTCTTACCATTATATAATCTATCTGAAACCTGTCAGTATCTCCAAGCTTGTTCCAGGTATACAACCTTTTTTATGATTCATGATATAAAACATAAAATATAAAATCACTGTCTACCAGCAACACAAAATACCAGCTTACAAAACAGTATTGGTGAGACAGTGTTTAAATATTACGCAGTGATAGTAAGGCTATATACTTACAAGTATTGGACAGTAACAGGCAAAATAAAGAGAAAGCAATTTGTGAGATTCTGTGGAAGGGTGGTCTATACATGTTATTATGTAATACGTTATCCGACATGAACCATAAATATTTAACATGAAAATAGAACGCTTCGGGACGTATCGAGGGAAGTACGTAAATAAAATGCTGGTCTAGAACTTGCCGAAGCAATTGACAAGTCAAAAATTAGAACAAGGGAAAAGGTAACATGGCTGAGCCTCTCAGTGATAGAACTACGTTTTGCTATTAGTTTTAGTATTCTCGTATTTTAATTGCTGGCTTTCCCGGCCTGAAGATCAATTTTGTCACTTTTACACTGCAGTGACCTGCTGATTGCCTTCTCCACAAGGCTAAGAACACTGACAAAACGAAGATATTGTTTTCACAGGAAGTTTTCGTTGGTCAGAGCATGTTATTTTTATTAAGAGTCTTAGCGACATTGGGAACCTAGCCGAGCCTAGTGTGTAAGATGATTTAAGAATAGGACAAAGTGATTTAAATGTCTGAATGTTCATATTATGAATTATTCATTTAGTCAGCGCTGTAAGTATGAGATACAACTTAGTGAGCTTTTATGATAACCTCAGCCACTACAAAAGAAAGCTTCGTACACTTTTTTCAGTTCTGATAATGATTGTGAGTATACTATAAATACTTAATTAATCAACAGAACCATGCATGCGTCTCTAAAAGAAAAATACGGCAACATGATGCAGCAATAGTTATTTGTTGTCGTAATTATAATAATACCAAAAATATCTCACAATAGGCTTAGGTATTGTGGGTCTCGCCTGTTGTAGGAAGTTCACTTTTTTTTGCTGGCGACCGCTGCGGGTTGCTTAGGAACCAAGCCACGACCGGGCAGAGGTCGCTAATTGGAGAGCTTCCCGGGGCAATATCTCGTCGATATCCGCCAGCCACAGGCCGTACACTTTCTTGCTCCATCCATGGGCACGGCTGTAGTTGCCTCTGTGAGGGCGAGGCGAAACATCGCAGATAAATTGCTGGCTGGTCGCGTTTATCCCGCCCTTAGCTTTTGCCCCGAGTACCTGCTCAGTGCTGAGTAGCACTGCTGTCGAAAGCGCTAATTGGTACTCCGCTCCACTTTAGACGTTTACGAGCATACGTCGGTAATGCCCCTGGGGTAATGGAGTGAGAAAATGCCGGTTACATAAAATATGCATACAGAGGTAGCTGTACTCTTTCTTCAAGACAACAAAGAGCTATAAGACGACAAAGAGCTTTAAGACAACAGGGAGCTTGTTTTACTCGAAGCTGAATCCACAATGCGAGCCCTACCAACGTAAGTTTTGTGGTAACTTGCAGTAATTCTTACGAGTTGTACACGCCCACATCAATGAAACTGAGTGTATGCGGATAATCACCTCAGTTGTGCGACTGGATTCGTAATATCTTGTCAGACAGGTCACAGTTCATAGCAGCTGACAGAAAGTCCTCGAGTAAAACATAAATAACATCTGGTATTCCTCAAGGAAGCGTTATAGGCCATCCCCTCTTCCTTATCTACAAAAAACGATTTAGATGATAATCTGAGCAGCCTTCTTAGATTCTTTGCTGATGACGATGTTATTTACCATCTCGTTAAGGCATCAGTCGATCAAAACAAGTTTCAGACTAATTGAGACAAAATACATGTGTGGTGAAAGAGTGACAGTTGACTCTCAGTAATCAAAAGTGTAAAGTCTCCCACACATGTAGTAAAAGAAATCCGCTAATTTTCGGTTACACGATAAACCATACAAATCTAAAGGCTGTGAATTCTACTATATACTTAGGGATTACAGTTCCGAATAACTTAAACTGCAACGACACCTAGAAATTGTTGTGGGGAAGGCAAACCGAAGACTGCGATTTGTTATTAGAACACATATGAATTGCAACAGGCCTACTAAAGACACTGCTTACAGTACATCTGCCCGCACTCTCCTGGAGTATTGCTGCGCTGTGTGGGATGTGCATCAAATAAGATTGATGTAGGACATCGAAACAGTTGAAAGACGGCAGCCCGTTCCGTATTATCGCGAAATAGGGGAGAGAGTGCCACGGATATGATACCTGGATTGAGGTGACAATCAAAACATATACGGCAACATCTTCTCATAAAGTCCTTCTTTCTCCTCAGAGTGTAAAATACGATGGTTGCCCAGAAAGTAATGCATCGCATTCTTTTTTTTTTTTCCTTAGCCCAAAACAGTGCTACGAATGCGGAACGCTACGTATGTATTATTTCATGTCTAATGAGTGAGCGCGTCAAGTTTCCGTCACATCCGACAGATAGCGTGGATCCAGAGCAGTTTAAATATGGCGTCTGTAGGTGATGTACGTTACAAGTAATGTGCCCTCATTGAATTTCTCACTGCAGAGAAAGAAACTGTGGGGAATATTTACTAACGCCCGTGTAGAGTCTATGGAGCGTCCGTGTAAAGTCTATGGAGCCCGTTTGTCGCTGGGCACGGAGGGTGAGGTCATCAGAATGCGGTTCGGCGGAGCTCCACGATTTGCAGCGGTGTGGGAGATCAGCCATGGCTGTCACACCTGACCTAACCCCCATGGACCTCCACTTGTTTGGGCCATTAAAGGATGCAATTAATGGAAGACATTTTGAGGCCGGTGGGGAGGTGATTCACACAGTGAAGCATTGGCTCCGCCACCAGGACAAGGATTGGTGCCGACAGGGTATACAAGCCCTTTTTTCTCTCTGGAGGAAGGCCATAGAACAGGATGGACAGTACATGAAAAAATTGGGTGCGTAGAGAAAACACTATTCTTTCATGTGTGTAATTCTCGTTGTGTTCAATAAAAAATTGTTGAAGCAATATAATGCGGTGCGTTACTTCCTTGGCAACCCTCGTATTTTGTCGGCTCCCAGCTACATAGGGACAAATGCTCATCATAATAAAATAAGGGATATCAGAGCTCGCACAGAAAGATTTAAGTTTTCGTTTCTGCAGTTCGCTATTCGAGAATGGAACGGTAGAGAAACAGCTGCAGTATGGTTCGATGAACACTGTCCAGAGTAATCATGTAGATGTAGCTGTAGATGTAGTGTGTAAACTCGATCGACAAATTTTGCACGGGATGTTAAGAGTTATCTCCTGAGGATTTTCGGTGCAAGATACCTAAAGTCATGGAGGGATCGTTAAGGAAATGTATTTACTTTTGTTTTCTGTCGCAGTTAGCACTGCATCTCTACCCCCACAGTAAAAGTGCACCACAATGGAAATATCGATTTAATGTGTGCTGTGTGTCTAGTTTGTGAACAAACTGGTTGCATTCATTCACAGACCGGTCTACCGATGATGAATACGTCGATGTGCAACTTGAGTACGGGTTCACGGAATGCTACGGATGAGCGACGCCGGGGCTATAACGAACTTTTCCCGCAGAGACGACCACCATATCAGTGTTTTCGCAGATGAACGTTGTGATTTGTGTTGTACAATTTGGTTAGTGTCTCTTCGGGTTTCTTCGTAGTCTGAAGGTATTTTCGCAGAAACGAGTGTGACTGCGGTAACAAACCGAATAAAAGGTAGTTTCGTTATTAATTTGCAAGGAACCGCCGCAAACCATGGGTACGTTGTACCAAAAAACAAAAATACTCAGACGATATCCCCAAACAGCCACTGATAGTTTTCATAAAGCGTTTATTAACGACTCTGTCAACATTTACAGCTGCAGTTTCAACAGTTTGATTCTTACCTGGCAACATGCATGTGTAGATTGTTGCATTTTTTTTTATTTTTTTTTGTCATCAGTCTACTGACTTGTTTGATGCGGCCCGCCACGAATTCCTTTCCTGTGCTAACCTCTTCATCTCAGAGTAGCACTTGCAACCTACGTCCGCAATTATTTGCTTGGCGTATTCCAATCTCTGTCTTCCTCTACAGTTTTTGCCCTCTACAGCTCCCTCTAGTACCATGGAAGTCATTCCCTCATGTCTTAGCGGATGTCCTATCATCCTGTCCCTTCTCCTTATCAGTGTTTTCCACATATTCCTTTGCTCTCCGATTCTGCGTAGAACCTCCTCATTCCTTACCTTATCAGTCCACCTAATTTTCAACATTCGTCTATAGCACCACATCTCAAATGCTTCGATTCTCTTCTGTTCCGGTTTTCCCACAGTCCATGTTTCACTACCATACAATGCTGTACTCCAGACGTAAATCCTCAGAAATTTCTTCCTCAAATTAAGGCCGGTATTTGATATTAGTAGACGTCTCTTGGCCAGAAATGCCTTTTTTGCCATAGCGAGTCTGCTTTTGATGTCCTCCTTGCTCCGTCTGTCATTGGTTATTTTACTGCCTAGGTAGCAGAATTCCTTAACTTCATTGACTTCGTGACCATCAATCCCGATGTTAAGTTTCTCGCTGTTCTCATTTCTACTACTTCTCATTACCTTCGACTTTCTCCGATTTACTCTCAAACCATACTGTGTACTCATTATACTGTTCATTCCGTTCAGCAGATCATTTAATTCTTCTTCACGTTCACTCAGGATAGCAATGTCATCAGCGAATCGTATCATTGATATCCTTTCACCTTGTATTTTAATTCTACTCCTGAACCTTTCTTTTATTTCCATCATTGCTTCCTCGATGTACAGATTAAAGAGTAGGGGCGAAAGGCTACAGCCTTGTCTTACGCCCTTCTTAATACGAGCACTTCGTTCTTGATCGTCCACTCTTATTATTCCCCCTTGGTTGTTGTGCATATTGTATATGACCCGTCTCTCCCTATAGCTTACCCCTACTTTTTTCAGAATCTCGAACAGCTTGCACCATTTTGTATTGTCGAACGCTTTTCCAGGTCGACAAATCCTATGAAAGTGTGGTGATTTTTCTTTAGCCTTGCTTCCATTATAGCCGTAACGTCAGAATTACCTCTCTCGTTCCTTCACTTTTCCTAAAGCCAAACTGCTCGTCACCTAGCGCATTCTCAATTTTCTTTTCCATTCACCTGTATATTATTCTTGTAAGCAGCTTCGATGCATGAGCTGTTAAGCTGATTGTGCGATAATTCTCGCACATGTCAGCTCTTGCCGTCTTCGGAACTGTGTGGACGATGCTTTTCCGAAAGTCAGATGGTATATCGCCAGACTCATGTATTGTACACACGAACGTGAATAGTCGTTTTGTTGCCACTTCCCCCAATGATTTTAGAAATTCTGATGTAATGTTATCTATCCCTTCTGCCTTATTTGACCGTAAGTCCTCCAAAGCTCTTTTAAATTCCGATTCTAATACTGGATCCCCTATCTCTTCTAAATCGACTCCTGTTTCTTCTTCTATCACATCAGACAAATCTTCCCCCTCATAGAGGCTTTCAATGTATTCTTTCCACACATCTGCTCCCTCCTTTGCATTTAACAGTGGAATTCCCGTTGCACTCTTAAGGTTACCACCGTTGCTTTTAATGTCACCAAAGGTTGTTTTGACTTTCCTGTATGTTGAGTCTCTCCTTCCGACAATCATCTCTTTTTCGATGTCTTCACATTTTTCCTGCAGTCATTTCGTCTTAGCTTGCCTGCACTTCCTATTTATTTCATTCCTCCTCGACTTGTATTTCTGTATTCCTGATTTTCCCGGAACATGTTTGTACTTCCTCCTTTCATCAATCAACTGAAGTATTTCTTCTGTTACCCATGGTTTCTTCGCAGCTACCTTCTTTGTACCTATGTTTTCCTTCCCAACTTCTGTGGTGGCCCTTTTTAGAGATGTCCATTCCTCTTCAACTGTACTGCCTACTGCGCTATTCCTTATTGCTGTATCTATAGCGTTAGAGAACTTCAAACGTATCTCGTCATTCCTTAGTACTTCCGTATCCCACTTCTTTGCGTATTGATTCTTCCTGACTAATGTCTTGAACTTCAGCCTACTCTTCATCACTGCTATATTGTGATCCGAGTCTATATCTGCTCCTGGGTACGCCTTACAACCCAGTATTTGATTTCAGAATCTCTGTCTGACCATGGTGTGATCTAATTGAAATCTTCCCGTATCTCCCGGCCTTTTCCAAGTATACCTCCTCCTCTTGTGATTCTTGAACAGGGTATTCGCTATTACTAGCTGAAACTTGTTACAGAACTCAATTAGTCTTTGTCCTCTTTCATTCCTTGTCCCAAGCCCATATTCTCCTGTAACCTTTTCTTCTACTCCTTCCCCTACAACTGCATTCCAGTCGCCCATGACTATTAGATTTTCGTCCCCCTTTACATACTGCATTACCCTTTCAATATCCTCATACACTTTCTCTATCTGTTCATCTTCAGCTTGCGACGTCGGTATGTATACCTGAACTATCGTTGTCGGTGTTGGTCTGCTGTCGATTCTGATTAGAACAACCCGGTCACTGAACTGTTCACTGTAACACACCCTCTGCCCTATTCATAACGAATCCTACACCTGTTATACCATTTTCTGCTGCTGTTGATATTACCCGATACTCATCTGACCAGAAATTCTTGTCATCCTTCCACTTCACTTCATTGACCCCTACTATATATAGATTGAGCCTTTGCATTTCCCTTTTCAGATTTTCTAGTTTCCCTACCACGTTCAAGCTTCTGACATTCCACGCCCCGACTCGTAGAACGTTATCCTTTCGTTAATTACTAAATCTTTTTCTCATGGTAACCTCCCCTTGGCAGTCCCCTCCCGGAGATCCGAACTGGGGACTATTCCGGAATCTTTTGCCAATGGAGAGATCATCATGACACTTCTTCAAATACAGGCCACATGTCCTGTGGATACACGTTACGTGCATTTATAGAGCATGTTTGCCACTCAATGATCAGGCACTGTCAGTGCAGCTTCAGTAGGCCAGGCTTGAAAATGAACCTGTAAGTTTTCGAAACTAGTCGCCAAATAAATACTGAAACTCTTGAGAGAACCATTAATAAACGCTTTATTGAATTCAAATGATGTTGCTGTTCCCTGTCAACGAAATGCTGAAACTGAAGAAGCACTGAAATTTTGTGTGTGGTGTTCTCGTTCACGCTGTATCTAAAGGAGCACATGTCTGAACAAGAGTGCAGTAAGCCAGATTCACATGGGTGGGGCTCGAGCTTTTAAAAATAGCATGTTAGACCAATTTTAGGATTAAATGCATGCAACGAAGCACTTAAGATTTACTATTTGATTCTGTAAAATTTTGATATACGTTTCACGACTGAATGAGTTGATAATACTAAACATATCGAAATAATTTAAGCACTGAAAACGATTTATTAACCTGTCTTTATGCAAATGACACATAACAACGACCGAAATTTTGCATAGAAACGCCTTTAGCATATGTTAATTATGATAACGCCTTTGATAAGACAAAAATAACTCTTTCGTGGAAAATATTGGAAATGAAAAGTTTTCGAAAACACCTCACTACTACCATAAAAAGCCTCAATGAAAATACAGAGGTTGTTTTAAGTTCAGGTTCGAAAACGTAGGATGAAGTTTTTACAAATCAAGGTTTTCGACAATGGTGCATTGTATCACTCACTTTGTTTAATTTACGTACGACCTAGTTATGAAGTGGTAAATCCAGTACATTTAGGATTTAAATAGAATCCACCGTACCATTAAATACTATTTATATGCTGATGACTAGATAATTACACTCGAAACAAAAGGTAATTTACATATAGCAGTATACAGATTGAGCCAAAATCAGATATATTACAGCTCAACTATTTCTACAAATAAGACAAAGATAATTCTTTTTAAAGGTAAGAATCCAGTCAGATCGGAAATAATAATAAATGAGAAAACTTTAGAATAATTACCCAACTTTAATTATTTAGAACGTAATTAGTTTCAACAATGACATTGAGAAGAAGATTAATAAACATAAAACTATCTCCAAAACAACTGGAAGAATTTTTGGATGAAAACAGGAAAAGAACCACAAATGATATTTCTAAACCTATCGTTGTATGTAATCTTGTATGTAGTTCCGAAACAGGGACAGTAAAAAAATAATTAAAATAAAAAATCACGTATACAACCTGCAGAGATGAATTTCATTAGGGATGTAAGACTCTGTAATAAAATGGATAAAATACGGAATGAAACGATAAGATCGGATTTAAAATATTTTTTAAGCTAATGAAAAGATACAACAGAATAGAATGAAATGGAAATATCATGTTGACATAATGATCGAAAACAGATTGCCAAGGAAGATAATGAATCATCGGCCGACTGGAAAGAGAGAATTAAGCAGATGTTATAGGAGATGCACGGATGGATGGATGACAGAGACCGGAAGAGATGACTACAGCACCTAATTCTTGGAAGAAGAAGATTATTATGACGACGATGATGAAACACAACAAAAATGCAATAAAAAGCAGATTTTAAATATACATTGCCAGGCTAAACAAGAGAACCACCATAAGAGGATAGTCGGACGTCAACGTAATTTCATATTCTTACACAAGATCGGCGGGTATGTAAATCATTGGATTTTACACTAAGGCATTGGAAACATAGGCAGCAAGTGGGCATTGATGTAAATCAGTAGGTAAAAGATGAAACTTCGTGCCAGACGGGATTCGAATCCGTGTCTCCTGTTTAGAGGGCAGATGCGCTGACCACTGAGCCATACGACCACAGTGGTCATTGCAACTACAAGAAATATCCTAGCACGCCTCCGTCAGACCCATATTCTCATATTCCGATGCACATGGGCTACGTAATTTTTAAATCGATCTCTATTATACTAACATACAAAAACGAAAGGTTGTTTCCAAAAAACTCGCATAGCCGTTGACAGATTTACGTCAAATTTTTACACAGTGCTCTAACAAACATTTAGACCGATATGACAGCATCTTTTTTGAAGAATACTGCACTGACTGCGAGAAATGAAACTCTGTGTTCTACTGGACCGTGAAACTATGCGGTTTTGCTCCTTTGTTGCAGTCAATTTAACTGCGCTGGAGGCCATATAAAACGTTAGAGAAGTTGTTTCTTCCATACCTATTTCTTCTCTTTTCATGCACTTTTAAACAAAATCTGTGTACACCACGAAGTGCTGTTTGGATTTCATCCTCACAGTCGGCATTACGGTGGTCTAGCGGTTCTAGGCGCTCAGTCCGGAACCGCGCGACTGCTACGGTCGCAGGTTCGAATCCTGCCTCGGGCATGGATGCGTGTGATGTCCTTAGGTTAGTTGGGTTTAAGTAGTTCTAGGGGACTGATGACCACAGACGTTAAGTCCCATAGTGCTCATAGCCATAGTGCTCAGAGCCAGTCGGCATTAACGGAAAACAGGAAAGTTGTATTTATGGCTTTCCGCCTAATGATTAGATTACTACTACTACTACTACTACTACTACTATTACTGTTGAATCTGAAGCCTGTAGCTTTACAATCCTACCCATTCGCAGATGTGCAGTTTACTGTCATTGAAGCTACTACCCTCACAGATCCAACACCTAGAGATGTCTTCCTCATACCTCGTATACCAATGACCCCAACCGACTTAGACATTCGGTCTAACCGACTTTAGTTCCCAATCAAGGTTTAGTTTGCATTAGCAGTGATCAAGGCCAATGGTCAGTGAGACGTGGGAAGAGGAAATCGGCAAGGTGTGGGACAACCTGCATAAAATGGACAGAGAGATAGCAAAGGAGCGTATGAGTAGAGAGAATGGGGAGGACGGTTAGAGGGGCAAGGGGAGGGCAAGGGGATGACGGGATGGACAGAAGAGGGGCGAGGAAGAGTAAATGGACAGAGAGAAGATAGAAGGATGAAACAGAGGGAAGAGGTGGTGGCGAGAGGGGATAGGGGAAATGGGGAGGGACACACAGAGAGGGGGAAGGAGAGAAAATCGACAGAGAGATGAGGAAACATGAGGTAGGGGGAGGAGGAGGTGGTGAGAAAGAAGTGGGAGGAGGAGATGTACAGAGGGAGGGATGGAAGAGGAAATGGACAAAGAAATGGGACAGAAGGAGGTTATGACATATATCTGATTCCCACACATACAAAATAATTGCCACGAACTGTCAGGTTCGTTACTAGCGTTACTAGCTATATCGTCCGTAATGTTCCTGCCTTCTAGAGCAATTACAAATTTACATATATATATGTGATTTCTCTTCCTCTGCACACGTTCGAAGGAACTAACACCATCTGGGGATCCATTGGCTATCATGATTTAAGACACAAAGGAACTATAGATTGCCTGTGAGAGAACATCGATTGAAATCAATGGGAAAAGTTGAAAATTTCTGCCTGACATGGATTTAAACCCTGGTCACCTGCTTTCTAGGCAGATGCTCCGACTACTAAGTCATCCAGAGACAGCGATCATTGCAATTTTGGGGACTACCTTAGCACGCCCCCTGTCAGATCCCGTTTCTCACCTTATACACACACTATCACTGCAGTGCCCCTTGACCATTATCCTCAAAAATGGCTCTGAGCACTATGGGACTTAACATCTATGGTCATCAGTCCTCTAGAACTTAGAACTACTTCCACCTAACTAACCTAACGACATGACACAACATCCAGTCATCACTGACCATTATCCTCATTATGCGCGGCATTCTGCCGATTCCCATAAGAGGTCGAGCTTGGTGAGTATCTGTACGGAACAGCTCATTGGCCGTCTCGTCTTAATTACGTATGTATGTGATTTCAGTTGTTTCACACTGATAAATTTCATAAAAAAGAGTTGACATAGGAACAATCAATATCGTAGCTGTGTTGGTTAACAAGCAGAGCTCCAACCGCTAATAGAAAACACTGAATCTCAAATCGTTATAGTAACGGAAATCTGGGCAAACCTGTAAATATGTTCAACCGAAATTTTCAAAATGGACTTGGAACTAAATTCAGCCGAATTGTTTACAACGGACCTAATGGTGTTCCGAGAGGATAGATTAAACACTATTGGTGATGGAGTGTTTGTTGCTGTCAGAGGTATTATATCTTGTAGTAATATTGAACTAGGTAGTTCTTGTGAGTTGGTACGGATAGACGTTACACTTGATAACAGGAATAAATTAATAATTGGTGCGTTTTACCGAACCCCCCTTACCCAACTAAGATGTTAACGTTGCTGAACAGTTAAAAGAGTACTTGAGGTGTCTTTTCAAATAGGTACACCACTCATTCAGTTGAATCAGTGGTTTTGAAAAGGGAACGAGTCCACAAGAAGCGTTTTCCGGGAAATCGATTAAAACTGTTTTTAAAACAGTTTTTGAATTATACTTTTTTAATTATTTTTCGTTAATGTATATATTTAACATCTACTGTGTATCTAAATTGCATGTGATTATCTTTCTTTGTTTTCGCAAAAAAAGATTAAAGTAAGTGGACTTATGCCCTCTTAAAGAAAAAAGGAAATTTGGAGAATAGCACTTTCTAAGACAATGTGATTTTATTTAATGTTGATTTCGAATATGTTAACATTGTATCAAAAAAGCATTACTTATTAGGATTATCAATAAAAGATAACAAAATACGTGGATTTTAAGGTTATATTTTACATTCAGTCATCATTGAGTTCTTCGTCCTGTGTTGGCCATTCACATATTTCCTCGTAATAGGGGAAATCCTCCTATGGAATGTGCTTTACCACCTTTTTAATATCTTCACCTTCCTTATGGTTGATTGTACACTTGTAATGGTAGATCTCTCTGTTGGTAAGGAAATGTTTCCTGCCTTATCCATAGTAAAGTGGTGTATTTTTGACCCATCAGTATCTTCATAAGCTTTTAACACATCAGGAGTATATTTTTCACACTACAACATGAAATACTTTGATATATTTAAATCAATTTTGGTCTTTTTTGGCACGACATTCGTCAACAGACAGCAGCAGTGTAGTTGTTTTGAAGGGGGCATAATCCAGGACTAATGCCCTTTTCAGAACATTCAACGAACTCATTGCCCTCCCATGCCTATGTTACGCATTGGACTGATGCCGTTTTTATACAGAACAATGTATCTATCCCTGTAGATAACAAATCCAAGCATAACATAATATGGCAAAAAGTGTGACTCGCGTCATTTTCAAAATAACTGATTCAGTTGTAGTTGGTGGTGACTTTAATCTGCCCTCGATATGTTGACGAAAAGACATGTTTAAAGTCGGTGGTAGGTATAAAACGTATTCCGTAATCGTACTGAGTGCCTTCATACAAAATAATTTCGAACAACTCAGTCAGGACCACACTCGAAGATGTAAATGGTAGCGAAAATACACTTGACCTCCTACCAAGGATTGATCCTGACCAATCAGGGAGCAACATGACAAATACAGTGATTAGTGACCACAAGGCTCTTGTATCTATACTAAATCTCGTAAAATCCTTACCCAACAAAAATAAAAGCAAAATACATATATTTAAAAATTCAGGTAAAACTTCGCATTCCTGTCAGACAGTCTCCACTTACTCCAGTTTGACTATGTAACGTAGACCTGACGTGGTTTAAATTTAAAGATATTTTATCGACGGCAGCTGAAGAAAAAAAGAAGCTTAGTGAACTTCAGTGTGAGATGATGTTAAAAATTTCCCCAAAGAAATTCTGTCTCGAAAACTGACAAAATACCCAAAGAGATTGTGGCCGATTGTAAAGTACTCCAGTGGCAAGGAGCAATCAATATCTACACTGCGTGATAACAGCGGTGATGTTATTGGTGAGAGTGCCACTGAAGTAGAGTTACTAAGCACAATTTTCCGAAATTTCTTGACAACAGAAGAAGACGTAAATGTTGCAGAATTCCTATCAAGAGCAAATATCAATGTGAGTAACTTACAAGGATATATCCTTAGTGTAACGAAACAGCTTAGAACACTTAAAAAGGGCAATACTTTCTGTCCAGATTGTATGCCAGTCAGGTTTCTTCCAGAGTTTGCTAATAGAAAAGCTCGATACTTAGCAATTTCATACAGCCGCTCGCCCGTAGAAAGATCCGTACCCAAAAAAGAAGTTTCACAAATCGCGCCAATAGACAAGGAAGGAAATAGGAGTATTGTAACACGCTGAAATACAAACCCATACCACTAACTTCAATTTGCAGTCGGAGTTAGGAACATGTACTGTGCCCGAACTTTATGAATCACATCGAAGAAAACCTTTTATTGGCAAGTAATTAACAAAGCATCAGAAAATATCGTTCTTGTGAAACACAAATAGCTCCTTAGCCTCACGAAGCAGGGGATGTCAAATTGATTCCATATTTTTAAATTTCCAGAAGGCTTTTGACACAGTTTCTCACAAATGACTTTCAATTAATTTGCATGTCTATGGAGTATCGTCTCAGTTGTGGGACTGGAATCGTGATTTCGACTCACAAAGGTAATAGTACGTAATTATTGATGGAAAGTCATCTAGTGAATAGAAATAATATCTGGCGGGTAAATCTCGTTTCCTCATTTTGACGTCACACAAAATATCGACGATCGTATCAGTGGCTATCGACTTCCATTAGCATTCGATGCCGGCCTCTCACAAGATTTCATGCGCGAGAATCGCAGATTTTAAAAAAACACGCCTGTCTTGGAAAGATTTATTGCAATTATTACTTTGATGAAATGTTTTATGGACGTTTAACGCCGTCATAGAAATGTCCTCTCTTAGGAGAGTGTTATTATCGTGAGTCATTTACAAATAAACAATGAAACACACTTGATTTATAATTAGCAGTATGCCATATCATTGTAAGAGAGAAATTAAAATTTAGCGCAAACACATCATCATTATCATTAAATGTCACTTAATAGCGCATAAACAATACAAGCCTTTAAGGCAAGATTGTGATAACCAAGACCAGAGTTAAACATCACATCGTTAAGTGCTATCGTGGTGAATAACGTCGTGGTTTCAACCATCTAAAGATGTTCGAATTCCGTTATATGTAATTTTTTCCATGTTTGCGTTGTTAACACGTTCTGTTACTTCCTTAAGAACGTAATGCAAGTATGTTCTGCAACACCGGACGTTATTTACATTATGTCTGATCTGAAAAAGGATGATAGCTGATCTTGCGGTCGTCGATATTGCGCGTGACGTGAAAATGACGTTACGTTTGCTGGAACTGTTGTGTAACGAGCATTACCAATATCTGGCGGTCCCGTAGGAAGTGTTGCAGGCTGTCTGTCAACCCTGTTCCACGTAAAAAATTGAAGAGAAAATCTGAGCAGCCCTCTTAGATCCTTTGTAGATGGCGCTGTCTTTTACCGTCATGTGAAGTCATTAGATGATAAAAACGAATTGAAAAATGATTTAGACAAGGTATCTGTATGATGCAAAAAGTGGCAATTGACTTTCAGTAAGGAAAAGTGAGACGTTATCCATATGAGCACCAAAAAGAATTCGCTGAATTTCTATTACACGGTAAGTCACATAAATCTAAAGGCTGTAAGCTCGATTAAATACGTAGGGACCACAATTACGAATAACTGAAACGGGAGTGATCACATAGATAATGTTGTGGGGGAGTAAACCAAATACTGCGGTTTGTCATTACAAGACATGAAAAAATCAACAGGTCTACTAAAGAGACTGCTTACGCTACTCTTGTCCGCCCCCTTCCGAAGTGTGAAATGCGCATCAGATGAGACTGACGAGAAATATCGAAAAAGCTCAAGGAAGGCGCCCACCTACATAGCGAGAAATGAACATCATAACGAAACAAGGGGAATCCAATCCCACAACTGAGACGATACTCCATAGACACGCAAATTAATTGGAAGTCGTTTGTGAGAAACGGTCTCAAAAACCTTCTGGAAATCTGAAACTATAGAATCAGTTTGACATCCCCTTCTGCCTGAGGTCTTGAGCTAGTTGTGTTTCACAAAAACGATATTTTCTGAATCCGTGTTGGCTACTTGTCAACAAATGGTTTCCTTCGAGGTAATTCATAATTTTCGGGCACAGTACATGTTCCTAACTCCGAATGCAAATTGATTTTCGTGACATGGGTTTGTAATTCAACGGATTACGGTACTTCAATTTCCCTTCTTGAATATTGACATGAAGTGTGAAAGTTACCATTATTTGGGTGCGGAACTTTCTACGAGCGAGCGGCTGTATGAAATTGCTAAGTATGGAGCTGTTCTATTAGCAAACTCTGGAAGAAACCTGACTGGCATACAATCTGGACCGGAAGTCTTGTCTTTTTTAAGTGTTCTAAGCTGTTTCGATACACCAAGGATATATCCTTCTAAGTTACTCACATTGATATTTGCTCTTGATAGGAATTCTGCAACATTTACATCTTCTTCTGCTGTGAAGAAATTTCAGAAAGCTGCACTTAGTAACTCAACTTCTGTGGCACTCTCATCAATAACATCACCGCTGTTATCGCGCAGTGAAGGTGTTGATTGCGCCTTGCCGCTGGAGTACTTTACAATCGGCCAGAATCTCTTTGGGTCTTTTGTCAGTTTTCGAGACAGAATTTCTTTGGGGAAATTATTAACAGCATCTCACATTGAAGTTCGCACTAAGTTCTGTTTCTTTGTAAGACTTCGAAAATCATGGGGATTTTGCGTTCTTTTATATTTCCCATGCTTTTTTCCTTCTTTTTGCAATAGTGTCCTGGCCTATTTTGTGTGCCATGGGGCATCAGCGTCATGTCTTTTTAATTCATTTGGTACATATTTCTCAATTGCCGCCGATACTATTTCCTTGAATTTAAAGCACGCCAGGTCTCCATTAAGTAGTCAAACTGGAGTAAGTGGAGACTGTCTGACAGGAATGCGAAGTTTTACCTGAATTTTTAAATATATGTATTTTGCTTTTATTTTTGGTGAGTAGAGGGTTACGACATTCAGTCTAGCTACAACAGGCTTGTGGTCCCTAATCCTTGTATTTGTCATGATGCTCCCTGTTTGGTCAGGATCATTCACCGCTAAGACGTCATGTATGTTTTCGCAACCATTTACGCATCAAGTGGGCTCCTGACCCAGTTGTTCAAAATGGTTTTCTGAGAATGTATTCAGTACGATTTTGATATACGTTTTACGCCTACCACCGAATTTAAACACGTCTTCTCGATAACACATCGAGGGTAGATTGAAACCACCACCATCTATAATTGTATGAGTGGTGTACCTACTTTAAATGACACTCAAGTTCTCTCAGATTTCAAAAAAATTGTTCATATGGCTCTGAGCATTACGGGACTTAACATCTGTCATTAGTCCCCTAGAACTTAGAACTGCTTAAACCTAACTAACCTAAGGACATCACACTCATCCACGCCCGAGGCAGGATTCGAACCTGCGACCGTAGCGGTCGCGCGTTTCCAGACTGAAGCGCCTAGAACCGTGCGGCCACACCGTCCGGCCTCTTTGAACTGTTCAGCAACAATAACATCTTAGTCGGGTACTGAGGGGTGGTTAAAACGAACTAATTATTAGTTTATTCCGGTAATCAAGCATAATCTCTGTCCATACCAACTCACTTGTCAACGGCCTTGCCGCAGTGGTAACACCGGTTCCGGCCAGATCACCGAAGCTAAGCTCTGTCGGGCTGAGCTACAACTTGGATGGGTGACCATCCGGTCTGCTGAGCAATGTTGGCAAGCAGAGTGCACTCAGCCCTTGCGAGGCAAAGTGAGCAGCTACTTGATTGAGAAGTAGCGGCTCCGGTAACGAAAACTGACATATGGCCGGGAGAGCGGTGTGCTGACCACATGCCCCTGCATATCCGTATCCAGTGGCGCCTATTAGCTGAGGATGACAGGTCTGCACCATTGTGCCTTCACGACCTGTTCTGGAGGACAATACAAACTGAGAAGAACTATCTAGTTCAACATGACTTAAAATAAAATATTTCTGACAGCAACAAACACTACATCACCAATTCACCAATTTATACTTTCTGAACACGACTAGGTCCGTTGTAAAAATTAGGGCTGAAATTATTTCCGGATTTACCCAGCTTTCCGTTACTATAACGGTTTAAGATTCAGCGTTTTCTATTAGCGCCTGGAGCACTGCTTCTTAACCAACACTGCTACATTGTTGATTGTTCCTATGTCTACCCATTTTTTCTGCACTTTTCGAGAGTGAAAGAACTGACATCACGTACCTACGTAATTAAGGTGAGACGGCCAATGATCTCTTCAGTGCAGATACACATCAAGCTCGAGCTCTTACGACAATCGGCAAAATGCCGCGAATAATGAGGACAATGGGCAAGGGGCACTGCAGTGGTAGTGTGTGTATAAGGTGAGAAATTGGGTCTGACAGGAAGCGTTCTAGGGTAGTCCGCACAATTGCAGTTACCGCTGTGTCTTGATGATTCAGTGGTCAGGATGACTTAGTAGCCGGTGCATCAGCCTAGAAAGCAGCTACGTGGGTTCGAATCCCTGTCAGGCAGAAATTTCCAACTTTCCCCATTGATTTCAATGAATGTTCTCTCATAGGCAATCTGTAATTCCTTTGTGTCTTAATTCATGATAGCCGCTGGATCCCCAAATTGTGTTAGCTCTTTCGAGCATGTGCGGAAGAACAGAAATCACACACATGTGTAAATTTGTAATTGTTCTAGACGGCAGCAACATTACGAAAGATATAGTTAGTAACGCTAGTAACGAAGCCGACAGTTCCTTGCAATTAGTGTATATGTGTGGGAAGCAGATATACGTCTGTCCCATTTCTTTGACCATTTCCTCTTCCACCCCATCTCTCTGTCCATCTGCTCTTCCCATTTCCTTCTCACCACCTCCTCCTCCGCCTATCTCATCCTTCCCCCTCACTCTAACGATTTTCTCCCCGCTGTGTGTCCCTCCCTCCTCCCCTTTCCTCTCTCGCCACCTCCTCTTCCCTCTATTTCAACCTTCTGTCAACTCTCTGTCCATTCTCTCTTCCTCCCCCCTCCTCTGTCCATCCCCTTCTTCCTCCTGTCTCTCACCATCTCTACCCCATTCTCTCATACGCTTCTTCTTCATCTCTCTGTCCATTTTCTGCAGGCCCTCCCACACCTTGTCCATTTCCTCTTCCCTTCTCTCTCTGACCTTTGGTCTTGATCACTGACATGGATAACTTAACCTTGATTGGGGACTAAATTCGGTTAGAATGAATGTCTAAGTCGGATGGGATCATTTGTATACGATGTATGAGGAAGACATCTCTAGCTGTTGGCTCTGTGAGGGCAGTAGTTTCAATGATAGTATATTGCACATCTGCGAATGGGGAGGATTGTAAAGTTCCAGGCTTCAGATTCAGTAGTAGTAGCAATAGTAGTAGTAGTAGTAGTAATCTAACAATAAGCCGAAAAGCCATATATCCAACTTTCCTCTTTTCTGTTAATGCCGACTCTGAGGAAGGAAAAAAAAAACAGCACTTTGTTGTGTACACAAATTTTGTTTAAAAGTACATGAAAGGAGAAGAAATAGGTATGGAAGGAGCAACTTCTCCAATGTTTTATATGCCCTCCTATCGCAGTTAAATTGACTGCACCAAAGAAAACAAAACCGCATATTTTTACAGTCCAGGACAACAGAGTCTCCATTCTCGGAATCAGGACAGTATTCATTAAAAATGATGCGGAGTGATGTCGGTCTGAATGTTTATTGGAGTATTGTGTAAAAATTTTAAGTAAATCGGACAACAGTTATTAGAGTATTTTGGATACAACCTTTGGTTTTTGCTTATTAGTATAATAGAGATACATTTAAAAATTACATAGCCTATGTGCATCCGAATGTTTATTAGAAAATCGTTTAAAAATTGGAAGTACATCGATCAAGAATTTTCGAGGGTTTTGGTAGCACCATTCTCTTTTATCCTTCCCAATGTTCGTTAGAGAATAATGCATAAATCTGAAGTAAACAGCTCCAGTATTATTCGAGGTATTTGGTAACAAAATTAAACACCCAAATAATTATTATAGCATCGTGGAAAAATTTGAAGTAAATCGATCACGAACTTTTCGAGACTTTTGGAAACGACTTTGAACAACGTCCTGCCTTCATACAGTAATACAGATATATATTTCTTTAAAATAATGTATACCCTATTTCAGTTTCAATGTTCGTTATAATACCGTCTTAAACTTAAATAAATTGGACAGGAACCTTCAGCTATTTTCGGATACACCTGTCCCCCTTTATATATTGCACGTGTAAGTCTCTCCGTTTGCTCGTTACAGCCTCGTGTAAAAATTTGAAGGCAGTCAGTCAAGAACTTTTGGGGATTTTTGGTAACAACATTTCGCCTTTGTGTATTACACAACTATTTGTACGTTATATGTATTTAAAAATGTGTAACCTATGTCCGTCTGTGTGTTCAGTCATGAAAAAATGTGAAGTAAACGGGTCACGAAGTTTTCCAGGGATTGATAACAATTTTTTCGTTTTATATATTACATATAGACTTATATCTTACTTCTGTTAATATTATGCATCGTTCGTACGTCCGCATCTTCTTTAGAGTATCAAGTAAACGTTTGAAGTAAATTGGTCAAGAAAGTTTCGAGATTTTTGGTAACAAGTTTATCCATTTACATATAGAGATTTTGTTACGTATCATATACAATAGGAAAAGGTAAGGCCTGTGTCCGTCTGAACATTCAGTAGGGTATCATCTACAAATTTGAAGTGAATTTGTCAAAGATTTTTTTAGATTCTTTGATAACAACTTTAAATAATAGCTTGTCGTTATATAGTACTGCATATTTGTAGAAAGTCGTTCCTCAGTGTGTAATTATTTATATCTTCAAATTTTAGTTAACCCCCCCCTTCCCCCGCCACCTAGCTCTAGGTTCTTACGGGTGTCCAATGAATATCAAGTCACAATCCCCAGTTTAGGTGGTTTTACAACCTGCATCCACTGAAGCATAGGATGACCTGTTTTTCACAACTTCTTTGAACATATACCACAACAGTAAGCATCTCAGAGTATATAAATGCGTTAATCGAGACAGAGTTCCTCCGGTACAGTTTCGCGAGAGAGTCATACATCTTTTTCGTTTATATAGTGTCTTCGCCATATTTGATGATTAGTTTTTAAATACTGTTGCACATAATTCGAAGAGAGATGTTCCATCGCATTCTAGATGCAAGTGACACAAGAGAGGCAGTGTATAACACGGAGAAATCTACTGTTCAAATTCGGGAGGTTTTCTTTCCAACAAGATTAAAGCAGCACATTACTCCGTCTCAACTTACATCTCGTGAAAGCACTATTACGCTAAAATCACACAAATTCCAGCACATACGGAAATTTACCAATACTGTTCCTTCAACAGACCATTGGGTGACTCGAACAGAAAAGAGGGGTAAATCGCAGCAGCAGAAGAACTACCATGCACCACGTACGTAGTATGGACTGTGAAGTACAGTCATCGCTATAAATGTAACACCACAATGATTCCAATCCTCCACATAAGTGATTTTTCATTAGTTTTGTAAAAACTAGAACGGGGATGGTACACTTCAAGGTTTCGTTCTTTATTGCGCCAGTTCATGGATGTCAGTGGGATGACAGTGCCGATTTATAGAAATGTGTCTCTTACAATCATGTATAGCGTTATTGAATTGCGAGGATTGCGTCCATGACATCCATTTCATTTTATCTTCTTATCTATCTACACTACTGGCCATTAAAATTGCCACACCAAGAAGAAATGCAGATGATAAACGAGTATTCATTGGACAAATATATTATACTAGAACTCACGTGTGACTGCATTTTTACCCGATTTGGGTACATAGATCCTGAGAAATCAGTACCCAGAACAACCACCTCTGGCCTTAATAACGGCCTTCATACGCCTCGGCATTGAGTCAAACAGATCTTGGATGGCGTGTACTGGTACAGCTGCCCATGCAGCTTCAACACTATACCACAGTTCATCAAGAGTAGTGACTGGCGTATTGTGACGAGCCAGTTGCTAGGCCACCGTTGACCAGACGTTTTCAATTGCTGAGAGATCTGGAGAATGTGCTGGCCAGGGCAGCAGTCGACCATTTTCTGTATCCAGAAAGGCCCGTAAAGGACCTGCAACATGCGTTCGTGCATTATCTTGCCGAAATGTAGGGTTTCGCAGGGATCGAATGAAGGGTAGAGCCACGGGTGGTAACACATCTGAAATGTAACGTCCACTGTTCAAAGTGCCGTCAATGCGAACAAGAGGTGACTGAGATGTGTTACCAATGGCACCCCATACCATCACGCCGGGTGATACGTCAGTATGGGGATGACGAATACACGCTTCCAATGTGCGTTCACCGCGATATCGCCAAACACGGATGTGACCGTCATGATGCTGTAAACAGAACCTGGATTCATCCAAAAAAATGACGTTTTGCCATTCGTGCACCCAGGTTCGTCGGTGAATACACCATCGCAGACGCTCCAGTCTGTGATGCAGCGTAAAGGATAACCGCAGCCACGGTCTCCGAGCTGATAGTCCATGCTGCTGCAAACGTCGTCGAACTGTTCGTGCAGATGGTTGTTGACTCAGGGATCGAGACGTGGCTGCACGATCCGTTACAGCCATGCGGATAAGATGCCTGTCATCTCGACTGCTAGTGATACGAGGCCGTTGGGATCCAGCATGGCGTTCCGTATTACCCTCCTGAACCCACCGATTTCATATTCTGCTAACAGTCATTTGATCTCGATCAGCGCGAGCCAGCAGTGTCGCGATACGATAAACCGCAATCGCGATAGGCTACAATCCGACCTTCATCAAAGCGGAAACGTTATGGTACGCATTTATGCTCCTTACACGAGGCATAACAACAGCGTTTCACCAGGCAACGCCGGCCAACGGCTGTTTGTGTATGAGAAATCGGTTGGAAACTATCCTCATGTCAACACATTATTGGTGTCGCCACAGGCGCCAACCTTGTGTGAATGCTCTGTAAAGCCAATCATTTGCATAACACAGCATCTTCTTCCTGTCGGTTAAATTTGACGTCTGTAGCACGTCATCTTCTTGGTGTAGCACTTTTAATGGCCAGTAAGTGAATCTAATGGAATGTTTATTTTTCAAATAAACTGCTCGGCTCTGCAGAAGTAGTGGATGAGCCACAGAACAGGCGACTGATCATCAGCAGGTAGCGCCCATCCTTCCCGCCGCTCCGACATCGTGACACATGCGGTCTCGCGTAGTCTCAGTCCTAAGAACTGCGGAAGTCGTCCGGCACAGCAGGGGTGACTTTCTAAGATGCTCGGTTTGGGACGATGCTCGTGCAGCCAACGGAAAAGAAATTATTCTACATGCTGCTATCCCTGTTAGGAACAACATTCGCCTGTGCTTGTTGACCGACAGGCCTTCGGAGAAAGATGGAGGTAGCGATATCGAAGTTTTCGCGTGTGGAGTAATGCGGCAGCTTTTTCTCCGTTTTTGTCGGGAATGAATGGTGCCAACCAGACGCAAAACCAAGGAAGCGACGGATTCCTGTCTCATGGTTGTGATGTTGGAGTTCAGTTTTCAAAACTTGTATTGGACAAACTTTGTTCGAGCCTTCGCATTGATGGTGCAGAGCTGGCGCAGGCATTCTCGAGAGACCCTATGGTAGGGAGTGAGGAACACGCCTGTTTCAAGGCACATAGGGAGACATTCCAACGAAAAGGCAGCCGAGAGTCACGGACTTGCATTCAAATCAGTTCTTCACTGCGGACTTACAGGCGTTGTTGTCGGCAGGCCGCAGCAGACGCAGGTCTTGCCACTCTCAACCACTATTCTGGTGAGAACAGTTGCTCATATGTTCACATGTGTGTGACTTCCAAAGAGATCTAACTCCTGGGGTCATCGGTCCCTACAAGTACACACTACTTAAACTAAATTATGCTAAGAACAACACACACACCCAAGCCCGAGGGAGGACTCGAACCTCCGGCGGGAGGGTCCGCGCAATCCGTGACACGGCGCCTCAAACCGCGTGGCCGTTCCGCGCAGCGAGAACAGCTGCACCGTGGCCTATCACCATAGAAGAATGTTTAGGCTTTCTTGATCAATCACTTTTAAACTGGGTTAGACACTCAGACTTGAGATGTCGACTTGTAATAGACGGTTCTCCCATGGCCGAGTGGGATTGGTATGTATGAGAGTCGTTCCGAAAGTAATGACTCCCATTTTTATTCATGGAAACTACAGGGGATACATATATCACAACAGCACAGCTAAATAGAGCAATATTTCAGCTGAAGTCTGTCATATTCCCACATATCTACCACCATTCGTTACGCACATTTGACAACGATGACCGAGAGCCTGCATGCCGCGATAATTGAAAGCGGAACCAGCAGAGGCTAACCACTTCCTTACAGCTTTGACAACAGCATTCGAGCCTTGAAAATATTCGCCACGTAGTCTAGCCTTCAGACGCTAAATTAGGACTGTAAGGTGGATATGGTAAGACAGACCAACCGAACTTTGCAATGAGATGCGTGGTCGTAAAACTGGTGTGGGACCTGACGTTATCATATTGCAGGTGAAATTGGTCTTCTTCTCTGCCCTTACCGGGAATTCGGGCTATCAGCTTAGTCAGTGTCGTCTTGTAGCGTGCTGAACTGACAGTTTCCCAAGGCTCCACGACATCGAAAAGAACCACCCCCTGCGGCTGTCCCAGAAAGCAGTGCACATCATTTCGCCTAAAGACGTCTGTGTCTTGTATTTCTCCTTTGATGGGGAATTTGCATGTCACCATTCCATGGACTGACTGTCTTTTGGATTCGGGCTCTTAGTGGTGACCCCACGTCTCGTCTCCGGTGACGATACTATTCAGAAAATTGTCACCTTCAGTTTCATATTGGTCCAGGAGGTCCCGACTAATTGCCATTCGATGAATTTTTTGTTCTTCTTAAGCACCCGCGGGACCCATCTCGCACAGACTTTGCGATAACCAAGACGTTGCAACAGTTTTTCCAAGGTATTACAGTCGACACACAACTTTGCACACAATTCTCTGGTCATTATCGGGCGATCAGCACAGATGAGTTGATCAAGACGTTCTTCATAGCGAGGGATGACATCTGTGCAGAGTCGACCGGGCCGTGCCTTGTCATGTACAACCTTCTCGCCACCTTGAAAGTTCCGTACCCATCGCCTCACATTGCTCAAATCTATTCTGTCATCTCCATACACCTATAGCAAGCCTATACACCTATGGATTTCATTCGGGGCAATTTCTTCAGCAGTGAGGAATTCAATCACACATCGCTGTTTTATTCCCGAATCCATGTTAGACACCATGTTGGAACACTCCTCTGCTCACTTCATTATTTAAGAACAACGGAACCACCTGCAAATGAAAGAGGAAGGTTCGAGCATTAGTGCTACAAATCAAAAAAAGTTTAGCATCACCTCAGTTCCTACAGTTCCGGAACCTATACTGAAAATTGGAACAGAGATCAACATAAACACAATTTCCGATATTTTTACTGCTCATGAAAACCACACATTGCATGTTGTACCACCATACAGCGAGACCTTCAGAGGTGGTTGTCCAGACTGGTGTACACACCGGTACCTCTAATACCCAGTACCACGCCCTCTTGCATTGATGCATGCCTCTATTCGTCGTGGCATACTATCAACAAGTTCATCTAGATTGTCCAACTCCTAAAAGGCGATTCGGCCTAGATCCCTCAAAGTGGTTGGTGAGTCACGTCGTTCACAAACAGCCCTTTTCAATCTATCCCAGGCATGTGCGATAGGGTTCATGTCTGGAGAATATACTGGACACTCTATTCGAGTTATGTCGTTATCCTGAAGGAAGTCATTCACAAGATGTGCATCTTGGGGGGGGGGGGGGGGGCGAATTGCCGTCCATGAAAACGAATCCCTCGTCAATATGCTGCCGATATGGTTGCACTATCGGTCGGAGGACGGCATTCATGTATCGTACAGCCGTTGAGGCGCCTTCCATTACCACCAGCGGCGTACGTCGGCTCTACATAGTACCACCCCAAAATAGTAGGGAACCTCCACCTTGCTGCACTCGTTGGACAGTGTGCCTAAGGCGTTCAGCCTGACCGGGTTGCCTCCAAACACGTCTCCTACGATTGTCTAGTTGAAAGCATAAGCAACACCCACTGGTCAAGAGAACGTAATGCCAATCCTGAGCGGTCCATTTGGCATATTGTTGGGGCCATCTGTATCGTGCTGCATGGTGTGGTGGTTGTAAAGATGGACCTCGCCCATGGACGTTGGGAGTGAAATTGAGTATCATACTGCCTATTGCGCTCAGTTTGAGTCGTAACACGACGTCCTGTGGCTGCACGAAAAGCATTATTCAACATCGTGGCGTTGCTGGCAGGGCTCCTCCGAGACGTAATCCGGTGGTAGCGGTCATCCACTGCAGTAGTAGCCCTTGGGCGGCCTGAGCGAGGCATGTCATCGGCTGTTCCTCCCTCTTTATCCCTTCCATGTCCGAAACACATCGGTTTGGTTCGCTCCGAGACGCCTGGACACTTCGCTTGTTGAGTGCCTTTCCTAGCACAAAGTAGGAACGCGGGCGCGATCGAACCGCGGTATTGACCGTTTAGGCATGGTTGAACTACAGACAACACGAGCCATGTACCTCCTTCCTGGTGGGATGACTGGAACTGATCGGCTGTCGGATCAATTCCGTCTAATAGGCGCTGCTCATGCATGGTTGTTTACATCTTTGGGCGGGTTTAGTGACATCTCTGAACAGTCTGTGGGACTGTGTCTGTGATACAATACGCATTTTCAACGTTTGTCTTCAGGAGTTCTGGGAAGCGGGGTGATGAAAAACATTTTTTTTATGTGGGTACATATGGCACCGACATCCAAAGTCACCACAAAAAAATAGGAGGCATTACTTTCGTAGCGACCCTCGTAGTATCCTTGTCTTGTTTTCTGGTTAGACGGGAGCAATCATTGTGCATCGAACAGTGCTGTAGTGAATATTTACGTCACAGAAACCAGAAGTGGGAATATGGGCGTAAGACAAGTACAGCTATGATATGGGCGTTGGTTTTGGCCAGTATCTGGTCTAAAAACTTGTTTTTGCTTGATTCCCGGTATGCGTATAAAAATCGTACTGCATAACAGCAAAATATCCTTCTTAGCTGACCTATTTCACCAACAGGTGGTTCCTTGAATTGTGGCTATTGTTTGCTTTTCCTGAGCCGATACTGGCCTTGGTTGTTTAACAGGATATACACTCACGCTCATAAATTAATGGTAATTTCAGAATGTGGTGCCACACAACGTGACACTACACAAAACTGGCGCTAATAGCATAGGCATATAGGGAACACACACGACACAGATCTGTAAGTCCACGGTATTGGTGATAAGTTGAGAAAACTGTCCCGAAACACATGTGCTACAAAACGCCTCAGTTTTCTGTGCATGCGACCCAATATGGGATATGATCACCATGCACGCGTACACAGGGCGCACAACGGGATGGCATACTCTGGGTAAGGTGGTCGAGCAGCTGCTGGGGTGTAGCCTTTCATTCTAGCACCAGTGCTGTCAGAGCTCCTGAAGTGTCGTTGGGGTTTGAAGACGTGCAGCGATACTTCGACCGAGAGCATCCCAGACGTGCTCGATGGGGTTTAGGTCTGGAGAACAGGCGGGCCACTCGATTCGCCTGATATCTTCTGTTTCAAGGTACTTCTCCACGATAGCAGCTCGGTGGTGCCGTTGGTTATCACCCATCAGGAGGAAGGTTGGACCCACTGCACCCCTGCAAAGGCGGACATACTGGTGCAAAATGACGTCCCAATGCACCTGACCTGTTACAGTTCCTCTGGCAAAGACATGCAGGGGTGTACGTGCACCAATCATAATCCCACCCCACACCATCAAACCACGACCTACATACAGGTCCCTTTCAAGGACATTAAGGGGTTGGTATCTGGTTCCTGTTTCACGCCAGATGAAAACCCGTCGAGAATCGCTGTTCAGACTATACCTCGACTCGTCCTTGAACATAATGTGGGACCACTGTTCCAATGACCATGTACTGCGTTCTTGACACAGGCTGTACGGGCTCTCCTGTGACCAGGGGTCAGTGGAATGCACCTTGCAGGTCTGTGGGTGAACAAACCATGTCTGTTCAGTCGTCTGTAGACTGTGTGTATGGAGACAACTGTTCCAGTGGCTGCGGTAAGGTCCCGAGCAAGGCTACCTGCATTACTCCGTGACCGACTGCGAGCGATGGTGAGATATCGGTCTTCTTGTGGTGTTGCACCCTATGGACGTCCCACACTGTAGCGCCTGGAGACGCTTCCTGTCTGTTGGAATGGTTGACATAATCATGAGACCACACATTGTGGCACCTGGAGGGCCCGTGCTACGACCTGCTGTGTTTGACCAGCCTCCAGTCGCCCTATTATTCTACTCTTCATAATGTCATCAACATGTATTCTTTGAGCCATTTTCAACACACAGTCACCATTAACACGTCTGAAAACGTCTTCACACTTACTCGCTGCACCGTACTCTGACATACACCAACAAACCTCTGCGTATGTGGACTGCTGCCAAGCGTCACCGTGCGACGACCGCAGGTCAAATGCACCGCATGGTCATACCCTGAGGTAATTTAAACCCACAAACCGCCCACCAGAGCGATGTTTCACCATGTATCAGCATTGTCCTTAATTTATGAGTGCAGTAAACTGTGTCATCCGATATTGTTTCCTGATCTGGAGCAATGAAGTATTTCTATTGTGATGTGGTCGTCGGAACCCCCGCCCCCCCCCCCCCCCCCCCCACGCAGTACATGGGTGGTTGGGTTCCAGCTGACCGCCTGGATTTCAAAGTTAGCAATCGCTGAGGCTATGTAATTGGGTTTGGCACCCTAGGTTTCCTTCGACGTCGTTGTAGAGGTGATATCTTGCAGTGACGCGGGTAGTTAGGTTAGTTATTGTTGCTTTCACGTAATTAGCCTTGCTGTGTTAAAATTTGTAGCCGTTCTGCATCCAACGAAAAGGACCTGGGAAAGCCGGCCCTCTCATTTTAACTTCTATTTGGTGTAGTCTCGTTCTCCTTGCGTACAAGCCTTCTGGTGCACCGCTTGTGAGGAGGCAGCTCAACCTCTTGGTTATTTAACTGAAGCAGTTATTCATGAAGGCCTACCGGTTTTCTGTTTGGTAGTCTTGCTTAACTGAAGCTGTCAGTAAAGAACACCTGCTTCCTTTCTATTTGGTAATCTCACTTAACTGAAGCTATTATCACTGAAGGTCTCTCTGTTTTCTATTTGGTAATTTTACTTAACTTACGGCAAGAAAGGAAGAATAAATTGATTGTTGGTGTTAATAACGATTATCCTCCTTTACCTCCTGTACAGTACTGCAGACGACGTGTCACTGAGCACATTTGTTCTGTGCATGCTGTACACGTGAGGCGCCTAGTTGTTTCCACTGCACTGTGTGGAATACGAAGGTTCTGTCACAGTTCACTAACCTGCTGCCTTCAAGTTGATGTCCCCAGCGCAGAAAACAGCACGCAGGTCGTAGGTTCTGTATCTTGAGGCTGAAACTATTTAGCGAGGCTCTGTTCTGAAATAATGTATCACTTATTTGGGATGCCACTCACGTATTTTAATACAGCCACACGAGAAGACTGTGTGGTCTTAATACAACACCTTCTGATACAGCAAAGTACACGATCAAACACAATGTTTACGAAATAATATCTTTACCCTATTTGTGGCACGTGTCTGTGCCTCATGATTACCGGAGTGCATCTTTTAATACTGAATACTGGCAAAGACATCCTGCCACAGACATCATGACTGTACATCTCGACTTCCTAATCCAGAGTGACGAACAGGAACTTAAATAAAAATTCGAAAGTCATCCTATGACAGACAACATGTCTGTCCTTCTCGAGTGCCTAATCCAGAGTGACGAATGGGAACTTAAATAAAAATTGGAAACACATCCAACGACAGACAACATGTCTGTTCTTCTCAACTGCTTAATCCAGAGTGACGAACAGCCCGAAACACTTCGCGCGCCATACCAGAAAAGGCGTGACCCGAACGCTTCCGAAGTGCTTCTTGTGCAATTTCGTCAGTCTTTTGTTTTTGATTTAAATTGTTTTTCATAATTCTAAAATTCTTGCTTCCCGAGCACGGGGTCCCAGGTTCGATTCCCGGCGGGGTCAAGGATTTTTCCTGCCTCGAGATGACTGGGTTTTGTTGTGTCGTCCTCATCATCATCATCATTCATCGCCATTACGGTCGGAGGAAGGCAATGGCTAACCACCTCCGCTAGGACCTTGCCTATTCGGCGGTGCAGGTCTCCCGCATCGTTCCCCTACGCTCCGTCACGGAGTATGGGACTTCATTATCATCATCAATTCTAAATTGACTGATTGATAGTCAGCTGTTGAGAGATATTTATATTAAAATGTGAAGTCATTCCAATGAGTAGTTTAACAAATAATAACAACTATACTTTAACTTTTTTGCGCCCTTGCTCCGAACACAGCAGCCAGTCACAGAGCAGTAGCATTATGCTGGCGGTCTTTCTCACGGGAATGATACTGAATCTAACATCTGTCTCACACCAAATTTCGTCATCTATATACTTCTCGCATCTGCAATGCTCTGGGAACAGCTTCTTGGGGCAAAATATGATGGCTGACTAAGCCAGATATATCACAAACTGAAGCTGTTGTTATTGAAGGCCTGCCTGATCCCCATAGTTACGGTTAGCTGAAACACTTATTAATCAAGGCCTACCTATCTTTAGATCTGATATCTTAACCTGTCTTGCAGTTACTGAAATTGTGTTTGCCAAAGGCCTCCCTGTTTCAGAGGTATTAGGCCAATAAGGCAGTAACAGGAGAGCCCATGTACCATCATGGTCTCCAATCTTTCACCTTACATCCCTTTATTCATAATTGTAGGTTTCACACAACACTTTTGAATGAGACTTACTAAATAGTGAATCTGCGATCACGCACCTAGGGAGTTCCTTGTGATATTAAGACATATCCAAAAAAGAAAATAAAAGGAAGTTAGATGGTAGTTTGAGATGTAGAGGGCAAATTCGCCGTTAAGTTTCCGTTGTTAGCAGTAGCTGATATTTCGCAGGCTGCAGCTCGGCGAAAGAGTATTTTTTTTTCTTTATTGTGATTTTAAACACCTTATACAATGGCGGGCTGTCAGCAGCACAATACACTGCTCTTCAGCATTGAGTTTGACAACAAGTAGCACATAGAGGTGGCACAGAGAAGACAGTCAAAACGGTGGGCAAAAAATGTAGACACTAAAAATCGTAAAAAACATGGAGCCATTCACACTGGACGAGAAACATCACTAACACTATTGACACGGCGCACATAACATGGATGATGGCGACGGTACACGTGAACAGTGGTGGCGTGACGACGAACAACACTACACACAAACTAAGGCACACACACGAAACACTGACGGCGAAGATCTCCGGCTCGCGAATATTCACTGAGCGTGTGCGAGTCCGGGGGCCTGCGAAGAAAGGTGGAGGAGGAAGGGGAATGGGACAGGGAGAGGGGAGAGCAGAGATGCCATGGGCAGAGGAGAGAGGGGGAGGGAGGAAGGGGGAGGGGAAGCCTGGGGGAAGAGGGGAGGAGGGAGGGGACAGGGGGAAAAGGAAAGAGAAGGGAAGGGAATAGAAGGGAGGGAGGGTGCCTAAAGGAAAGGACACAGGAAGAAGGGGGGAGGTTCAAAGTTGATAGGAGGGGTAGATGGAGGGGAGGAGGACATCATCAGGGAGGGGGAGCTGGCGGAAGCCACCTTGGGAGAGGGTAAGGAGGGTGGAGAGATGGAGACCTGGCGGGACGTGGGAATACAGGCGCGGCAGTGGGCGGGGGTGGGAGAGGATTGGTGAGACCAGCGGATGAGGAGGATCGAGTTTGCGGGAGGTGTACAAGATCCGTATCCTTTCAAGGAAGAGGTCGGCGAAAGAGCTGAGTGTTTCGCTTTTACCTTTTGCCAGCCACCTCCGGCTTGCAGAGAACAGCGTGCGGTGCGGCCCATTAACCGCTACAGCAGACAGCATCGGCAGCGTACTGCAGCAGCGGCACTGCCTGCATCCCCAGAGCCCGCGGTGGCGGCGAACAACGGCCGCGGCCGCTCAAATTAAACACGCCGTGGCGGAGGCGGAGCACGCGCGCTTCCAGAACGAGGCGTGCGTCCAATTAGGTGGCTGTGCGAACCGCGCACCCCCAAGCGGCCGCTCAGCGAACTGGGCAGCCGCCGCGTGTCGCTGCGCCGGGTCCTCCACAACAGTACGCAGACGGCGTGCGATGTCAGTGAAACTGCCACGTCTCAGAACGTTTGCGTCAGCGCCTGTTCACACGACCCTTTTGGCGAAAGACTAGTGGCCGTGAGTTGCGCTGACTGCCTAAAGCTGTGGCAAGCGAACGTTTCCTCTCAAGAGCCAATACCGACACTGTGGGATGCACCTCGGGCCGAATATGTGCCGGTTTTATTATTAATTGGCAACCAACGAAAATCAGTATATTATAAGCCCCCAGTAGCAACATATTTTGCTGACAGTATTGACATATACCACTCAAAGTACCTGCTGACATATGTAATTATCGTTGTAAACATTAAGTTGCGTGGAAACGAAACCCAGGGAAAAATTCACTAGAGATGCAGGTGATATATGTCATCATCAGTGGTCTACCAAAAGGCAGGTTTTGACATGGTAGTTCTCCTGGCTGGCTGGTCTTCTGCCATCCTCTTCAGGTCTGTATAATTTCCTCTTCCGTTTATGTCGTCTATCATCTCATTCTTCCTCTCAGTCTTCTCCCACAAACCAATCCTTCCAAAGTATCTGCTAGCAAGCACTCCCTTCTGAAAGAATGTCCCAACCAGTTTTTTTTTTCCTTTCTCTTACAACCTTCAGCAGACATCTTCTCTCACCAACCCTTTCCAATACTCTTTCATTACTTATTCTTTCCATACAGCTTATTCTCTCCATTCTCCTCCACATCCACATCTCAAATGCTTCTAACCTTTTCTCATCCTCTCGTCTCAGTGTCCATGTTTCTGCCCGATATAGAGCCACACTCCAGACAAAACATTTTCCTTTTCCTTGGTTCTTTATCTAATTTGCCACATAAGAGTCTCCTCTTTCTGTTGAATGCCTCCTTCGCTATGGCAATTCGAGTTTTCACCTGCTGGTGACATCTCAAGTCTTCGGTTATTGAGCTTCCAAGAAATTTAAATGCACGTACTTGGCTAATGGTAGATTGTCCTATTTTAATATTGGACAGTCTGCCTCTTGTACTGATGACCATACTCTCTGTTTTTGCTGTGTTTATTTGCATCCCATATTCCACACAAGCTTCATTCAGATCTTTCAGCATGTTATTCACTGTCCGCTCACTTTCTGCCACTAATACCATGTCATCAGCAAATCTTATACATTCTATTCTCTTTCCACCAATACATATTCCTCTTTTCCCTTCTAAGCTTTTCGCAATAATGTCTTGAAGGTATACGTTAAACAACAGCAGGGATAGGCAAGAACCTTGTCTTACACCTCGTCCAATTCTGCTTCCTTCTGACATTTCATTTCCAATCCTTATCCTTACCTTCTGGTGTAAATATAGATTCTGTATCAGTCGTGATACATGTGCACAAATATTATTGAAATATGTCAATAATTTCCGAAATGTATGTGAAAAATGCATACGCGCCCAAAGCTGAAGATAAACTCTTCTCCTTAGACGAACCAAACTTGTTATCGGTATTAAATAATCTGGAAAGAAATACTGTGTGGGCGAGAATCAGCAACTTCTTACTAGGGTACGGGTGCTAATGGAGAGAGAGAAGGACTAAGGATGAGATGCATAAGGATACAGATAGAGGGGGAGGAGGGGAAGCATAGTGACAGAGGGAAGGAGACGTCAACAAAGAAGGCGAAGAGAGGGACGTGGGGAGGAGGGGCTCAGTAGCTGGGAGGAGGGGAAAGAGGAGATATGCAGGGAGAGATAGGTGAGGCGGATTTAAGAGGAGATGGAGAGAAAGTGATAGTATTAGGGGATAAGCATGCCGCCTTCAGGCCACAAGTGGCCCATCTCGACAATCCGACCGCCGTGTCATCCTTAGCTGATGAGGGGCGTGTGGTCAGCACATCACTCCTCCGTTCGTAATGATGATTTTCTTTGACCGGAGCCGCTACAATCCGGTCGAGTAGCTCCTCATTTGGCATCACAATGCTAAGGGTACCCAGAAAAGTGGCAACAGTTCGTGGTGACCCGGATGGTCACCCATCCAAGTGCCGGCCACGTGCGACAGCGCTTAACTTCGGTGATCTGACGGGAACCGGTGTATCGGCTGCGGCAAGGCCGTTGCCAGGGGGCATAAGGAGGGTGTAAAATGGGGAGTAGGAGGTGTACTACTTAGTGGGCGAGGATTAGATGCACAAAAGAAGCAAATGGACAGAGGGGGCGAGGAGCAGAAGGAATATGTAAGTGGGCAGGAGAAGATGGACAGAAAGAAGGTGGGAGGACACTTCGGAGAGTGTGTGGATGGAGGAAGTGGACAGAGATAGGACGGAGAGGAGATGGACGGACAGGAGGAGTGGGGAGGATATGGACAGAGTGAAGCATAAGGAGAGGATGAACTAATTGAAGTCCGGAACAAGTACCTATCGCGGCAAAGGCGGATACCCACTTCGTATGTTAATAAACAGCCTAACAGTTTCTGGAACACCGTCATAAAAGAAGTGACCGAGGTAACTGTTTCTAAAAACGTAGTCAATAAACACAGATTCGAAACAGGGGGCCATATTTAAATCAGCATTACTAATGCACGAAAGCTGCGTAGGCCGCTAGTAAATTGTCATGTCTGAAAAAAAGAATGACTTCATTGTTCATTATATGACGCGTTTCGGACTTACCCCAGTTCAGATATTCGTTAAAAAAGTAAATATACGTGGAAGTTACAAAACAGTGTCAGAATAGTGAAATAGAAAAACAGCTCTCATTTGTACACACAAGATTCTTCAGGTAAAAACATACCTAGTAACATCATGCTGCACTTAGACATAAATGTTAAAAGATACTTACATCTTAGTAATAAGTAGGCTAGTGACAGAATCTTAACATGAAACCTAGAGGGTGCACAACTTCGTCGTAAACCGGTTCCGGCAGGCTTTAAGATGAATGCATTTCAATCCTAGTAGAGAAACTTCCGCCATTGTGATATCTCGAGATTCTCCAGTGACTTGGGTTCGTGTTGCTGCTCGTAGTGTCACCGACGCGAACAGCAGCGAGTGGAGTACTTGGGGAAGGCGGATCTGATTACCTTTCCTCGACTTCTTGTTACTATTTACTGCGTTCAACTTGTTACTAATTTGTTAACTTCAACCAGCGGTAATTTTTCTTGCCTGGTGGCCCCTAACGTCCCAGTTACCTGCCCTGTGGAGCTAGTTGGTGATTCTTGTACTCTGGTGGTAGTGATTCTTTTGTCGTTCCGGGCGCTCTAACCACAGTACTCTGGGGTCGTAGTGCAGACCGCCGGTTCCGGCTTTGGCGTATTGTTCCATCGTTGCATTTGCTTTATCAGACTTCAGGTAGCCTCAGCAAGATTATCATTAGTCATTCGTTGGACTGCCACTAGTCTGAGTTACCATCTTGGGATGTGAGTGCAGCTCTTGCCTGCCTATCTCACCGCTCGTGAGAGTGTTTGTTACCGGACCTTCTCAGAGGTCGATTCCTGGAGCACCGTCTGCGGCCCCTTGGTTCTTGTAAGACATGTGTGTTCTAAAAGAGGTCTGATGGCCAGTAGTTCAGTGTAACACTCCTTCAGCCCACGCGCTCTGCGTGTATAATCAGTCTCAGTACCCTTTAAGGAACTTACATACTGATCCTTGTGTTTTATTATTGTATTAGTTATTACAATAACTTGTATTGCCTACATTAAAGGTTATATATGTCTAGTTGAAAGTTCTGGCCGCCTTCTGGAATAAATCTAGCAGTGTAATGTTCAGTGGATGTTAAGGGTTGTGTTACAAAATTTACTAGCATCTTATTTCACCCGTTTGGTGATCAGTTGAATTGCGTATTCAGCAACACGGGGGACACTTTCAACATTTAATGTGAAAATTTGGAAGAAAAATGAATATTCATTAAATTAATAACTTGTGTTTCACTCAGAATCATTTTGGTATATTCACTGCGGCATACGGTACACATGGCTGACAGTCATACGGCTCAGCGGAGAGACTTTTTGAGCACCCCGTACAACATTCCATATAACCATTTTGGCACTATCTGCGTGACTATCTTTCCCTTTCAGTGCATGTTTGCTCCAGTTCTAACATGGAGAATCTGTTTAACATCGCCCAGAAGGAAACGCGGTGGTGCGTTGTTGGGTGGTAAGAGTCAACACTGATAATTACTTTAGTGGTAGTAGGCTTTCTAAATATGCCAGTCTCTACTGACACTGAACAGTTTTACTGCCGGAAGGCTGTATTGGTTGCCAATAAACCGTTCTTCAAAAACAGAATGACTTCATGGCTCGTAAGATGAGGGGTTTCGTACTTTGCCATTTCCATACATCTGTTAAAAAATGAGAGAAACCCGTTTGCCACAAGGAGCCATTACGGCTTCCTTGGGTATCACCAATCCATATGAAAGTATTCCTATTCACCAAACATTAGCCGGCCGGGGTGGCCGAGTGATTGTAGGCGCTATAGGCTGGAAACGCGCGAATGCTACGGTCGCAGGTTGGAATCCTGCCCCGGGCATGGGTATGTGTGATGTCCTTAGGTTAGTTAGGTTTGATAGTTCTAAGTTCTAGGTGACTGATGACCTCAGAAGTTAAGTCCCATAGTGCTCGGAGACATTTCAACAATTTTTTGAACTAAACATTACGTGTTGCGAGACTAAATCTCGTGAGGTCATGAAATTAAGGGTTGCGGAGTTCGAGTTGGTAGAGCTGATACGCTTATCACTGTTATTCAATCATTTTGATTTTAATGATAAAGTTTACTATCAAAAAGATGGCCTTACAAATGGTGGTTGTCTCGCTGGCTCCCTCTGCGACGTTTTTATCAATGACGTAGAGAAGAACTGTTCTGAAAGTAGTAGGATCTCTTCCGGGAATATTCTTGTATGTCGTAGGCATGTTGAAGCCATTTTTGTTTTGCTTAAAGTCAATGATCAGGATGCAGCTGATTTGGGTAATGATATGTTGCTAGCGAGTCTCAAGGCTGCGGGGAGTGAAAGGACCAAGTCCTTAGAGGATTCCCAACAAGAAACATTATTTGACAGACCTAGAAACAACCAACACTCCCAAAAGCACAGAGACATTGATATTACAACTTACCATTTGTTCAAATAATATATGAAGTTAAAAATTCAGAAAACTCTTACAGAGCAACAAGCCTAACGTTTAAGAACATATATTGTAATTTAAGACAAATAGCAGTGACTTCCTTCAATGAAAGAGTTATTTTTAAATCCTGGAACTCGTGCTTTTTCTTGCAAATGCAAAACATAGCTTTCTTAAAACAAGCTTTAAGAAAAGTCTTTACAGATATTCTACTTGTGTAATGTCACTGTCATGTCCTTAGGTTAGTTAGGTTTAAGTAGTGCTAAGCTGTAGGGGACTGATGACCGCAGCCCTTCCATCTGGCAGTCCGTGTGTGCCGCCAGCAGTAGCGGCGTGTACTGGCACTGCGCCGACCTGGCTCCTCCTGAGCCCCCAACCGAACTGGCCCGCTCACATGACCCGGAAAAACAACGACGTCGCCCCAAAGATAGGGCAACAGTTACTACAATCGATAACCAACGCTGCTGCCACTAGCAGACAGGTAACGCTTGTGAAACCGAGTAGCGCCAGTCAACACGAGAAGAAGACAAACAACCGCAGTCATGCCAACTAAACGATACCGTCTGGCCTCCGACAGAGGGCGGAAACCTACAAACAGCACCAACGCGAGCCACAGCACGACTCAAAGACGCGTGGGTGCCGTCAGGTGTTAGAATAGGAGCAAACGTGGTGCTGTACATGGTAAAGTTTAACAGTGAACTTTATTTATGAAGGATAATAGCCGTAAGTACCTTATATAATTTCAACAACAAAATAAGTACAAAACTTAAAATCTGTAATGGCTGCCATCAGGTGACAGAATAGTAGTAACACTAGCACAGAACATCGTCGCAGTTGACAATGGATGTAATTAAAGCTAACAACAAAGTCAAATAGAATTACAATGCGAATAAGAAAAATAATGAATAGAGCCAAATTGGCATACCTCAGCTTTTAATAAAAACTATGAGAAGAAAGGAACATAAGACCTACGGAACGTGTCTTTATAAACGTTGTAAAAGTATACAAATAGAATAAACTAAGTAAATGTATCCTGATACAAAGACACAAACCTTTGTAAGAAAAATAAGGTACAGTCTGTTACTACTTGTATAAAATACTAAGAGGTATGAAAATTAGAGTAAGGCATAATGTGAATACATACTGAATGTTAGTGTTCAGAGACATAGCACTCCTAAAACAATAACAACAGTGACTGAAATCTACATAGCAAGTGGGGTTGATGGGTGGTGGAGGGGCTTGGTGGCGGGAGAGTGGGGGGGGGGGGGGGGGGAGAAGGAGAACGCAGTGGACCAAAAAATGTTGCAGTAAAACTACAGGTCACGTTCTTTATAACAAGAGTCTTCGCAAACGAGACTACCTGTGTCTATAAATAATTTTGAAAATATGAGAAACACTCTTCCGATTGGAGTGGTTTCGCTCATTCACAATACTACATGGTGTGTCACTAAATATTTTATGTATGTTAATTTGTTCCAACTATCCAAATCTAACCCTTCGGGCTCTATGTGTATAACAGTTAAAAACTTTTCAATTGGCTCAGAAGTATGTTTATCCCTAGTAAGGTAGCATCATAGGACCATGGAATTTTTACTGCAGTGTTCCTTAAACCTTGTTGGCCTGATATACATTTTATCACTAGACCCACATGATACTTTTTAAGACACCTACATGATTTTATGAATTTACTTGGGCTCTCACCCAACGAAGTGCGCAGCTCTGACCCGATCTTCCTAAGTGTCTGAAGCCCGTGCGGCTAGCCGCGCGGTCTAACGCGCTGCCTCCCGAGCGGGAAGGCGTGCCGGTCCGCGGCATGAATCCGCCCGGCGGAGTAGTGTCGAGGATCGGCGTGCCGGCCAGCCTGTGGATGGTTTTTAATGCTGCTTTCCATCTGCCTCAGCGAATACGGCTGCTTGCCCTTACTCCGACTCAGTTACACTAGGTCTGCGATTGCTGCGCAGTCTCCACGTATGCTTACAGCATAATTACTATTCCACGCAAACATTTGGGGTTACACTCGTCTTGCATGTAGCGTCCACTGGGGGCCGAACCGCATAGTAACCGTGGGTTCGGTGTGGGGCGGCGGTCAGGTCGGTGGACTGCTGTGGCGTCTTGTGGGGATGTGAACCACTGAGGGCTACGGCGGGACGACGCCTCTCCGTCGTTTCTAGGTCCCCGGTTCAATACAAGTGTCTGAATGCATACCTGCATATTAGCATTCGCAGGCGCCCTTACAATACGTCCGAAAAGCCGGTATGAATAAGAGCTAGAAACAAACTTAACGCTTATCCGTTGCATCGGATGTGAATGACTTTCTATTAAGAACTGAATCCCTTATTCCACGAACCCTATCTGTATGAATAAATCTGTTTCCCTTTCAGTGGCTGCTTGGTCCATTTGCAACTTGGCTCATCTTATTGAACATTGCGTTCTCCCACTGCTTACTGCCTGAGAGAACGCACGTTTGTCCGGTTTTGGTTGGCAAGACTCAGTAATGATAATAATATCAGTGGTTCAAATGGTTCAAATGGTTCTGAGCACTATGGGACATAACTTCTGCGGTCATCAGTTCCCTACAGCTTAGCACTACTTAAACCTAACTAACCTAAGGACATCACACACATCCATGCCCGAGGCAGGATTCGAACCTGCAACTGTAGCGGTCGCGCGGTTCCAGCCTGTAGTGCCTAGGACCTCTCGGCCCCTCCGGCCACCAATAGTAGTGGTAGTCGGCTTTCTAAAAATGTCCAACGAGAGTCTCGTAGTTCTCTAAGTTCAAAATGGTTCAAATGGCTCTGAGCACTATGGGACTTAACATGTGTGGTGATCAGTCCCCTAGGACTTAGAACTACTTAAACCTAACTAACCTAAGGACATCACAAACATCCATGCCCGAGGCAGGATTCGAACCTGCGACCGTAGCAGTCGCGCTGGTCCGGACTGAGCGCCTTAACCGCTAGACCACCGCGGCCGGCAGTTCTCTAAGTGGTAGATCCAAATAACTGAGGCTCTTATTCGTTTCATTACCACGGTAAACGTAATATTTGAGTGCAGGTGGATGAACATGTGTCACCCGTAACTTATATCAGGAGTGGTTAGTGTGCCGGTTCTTTATCGTGTCCGCCGGCCGCTGTGGCCGAGTGGTTCTAGGCGCTTCAGTCTGAAACCGCGCGACCGCTACGATCGCTGGTTCGAATCCTGCCTCGGGCATGGATGTGTGAGATGTCCTTAGGTTAGTTAGGTTTAAGTAGTTCTAAGTTCTAGGGGACTGATGACCTGAGATGTTAATTCCCATAGTGTTCAGTGCCATTTGTGGCATTTCTCGTGTCCGCGCTCTGTCGCGGTGCGATTGGTCTAGATCGCCTGTTTACACGGAACGATTCTAAGGGGTAGACACAGCAACGAGACGCGGTGGAAGTTACGCCGGTTACCGAGAAAGGGCAGTGACCCTGTCAGTCCTCCTCATTACAGTATTGGTCGTGCCGTGGACGGTCTTGGTCTGTGAGAGGCCGGAGTTAGTTGTGACTGAATATGGAAGCAACGCTCGTGAGTGGATGATGTGGCGAGAGACTTTACGCTGATAGTGGAACTGGGGGTCTTGCTACGTCTGGAGGACACTACAGCCATTCAGAGGGCTGAATGCAACCGCCTGGACGCTACCACCGTGCCAACACTTCTGTCTGCCACTGCTACCTTCAGCTGTGTTAAGTCTGGTGAGTAAGCTGTTTTCTGATCCAGGATTGCTCCTGTACAACTATCTGTTGCATGCCCTTTACAACTTTCGCGTTGAGCTGTGGTACTTGAAATGAGCTGAGCGTTTTGTGTGTGGTAGTTCCTTGCCCTGTAGGTGCTGTTTTGCTTACAAGTACTACCTTTGTCTATTACTTAATTTACTGGGTCTAACTTACGAAAGCTGTGCAAATTGTTCAAACTGTACACAGCCTGCGTCTGAGAAATTTTGCTGGACTACTGTGTGTTTGTTTAAAGCTCCACGCCTGCTGTGTTCTGTCAGCGCGAAGTCTCAAGTTGTGTGAAGTATGATGTTTTCAGTAGTAGCGTGAGGAGTCATTAAGTCAGTCAAATTATTGGTAACGGTGGCTCTTGCAGTACGTAGTTAAGTACTAGTTACCCCTGCTCAACGGTGTGAGCAAGAAGCTCCATCAACGCAATACCATGTTAGTTGTAACTTTAAAGATGTAATATTATCTTAATCCTGTAATGAGCACTGCTTTTACTGCTTTGCGCAGTGCCAGAACATTCAATAAGCCTTCTACTTAATTCGTTTTATGGTTAAAGCTGCAATGAAAATACCTTACCTGCTTTAAGGTATTGCAGTTTGCTACAAGGATTTCGGGCTTATTCACTGTTTGCAAGGCTGTGGGTTAATATTTAACATCTGGCTTCGCAACTGGCCTAGAGACTCGCTAGCAACATATCATTACCCAAATCGGCTACATCCTGACCATGACTTTAAGTAAAACAAAAATGGCTTCAACATGCCTACGACAAACAAGAATATTGCCGGAAAAGATACTATTACTTTCAGAACAGTTCTTCTCTACGTCATTGATAAAAACGTCGCAGAGGTAGTCAGCGAGACAACCACCATTTGTAAGGCCATCTTTTTGATAGTAAACTTTATCATTAAAATCAAAATGATTGAATAACAGTGATAAGCGTATCAGCTCTACCAACTCGAACTCCGCAACCCTTCATTTCATGACCTCATGAGATTTAGTCTCGCAACACGTAATGTTTAGTTCAAAAAATTGTTCCAATGTCTCTGAGCACTATGGGACTTAACTTCTGAGGTCATCAGTCACCTACAACTTAGATCTACTCAAACCTAATTAACCTAAGGACATCACACATACCCATGCCCGGGGCAGGATTCCAACCTGCGACCGTAGTATTCGCGCGTTTCCAGCCTATAGCGCCTACAATCACTCGGCCACCCCGGCCGGCTAATGTTTGGTGAATAGGAATACTTTCATATGGATTGGTGATACCCAAGGAAGCCGGAATGGCTCCTTGTGGCAAACGGGTTTCTCTCATTTTTTAACAGATGTATGGAAATGGCTAAGTACGAAACCCCTCATCTTACGAGCCATGAAGTCATTCTGTTTTTGAAGAACGGTTTATTGGCAACCAATACAGCCTTCCGGCAGTAAAACTGTTCAGTGTCAGTAGAGACTGGCATATTTAGAAAGCCTACTACCACTAAAGTAATTATCAGTGTTGACTCTTACCACCCAACAACGCACCACCGCGTTTCCTTCTGGGCGATGTTAAACAGATTCTCCATGTTAGAACTGGAGCAAACATGCACTGAAAGGGAAAGATAGTCACACAGATAGTGGCAAAATTGTTATATGGAATGTTGTACGGGGTGCTCGAAAAGTCTCTCCGCTGTGCCGTATGACTGTTAGCCGCGTGTGCCGTATGCCGCAGTGAATATACCGAAATGAAAATCAGTGAAACACAAGTTATTAATTTAATGAATACTCATTTTTCTTACAAATTTGCACATTAAATGTTCAAAGCGTCCTCCCTGTTGTTGAATACGCGATTCAATTCGTCTAACTATGTTTCCAAACACAAGCTGTAACATTTCTTCTGTAACATAAGCAGTGTAAGAGGATATTTCAGTTTTCAATTCATCGGTGCCTTTTGGCACTGCTTATAGACAGTTGATTTCGCAGTTTCCCAGAGGAAAGACAGGTGGTGTTAGGTCAGGCGATCGTAGAGGCCAAAGTCCCTGTGAAATCATGCGATCACCAAAAACATCAGCTAGCAGCGACACTGAAACGCGAGCTGTATGCGCGGTTGCACCATTTTCTTGAAAATAACTGTTCAGTATTTCACTTCACACAAGTTCCCCTATGAATGGGTACAGAATATCACTGCCGTATCGTTGTGTGTCCTCACCGGGGGACACCACCTTGACGAAGCACTGTCCGTGCGGGTGGAGAGGCTTGCGTATCCGCGTGAGGCTGAGGGTAATGCCGAAGGTAGAGGACCCACTGCCGGTAAGGCCTCAGTTGATGGATCAGACTAACAGTGTCCCACATCGTCCCATGTTGCCTATCCACTCCTAGTCATACCCTATTCCCTGACACAACCAATGGTGTGATGCGATCCGTGCCGAGGGGTGCGTGACACATGGGAAGATGTGTCGCAAACGGAGCCTCAGGGATACCGGGCGACCTCCCTGAGTAATTAGCCTTACACCGCGCGGGGTATTCGTGGTGTGGACCTTCTAGATCGCCAAATCTCGTGGGACCGATATGGACACCAAACAGGAAAATGAAAAGAAACTGAGGAGCAAATTGAGACATCAGATACCCGAACATCGGGGACTGAACCGATGGAAGGCACTTCCACAACTGAATCAGGGTCTAGACCTGAGCCAGAAGTGGGAACTGTAACCGAGAAGCTAGACCAGATTAAGATCAAAGGCTTGTCTGGGGCCCAAAAGAGGAAGCTACTCAGGGAACAGAGGGAAAAGGTAGGAAAAGAATGGCTTCCTAAACACAAATGGAGGGAAGTAAAGGGACTAGAACCCAAGACCTCCAGGAAAATACTGTCTCAGTCTGAAGGGGGTCACGCAGACCCCCAAAACGTCAAAGACAGGTCTAAGTGGATAAGGGAGGAATCAAAGACTTCCTCCTCCCTGGATAAACGAGTCCAAAAAAATAACCGAGGCAAGAAATAGGGAAACAGACCTATAGTACTGCAGTCTCGGTTTTTAGGATGGCAGTTATCCAGGAAGGTTATCCACTGATGGCCATTACCTCGCAGCAGGAGGAACTAGTACAGATGGCCCTCTCTAAAAAGATTGGGGGGGACGCTGACCCAGGTCCCAACTTCAGGAGGGTCTATGTAGACCGTGGTCCACTCATTTTTGTCTGTGAGGGGGTGCACACAGTACAATGGCTTAAGGACAAGGTGCTTACGATATACCCATGGTGAAGATGCGATGCTGCTAGTCAAGACGGCAGCGGAGCTTCTTAAGACCGTAAAGATATCATTATGGGTACCCAAGATCCTTAAGGAAGTCTCTCCCAAGACTCTGTTCGGGAAAATAGGGGCCCAGAACCCAAAACTCCCGACGGAAGACTGATTAACCAGAAGGTTGCTCCGGAAGGACGAACCGTGGTGGGGGAGGTTCGTAAGAAGTCCCTGAAGGCGATGCGGGAGCAGGACCAGAAACTGTTTTTAGGGTTCTCGCAGGCCACCGTCAGGGTTCTCAAAGACCTCAAAGATGACAGTAAGACGGAGCCTAGAGGTGCTGCAGATTAATCTGCAGCACAGTAAAGGGGCCTCTGCTGCCCTGAGCCGCTGCGTGGGGAGACAGGACGTGGCCCTGATACAAGAACCCTATTTATACAAAGGGGGTGTATCGGGCCTCGGAGGCACTGGTGGTAAGCTGATCTATTCTAGAAATCTAAGAAACTCCAGAACATGCATCTATGTTAGAAACGGCATCTCTTTCATGCCAATGTCGGATTTCTGCTCTAGGGACTTAGTGACCATCAAAATGCAGCAATGTGAGGAAGGTATGACGAGGGAAATTGTCTTGGCCTTAGCATACCTTCCTTAAGAAGACAGTTCTCCCCCTCCCTCGAAGGTGAGGAGACTGGTAGATACTTGCCATCGGCAAGGTGACCAACTGCTGGTGGGGTGCGATGCCAATGCCCACAACCTAGTGTGGGGCAGCAAGGACACCAAAAGTAGAGGTGAGTACCTTCTTGAATTCCTCTTAGCTAACAACTTAGAGGTCCTGCATAGGGGCAATGAACCTACATTCAGGAATAGAAGAAGGGAAGAAGAAATTGACATAACATGGTAGCTATGTAAAACAATGGCATGTGGTGTTGGAGCCGTCCTCATCGGACCACATGTACATTAAAATCAAGTTTGAAATGGGAATCAGACAGACCATGACTTATTTAAATCCTAGGAAAACAGACTGGGAGACATATAGGAGGGACCTTGGCTTAGGCTTATCGGAAATTAAAACCACGATATGGAAGCTAATAGAATTTCAGGAAGTAGCAGAGGCTGTTACCTCTGCCATAGTGACCTCATATCAGGATAACTGCACAATCACCAGGAAGTGCGCAAATAGGAGTGTTTCTTGGTGGAATAACAAATTGGAAACGCAAAGAAAACAGGTACAGAGACTGTTTATTATTGCGAGACGCAAAGGACAATGGGCTAAATATCGTGAGGCCCTAGTCAGTTACAACCTTGCAATAAGACAAGCAAAGGAGGCATCCTGGAAGGCATTCGGTGAGGAAGTGGCAGGCACAGCTGCACAAGCCAGACTTCACAAGATTCTCACTAGAGTCCCAACTAACACAGGAGGTACGTTGAGGAAGGAGGATAGGGAATATACAAAGACAGCACATGAGACGCTAGAATTGCTCCTCAAAACTCACTTTCCTCAATATACTCTGCCGGCTAACACAGACTAGTATGTGACCCCAGAGAGACAACGGTTCTCAGACACTCGATGAGAGGACTGGAAATCGGGCAAGGGGTGTGTGAACTTCAACAAAATCCAGTGGGCGGTGTGAAAATTCCAGCCGTTCAAGTCACCTGGCCCAGATGGAATTTTTCCAGCTCTCCTGCAACAGGCAGGAGGAAAGCTTATAAGAGTCCTATGTAGGCTATTCAGAGTTAGCTTAGCAGTAAGAATCATTCCCAATGTTTGGAGGGCAGTGAAGGTTGTCTTCATTCCAAAGTCAGGGAGAATTGATCATACCAAGGCCAAGAATATGAGACCAATCAGTCTGTCCTCCTTCAATCTCAAACCACTGGAAAAACTGGTTAATGTATACGTTGGGGATAGGAGGCTATGTAGTGACCCTCTACACCTGAACCAACACGCATACCAACCAGGTAAATCATGTGAAACAGCTCTCCACCAACTCGTTGAGAAGGTCGAAAATCACTTCACTTCCAAGAAATAGCCCTCTGCATCTTCCTGGATATCGAGGGGGCCTTTTGCAACACGACCCTCGATTCCATGACAAGGGCAGCAGAGGTGCATGACCTGGGGACCACTGTATGTAGGTGGATCAAGGCCATGCTTAGTGGAAGGAAGGTAGAGGCTACCATGATGAATGAAAAGATGGTAATTAAGACCACTAGAGGCTACCCACAAGGAGGAGTTTTGTCCCCTCTAATGTGGAATCTAGTGGTGAACTAACTCATTGAGGAACCAAATTCCAGACAATGCTTCTGCCAAGGATACGCAGATGACCTTGTCATAGTAATACTTGGCAAATTCACTGACACAGTTAGGAATATGACACAAGGAGGGTTGGACATTGTGCAAAAATGGTGCATTAATCAGGATCTGAGAGTTAATCTTAAGAAGACTGTTGTGGTGCCATTTACGAAGAGACTTAATCAACATGCAAGTAGGAACTAAAGCTCTTCGGTGAAACTCTACCTGTGAAGGGGACAGTGAAATAACTAGGGGTAACCTTGGATGAGAAGCTAACTTGGACCCCTCATATTAAGAGTATCTGATCCAAGGCAAAAAGCACCTTAGTGAGTAGTAGGAGGCCTTGTGACAAATACTGGGGCCTAAGCTCCAGGGGTATGCACTGGATATACACAACAGTGGCCTATGGGGCCGTAGTGTGGTGGAAGAAGGTTGAACAGCGGGTTGCTGCGAAAGAGCTTGCTAAGTGCAGAGATTGGCCTCCTTAGCCATAATGGGCGGAATTAGCTGCACACCAACCGCTGGAATGGAAGCCATGCTTGACATGCCTCCACTTCAGCTTTGGGTAAAGATGGAGGTAGCAGCTGGGGCATACATACTTGAAACTGGCCAAAACTGGGTCTCATTTTGATATACAGAATCACACACTAACATAGTGAGTGAGGTAAATATAGGTATGGCTGAGGAAATGCCAGCTGACTATATAATAACTCGTAACTGCTTCAACAAGCCTTACAATATAATAATTGGCAGTAGGGAGCAGTGGGAGAAAACAGTTCGACACCGTATGGGGAACATCGTTTGGTTCACCGATGGGTCGAAAACAGTTGGGGCAGGGTTGTACGGGGTTCAGCCAAGAATGGAGAGCAGCATCTCTCTAGGAAAACTGGCCTCTGTGTTCCAAGCCAAAAAGATTGTTGCCGATTGCCACAGGGCTCTGGTGGAGCTAGGGGGAAACAATAGGGTGTACCAAGTGTGGGTCCTTGGCCACTCAGGGATCTGTGGCAATAAACAAGCCAATAGATTGGCTAGGATGGGGGCAACAACTCCATTTATTGGACCGGATCAAATTAGAACTACGGAACTAGCTTAGGAAACAGTACGTAGGGTATTGGATCAACGTCCATAAACAAAAACATTGTAAGATAATGATGACCAAGAATATTTTAAAAGAAGCTCTGTAATCCTGGGATTGAACAGGAAAGAGATCAGACTCATGATTGGACTGATGACCGGCCATGGGAACTTCAAAAAACACCTACACACTATGAGTATAATGAAAGAGGACCCTAAATGTAAGCTCTGTGATAAGGGTGGAGAAACTGCATCACACCTAATCTTTGAATGCATGGCATTGGAGAGTAAAAGATACTGAATCTTCGGGACAACTAGACCTGAAGAAATTTCGTCTAACAAAAACCTGGTAGAGGGGCTCCCTGCACTATTTAAGGGCACTGGTTGGCTTTACTAGATATACAGGGAGCGATACCGCACAATAAACCTAGTTTCGGTGCGGGCAGTAGCGGGTTGGATATAAGCTGTTTTAGCTCTCCTGTTAAAATCAAACCAAAATCAAATCAATCGTTGTGCGTTTATTGTTTCGTTGAAAAATATGGAATCCACAATCCGATGTCCAGAAATTACAATCCAAACTTTTATTTTCACAAAATGAAGTGGTTCCTCATGTATACACAATGGACACTCCTGGAAATTGAAATAAGAACACCGTGAATTCATTGTCCTAGGAAGGGGAAACTTTATTGACACATTCCTGGGGTCAGATACATCACATGATCACACTGACAGAACCACAGGCACATAGACACAGGCAACAGAGCATGCACAATGTCGGCACTAGTACAGTGTACATCCACCTTTAGCACCAATGCAGGCTGCTATTCTCCCATGGAGACGATCGTAGAGATGCTGGATGTAGTCCTGTGGAACGGCTTGCCATGCCATTTCCACCTGGCGCCTCAGTTATACCAGCGTTCGTGCTGGTCGTGCAGACCGCGTGAGACGACGCTTCATCCAGTCCCAAACATGCTCAATGGGGGACAGATCCGGAGATCTTGCTGGCCAGGGTAGTTGACTTACACCTTCTAGAGCACGTTGGGTGGCACGGGATACATGCGGACGTGCATTGTCCTGTTGGAACAGCAAGTTCCCTTGCCGGTCTAGGAATGGTAGAACGATGGGTTCGATGACGGTTTGGATGTACCGTGCACTATTCAGTGTCCCCTCGACGATCACCAGTGGTGTACGGCCAGTATAGGAGATCGCTCCCCACACCATGATGCCGGGTGTTGGCCCTGTGTGCCTCGGTCGTATGCAGTCCTGGTTGTGGCGCTCACCTGCACGGCGCCAAACACGCATACGACCATCATTGGCACCAAGGCAGAAGCGACTCTCATCGCTGAAGACGACATGTCTCCATTCGTCCCTCCATTCACGCCTGTCGCGACACCACTGGAGGCGGGTTGCACGACGTTGGGGCGTGAGCGGAAGACGGCCTAACGGTGTGCGGGACCGTAGCCCAGCTTCATGGAGACGGTTGCGAATGGTCCTCGCCGATACCCCAGGAGCAACAGTGTCCCTAATTTGCTGGGAAGTGGTGGTGCGGTCCCCTACGGCACTGCGTAGGATCCTACGGTCTTGGCGTGCATCCGTGTGTCGCTGCGGTCCGGTCCCAGGTCGACGGGCACGTGCACCTTCCGCCGACCACTGGCGACAACATCGATGTACTGTGGAGACCTCACACCCCACGTGTTGAGCAATTCGGCGGTACGTCCACCCGGCCTCCCGCATGCCCACTATACGCCCTCGCTCAAAGTCCGTCAACTGCACATACGGTTCACGTCCACGGTGTCGCGGCATGCTACCAGTGTTAAAGACTGCGATGGAGATCGTATGCCACGGCAAACTGGCTGACACTGACGGCGGCGGTGCACAAATGCTGCGCAGCTAGCGCCATTCGACGGCCAACACCGCGGTTCCTGGTGTGTCCGCTGTGCCGTGCGTGTGATCATTGCTTGTACAGCCCTCTCACAGTGTCCGGAGCAAGTATGGTGGGTCTGACACACCGGTGTCAATGTGTTCTTTTTTCCATTTCCAGGAGTGGATTTTCAGTACTTCACATACGAGAATTTTGCGAGTTCATGTACCCGGATAAATGAAACCACGCCTCATCATTGAAAAACGTTTCATTAAGAATATCCCTTCCAGTTTGTTGGACGAAATTTTTGAACCATTGACAACAATGCAGTCTCTTGTCATGATCAGTATTTTTCAGTTCTTTCAGGACTGTCAGTTTGTGTGGGAAAAGTTCTTATTTTTTCCTTACAGCTTAGTGGGCCGTTCCGACACTAGTACTTAGTATTTAGTTCCTGTGCTAGTTTTCTTACTGACTTGTTTGGACTCCTGGGCATTTTATCGGAAATATCGAGTAGTTTATTCTCAGACAAAATGCTAGGACGACCACTGAACCCGTACTTCGAAATGTGTTAATCAGTTCTCGCACAGTATCGCGATGTGGGAGTGTTGTCTCCGGGAAAACTTAATTATATGTTTGACGAAGTGAAACTGTGTATTTACCACCAGCTTTCAACACTTGTTCGACTAAAAACACATGTCCTTCAATGGTTAGCATTTTAACACTGACAAAAACGGAGCAGTCGAACAATGGAACTGCGGAGAGACTTTATGAATACCCCGTAGTTCGTTTCTGCGTCTTATTCACACCAGATTACACCATCTCTAATTGAGGGCAGTTTTGCGACCGTATGGCAAGGGCATTTAGGGAACCTAACATACAGATTGACTTTCAGACACGTAGTTCGTTCACACCAGTACTACGTAATTAAATTGGTGAAAAATCGAGTAAATTCTTAAAATCAGGTGTCTACAAAATATCATGTGAATCCTATGACATATCGGGCAAACATGTCCTTATTTTCAAATAAGATTTAAGGAAAAGGGCAATAAAAGCTCTACAGCAATAGGATGTCAATTTACGATGGAAAACATACTTTTGAGGCAGCTGAAAAGCCTTTAACTGTTTGACATATGGAGCCCAAAAAGCTAGATTTGGATATTTTGGAAGAAACTGAAAACAAAATGAGCCCACGTAGTGGTTCGAATGAACAGAACCACTCTAATCGGATATTTTACACACAGATATTTTCGTTTTTACTGTTCTATGAATAGTTTTTTCAGAACACAAATCTCCAGTTTGCATCTTCATATGTATAAACTGTGTATCGCAGTAGTAACAAATTGTACCTTAATTTTTCTTGGAAAAGTTTTTGCGTCTGTCATAGTGCATCTAGTACTAGATGTTTTCTATGCGTTTATAATTTTTATAGACACACTCAATGTACCTCTTGTGCTTCTTTCATGACGAGCTGACGTCAGCTAATATGGCCCTGTTAATTCGTTTCCTTATGTGCATTGTAATTTCACATTTTGTTATTTGGCTTTCTTGGCGTCCACTGTAGCTGCGACGGTACTTGGCGCCAGTGTTGTTACTATTCTGCTACCTGATGGCAGCCAATACGGGCTTCGTTTATTGTTGTGTATTTTACATTTGTTTTTATTATTATTTTGTTGTTGAACTTTCGTCATATTCTCATGTCTAGTACTATTCATAAAGTAAATTCACTATCAGACTTGTAGGGCGCCATCTGACGGCAGCCATGGTGTTTCTTTATTCGCTATTCTCGTTTTAAACGAAGAAATTATTTTGCAATCTTTCTTGTTACAGTTTTATCACAAATATTTAACTATTTTGTTTTTACTGTTAAATATTTTATAGTGTGTTGGCAGTTATGACGAATTGTGGAGCCGCCATCACTACCCTACTGCCATCTGGCGTGAATGTTCACCTCTAAGCTACACTTTAAGATTTTTTCACTAGTCTGCATACGATTGTTCGGTACACATCTTGCAGCGTTTGTATCTACGTGCAGCGTGATACTAATACTTGAGCCGGTGCGGCTCGCATGTTGCGGTCGAATCTTATTTTGATATTTTTGGTACTGTTCTATCTTCGAGGTCTTGCCTCCTTGGTCTGTTTTGGTTTTGAAATCGGCGAGGCAATGGGTAAGGAGCGAGTGCTTGGACGGTGGGCATTGAGCGTGCTTCTGGCAGCAAGCGCGTGAAGAGTGTTGAGCGATGGCGGCCGTTGAGTGCCGCCTGTGGAAGCTCGCTAGCTTTCCGGAGCGAGTTGCGGCTGTGTGGCGTTAGTTGGCCGGCTTATGCTGAAGAACGGGCAGTTCTGCACGACTCTGCGGGGACAACTAAACCCGCAGTGCTGCTCTGCTGTTATCAGCCGACAAAGTAAAACTGTAAAGCACGGTATTGAGTAGTTCCGGCCGCAACATCTCGCTGTTATTACATTTCTGCTCAATGACGTCTTTGGCAGTTCAGACTATTTGAAATCAATTAGCTGTTCTGCGTCAGGCATGTCGCTTTCGTGATACGGTACTGGATCAGCATCTCAGCGTTAATGCAAGTTACTTTTGTAAAGTTTGAGTTAAAAGTTGTTTTCGGTTACCAAATCATGGTCTGCACCATGTCTTACTCATGGCGAATGTTTTATATTATAGGCGAGCCTACTTTTGGTTCAACTGTGATCAGAAATATGTTTCTACCACTGAGCCCTACGGTTGTTTTTCCTAACTTGTTCCAAGGAGCTTTGTATTCTCTACTGTCTAAAATGTTCTTGTGCATATTTATTGTTATTCTCACTGATGGTTTTAAAATAAGTGTAGGCAAGTTACGATTTACATGTAAGCGCAGGAGTTTCCTCCTTATTTGGTGAGATATATGCAGGTTATGGTGTCACTAGGTTATGCGTTTATCTGTGCGGTGAATTATCCTTATCATTCACATTGAAACTGGTGATGTCTGTATGTGACAGAGTTCAACTGTACTTTGGTTTGAGGCTTTTCTGGCTTGGTGTTTTTGTGGGGGTCCTAGTTGGGCTGTCCGTTGTCCCACGCTGGCAGATCCATTGCGTGGGCGTGGTCCGGTGGTTGTATCGGATGGAGCGACCCTCGTCTGCGCCGGTTGTTCAATGAACTCATCCGGCGGCACCGTTAAGCGCAGCCTTATCAAGTTACGTTATTCACTTGTATTGCTCTCTTATTGTAGTCTCAAAGTTTTTCTGGACTGTTAACTGCTGTTGCTACTGTAATTTTGTCGTTTTGTCGTTCGGCTGATGCCCGATTTTATGTTTTCACTTTGATCTAGGGCCTTGTTCTTTAGGTAAAGGTGGCTTCGATTATTGGGAAACGTTTATCTGGTTCTTGGCCCTTGTATGGATTTATTTAGTGCTTTAATTTAAACTATTGCCTGATTATTTTTTTAGTTTCACCTCTTTAATACTTGCCATTGTTAAAATACGAACTGTACAAGACTTCAATGTCAAGTACAGCTTTATCAACTTAAAATAATTGTATTGATTGGCGAGTCCATAGTGTCCTGTGCACTACGACCAGATAATGGGTATACTTGGAAGGAGAGACAGCATTGGTCGCATATTTTTGTTTATTATCGCAAAATCGATTTTCGGTCACTTAGTGACCATCTTCAGTGCTGTAATATATAACTTAAATTAGTAAGCACTGGTGTCAATAAGCTTACGGCGATCACATAGTCTATGTGATGAGATGTCCTTAGGTTAGTTAGGTTTAAGTAGTTCTAAGTTCTAGGGGACTGATGACCTGAGATGTTAATTCCCATAGTGTTCAGTGCCATTTGTGGCATTTCTCGTGTCCGCGCTCTGTCGCGGTGCGATTGGTCTAGATCGCCTGTTTACACGGAACGATTCTAAGGGGTAGACACAGCAACGAGACGCGGTGGAAGTTACGCCGGTTACCGAGAAAGGGCAGTGACCCTGTCAGTCCTCCTCATTACAGTATTGGTCGTGCCGTGGACGGTCTTGGTCTGTGAGAGGCCGGAGTTAGTTGTGACTGAATATGGAAGCAACGCTCGTGAGTGGATGATGTGGCGAGAGACTTTACGCTGATAGTGGAACTGGGGGTCTTGCTACGTCTGGAGGACACTACAGCCATTCAGAGGGCTGAATGCAACCGCCTGGACGCTACCACCGTGCCAACACTTCTGTCTGCCACTGCTACCTTCAGCTGTGTTAAGTCTGGTGAGTAAGCTGTTTTCTGATCCAGGATTGCTCCTGTACAACTATCTGTTGCATGCCCTTTACAACTTTCGCGTTGAGCTGTGGTACTTGAAATGAGCTGAGCGTTTTGTGTGTGGTAGTTCCTTGCCCTGTAGGTGCTGTTTTGCTTACAAGTACTACCTTTGTCTATTACTTAATTTACTGGGTCTAACTTACGAAAGCTGTGCAAATTGTTCAAACTGTACACAGCCTGCGTCTGAGAAATTTTGCTGGACTACTGTGTGTTTGTTTAAAGCTCCACGCCTGCTGTGTTCTGTCAGCGCGAAGTCTCAAGTTGTGTGAAGTATGATGTTTTCAGTAGTAGCGTGAGGAGTCATTAAGTCAGTCAAATTATTGGTAACGGTGGCTCTTGCAGTACGTAGTTAAGTACTAGTTACCCCTGCTCAACGGTGTGAGCAAGAAGCTCCATCAACGCAATACCATGTTAGTTGTAACTTTAAAGATGTAATATTATCTTAATCCTGTAATGAGCACTGCTTTTACTGCTTTGCGCAGTGCCAGAACATTCAATAAGCCTTCTACTTAATTCGTTTTATGGTTAAAGCTGCAATGAAAATACCTTACCTGCTTTAAGGTATTGCAGTTTGCTACAAGGATTTCGGGCTTATTCACTGTTTGCAAGGCTGTGGGTTAATATTTAACATCTGGCTTCGCAACTGGCCTAGAGACTCGCTAGCAACATATCATTACCCAAATCGGCTACATCCTGACCATGACTTTAAGTAAAACAAAAATGGCTTCAACATGCCTACGACAAACAAGAATATTGCCGGAAAAGATACTATTACTTTCAGAACAGTTCTTCTCTACGTCATTGATAAAAACGTCGCAGAGGTAGTCAGCGAGACAACCACCATTTGTAAGGCCATCTTTTTGATAGTAAACTTTATCATTAAAATCAAAATGATTGAATAACAGTGATAAGCGTATCAGCTCTACCAACTCGAACTCCGCAACCCTTCATTTCATGACCTCATGAGATTTAGTCTCGCAACACGTAATGTTTAGTTCAAAAAATTGTTCCAATGTCTCTGAGCACTATGGGACTTAACTTCTGAGGTCATCAGTCACCTACAACTTAGATCTACTCAAACCTAATTAACCTAAGGACATCACACATACCCATGCCCGGGGCAGGATTCCAACCTGCGACCGTAGTATTCGCGCGTTTCCAGCCTATAGCGCCTACAATCACTCGGCCACCCCGGCCGGCTAATGTTTGGTGAATAGGAATACTTTCATATGGATTGGTGATACCCAAGGAAGCCGGAATGGCTCCTTGTGGCAAACGGGTTTCTCTCATTTTTTAACAGATGTATGGAAATGGCTAAGTACGAAACCCCTCATCTTACGAGCCATGAAGTCATTCTGTTTTTGAAGAACGGTTTATTGGCAACCAATACAGCCTTCCGGCAGTAAAACTGTTCAGTGTCAGTAGAGACTGGCATATTTAGAAAGCCTACTACCACTAAAGTAATTATCAGTGTTGACTCTTACCACCCAACAACGCACCACCGCGTTTCCTTCTGGGCGATGTTAAACAGATTCTCCATGTTAGAACTGGAGCAAACATGCACTGAAAGGGAAAGATAGTCACACAGATAGTGGCAAAATTGTTATATGGAATGTTGTACGGGGTGCTCGAAAAGTCTCTCCGCTGTGCCGTATGACTGTTAGCCGCGTGTGCCGTATGCCGCAGTGAATATACCGAAATGAAAATCAGTGAAACACAAGTTATTAATTTAATGAATACTCATTTTTCTTACAAATTTGCACATTAAATGTTCAAAGCGTCCTCCCTGTTGTTGAATACGCGATTCAATTCGTCTAACTATGTTTCCAAACACAAGCTGTAACATTTCTTCTGTAACATAAGCAGTGTAAGAGGATATTTCAGTTTTCAATTCATCGGTGCCTTTTGGCACTGCTTATAGACAGTTGATTTCGCAGTTTCCCAGAGGAAAGACAGGTGGTGTTAGGTCAGGCGATCGTAGAGGCCAAAGTCCCTGTGAAATCATGCGATCACCAAAAACATCAGCTAGCAGCGACACTGAAACGCGAGCTGTATGCGCGGTTGCACCATTTTCTTGAAAATAACTGTTCAGTATTTCACTTCACACAAGTTCCCCTATGAATGGGTACAGAATATCACTGCCGTATCGTTGTGTGTCCTCACCGGGGGACACCACCTTGACGAAGCACTGTCCGTGCGGGTGGAGAGGCTTGCGTATCCGCGTGAGGCTGAGGGTAATGCCGAAGGTAGAGGACCCACTGCCGGTAAGGCCTCAGTTGATGGATCAGACTAACAGTGTCCCACATCGTCCCATGTTGCCTATCCACTCCTAGTCATACCCTATTCCCTGACACAACCAATGGTGTGATGCGATCCGTGCCGAGGGGTGCGTGACACATGGGAAGATGTGTCGCAAACGGAGCCTCAGGGATACCGGGCGACCTCCCTGAGTAATTAGCCTTACACCGCGCGGGGTATTCGTGGTGTGGACCTTCTAGATCGCCAAATCTCGTGGGACCGATATGGACACCAAACAGGAAAATGAAAAGAAACTGAGGAGCAAATTGAGACATCAGATACCCGAACATCGGGGACTGAACCGATGGAAGGCACTTCCACAACTGAATCAGGGTCTAGACCTGAGCCAGAAGTGGGAACTGTAACCGAGAAGCTAGACCAGATTAAGATCAAAGGCTTGTCTGGGGCCCAAAAGAGGAAGCTACTCAGGGAACAGAGGGAAAAGGTAGGAAAAGAATGGCTTCCTAAACACAAATGGAGGGAAGTAAAGGGACTAGAACCCAAGACCTCCAGGAAAATACTGTCTCAGTCTGAAGGGGGTCACGCAGACCCCCAAAACGTCAAAGACAGGTCTAAGTGGATAAGGGAGGAATCAAAGACTTCCTCCTCCCTGGATAAACGAGTCCAAAAAAATAACCGAGGCAAGAAATAGGGAAACAGACCTATAGTACTGCAGTCTCGGTTTTTAGGATGGCAGTTATCCAGGAAGGTTATCCACTGATGGCCATTACCTCGCAGCAGGAGGAACTAGTACAGATGGCCCTCTCTAAAAAGATTGGGGGGGACGCTGACCCAGGTCCCAACTTCAGGAGGGTCTATGTAGACCGTGGTCCACTCATTTTTGTCTGTGAGGGGGTGCACACAGTACAATGGCTTAAGGACAAGGTGCTTACGATATACCCATGGTGAAGATGCGATGCTGCTAGTCAAGACGGCAGCGGAGCTTCTTAAGACCGTAAAGATATCATTATGGGTACCCAAGATCCTTAAGGAAGTCTCTCCCAAGACTCTGTTCGGGAAAATAGGGGCCCAGAACCCAAAACTCCCGACGGAAGACTGATTAACCAGAAGGTTGCTCCGGAAGGACGAACCGTGGTGGGGGAGGTTCGTAAGAAGTCCCTGAAGGCGATGCGGGAGCAGGACCAGAAACTGTTTTTAGGGTTCTCGCAGGCCACCGTCAGGGTTCTCAAAGACCTCAAAGATGACAGTAAGACGGAGCCTAGAGGTGCTGCAGATTAATCTGCAGCACAGTAAAGGGGCCTCTGCTGCCCTGAGCCGCTGCGTGGGGAGACAGGACGTGGCCCTGATACAAGAACCCTATTTATACAAAGGGGGTGTATCGGGCCTCGGAGGCACTGGTGGTAAGCTGATCTATTCTAGAAATCTAAGAAACTCCAGAACATGCATCTATGTTAGAAACGGCATCTCTTTCATGCCAATGTCGGATTTCTGCTCTAGGGACTTAGTGACCATCAAAATGCAGCAATGTGAGGAAGGTATGACGAGGGAAATTGTCTTGGCCTTAGCATACCTTCCTTAAGAAGACAGTTCTCCCCCTCCCTCGAAGGTGAGGAGACTGGTAGATACTTGCCATCGGCAAGGTGACCAACTGCTGGTGGGGTGCGATGCCAATGCCCACAACCTAGTGTGGGGCAGCAAGGACACCAAAAGTAGAGGTGAGTACCTTCTTGAATTCCTCTTAGCTAACAACTTAGAGGTCCTGCATAGGGGCAATGAACCTACATTCAGGAATAGAAGAAGGGAAGAAGAAATTGACATAACATGGTAGCTATGTAAAACAATGGCATGTGGTGTTGGAGCCGTCCTCATCGGACCACATGTACATTAAAATCAAGTTTGAAATGGGAATCAGACAGACCATGACTTATTTAAATCCTAGGAAAACAGACTGGGAGACATATAGGAGGGACCTTGGCTTAGGCTTATCGGAAATTAAAACCACGATATGGAAGCTAATAGAATTTCAGGAAGTAGCAGAGGCTGTTACCTCTGCCATAGTGACCTCATATCAGGATAACTGCACAATCACCAGGAAGTGCGCAAATAGGAGTGTTTCTTGGTGGAATAACAAATTGGAAACGCAAAGAAAACAGGTACAGAGACTGTTTATTATTGCGAGACGCAAAGGACAATGGGCTAAATATCGTGAGGCCCTAGTCAGTTACAACCTTGCAATAAGACAAGCAAAGGAGGCATCCTGGAAGGCATTCGGTGAGGAAGTGGCAGGCACAGCTGCACAAGCCAGACTTCACAAGATTCTCACTAGAGTCCCAACTAACACAGGAGGTACGTTGAGGAAGGAGGATAGGGAATATACAAAGACAGCACATGAGACGCTAGAATTGCTCCTCAAAACTCACTTTCCTCAATATACTCTGCCGGCTAACACAGACTAGTATGTGACCCCAGAGAGACAACGGTTCTCAGACACTCGATGAGAGGACTGGAAATCGGGCAAGGGGTGTGTGAACTTCAACAAAATCCAGTGGGCGGTGTGAAAATTCCAGCCGTTCAAGTCACCTGGCCCAGATGGAATTTTTCCAGCTCTCCTGCAACAGGCAGGAGGAAAGCTTATAAGAGTCCTATGTAGGCTATTCAGAGTTAGCTTAGCAGTAAGAATCATTCCCAATGTTTGGAGGGCAGTGAAGGTTGTCTTCATTCCAAAGTCAGGGAGAATTGATCATACCAAGGCCAAGAATATGAGACCAATCAGTCTGTCCTCCTTCAATCTCAAACCACTGGAAAAACTGGTTAATGTATACGTTGGGGATAGGAGGCTATGTAGTGACCCTCTACACCTGAACCAACACGCATACCAACCAGGTAAATCATGTGAAACAGCTCTCCACCAACTCGTTGAGAAGGTCGAAAATCACTTCACTTCCAAGAAATAGCCCTCTGCATCTTCCTGGATATCGAGGGGGCCTTTTGCAACACGACCCTCGATTCCATGACAAGGGCAGCAGAGGTGCATGACCTGGGGACCACTGTATGTAGGTGGATCAAGGCCATGCTTAGTGGAAGGAAGGTAGAGGCTACCATGATGAATGAAAAGATGGTAATTAAGACCACTAGAGGCTACCCACAAGGAGGAGTTTTGTCCCCTCTAATGTGGAATCTAGTGGTGAACTAACTCATTGAGGAACCAAATTCCAGACAATGCTTCTGCCAAGGATACGCAGATGACCTTGTCATAGTAATACTTGGCAAATTCACTGACACAGTTAGGAATATGACACAAGGAGGGTTGGACATTGTGCAAAAATGGTGCATTAATCAGGATCTGAGAGTTAATCTTAAGAAGACTGTTGTGGTGCCATTTACGAAGAGACTTAATCAACATGCAAGTAGGAACTAAAGCTCTTCGGTGAAACTCTACCTGTGAAGGGGACAGTGAAATAACTAGGGGTAACCTTGGATGAGAAGCTAACTTGGACCCCTCATATTAAGAGTATCTGATCCAAGGCAAAAAGCACCTTAGTGAGTAGTAGGAGGCCTTGTGACAAATACTGGGGCCTAAGCTCCAGGGGTATGCACTGGATATACACAACAGTGGCCTATGGGGCCGTAGTGTGGTGGAAGAAGGTTGAACAGCGGGTTGCTGCGAAAGAGCTTGCTAAGTGCAGAGATTGGCCTCCTTAGCCATAATGGGCGGAATTAGCTGCACACCAACCGCTGGAATGGAAGCCATGCTTGACATGCCTCCACTTCAGCTTTGGGTAAAGATGGAGGTAGCAGCTGGGGCATACATACTTGAAACTGGCCAAAACTGGGTCTCATTTTGATATACAGAATCACACACTAACATAGTGAGTGAGGTAAATATAGGTATGGCTGAGGAAATGCCAGCTGACTATATAATAACTCGTAACTGCTTCAACAAGCCTTACAATATAATAATTGGCAGTAGGGAGCAGTGGGAGAAAACAGTTCGACACCGTATGGGGAACATCGTTTGGTTCACCGATGGGTCGAAAACAGTTGGGGCAGGGTTGTACGGGGTTCAGCCAAGAATGGAGAGCAGCATCTCTCTAGGAAAACTGGCCTCTGTGTTCCAAGCCAAAAAGATTGTTGCCGATTGCCACAGGGCTCTGGTGGAGCTAGGGGGAAACAATAGGGTGTACCAAGTGTGGGTCCTTGGCCACTCAGGGATCTGTGGCAATAAACAAGCCAATAGATTGGCTAGGATGGGGGCAACAACTCCATTTATTGGACCGGATCAAATTAGAACTACGGAACTAGCTTAGGAAACAGTACGTAGGGTATTGGATCAACGTCCATAAACAAAAACATTGTAAGATAATGATGACCAAGAATATTTTAAAAGAAGCTCTGTAATCCTGGGATTGAACAGGAAAGAGATCAGACTCATGATTGGACTGATGACCGGCCATGGGAACTTCAAAAAACACCTACACACTATGAGTATAATGAAAGAGGACCCTAAATGTAAGCTCTGTGATAAGGGTGGAGAAACTGCATCACACCTAATCTTTGAATGCATGGCATTGGAGAGTAAAAGATACTGAATCTTCGGGACAACTAGACCTGAAGAAATTTCGTCTAACAAAAACCTGGTAGAGGGGCTCCCTGCACTATTTAAGGGCACTGGTTGGCTTTACTAGATATACAGGGAGCGATACCGCACAATAAACCTAGTTTCGGTGCGGGCAGTAGCGGGTTGGATATAAGCTGTTTTAGCTCTCCTGTTAAAATCAAACCAAAATCAAATCAATCGTTGTGCGTTTATTGTTTCGTTGAAAAATATGGAATCCACAATCCGATGTCCAGAAATTACAATCCAAACTTTTATTTTCACAAAATGAAGTGGTTCCTCATGTATACACAATGGACACTCCTGGAAATTGAAATAAGAACACCGTGAATTCATTGTCCTAGGAAGGGGAAACTTTATTGACACATTCCTGGGGTCAGATACATCACATGATCACACTGACAGAACCACAGGCACATAGACACAGGCAACAGAGCATGCACAATGTCGGCACTAGTACAGTGTACATCCACCTTTAGCACCAATGCAGGCTGCTATTCTCCCATGGAGACGATCGTAGAGATGCTGGATGTAGTCCTGTGGAACGGCTTGCCATGCCATTTCCACCTGGCGCCTCAGTTATACCAGCGTTCGTGCTGGTCGTGCAGACCGCGTGAGACGACGCTTCATCCAGTCCCAAACATGCTCAATGGGGGACAGATCCGGAGATCTTGCTGGCCAGGGTAGTTGACTTACACCTTCTAGAGCACGTTGGGTGGCACGGGATACATGCGGACGTGCATTGTCCTGTTGGAACAGCAAGTTCCCTTGCCGGTCTAGGAATGGTAGAACGATGGGTTCGATGACGGTTTGGATGTACCGTGCACTATTCAGTGTCCCCTCGACGATCACCAGTGGTGTACGGCCAGTATAGGAGATCGCTCCCCACACCATGATGCCGGGTGTTGGCCCTGTGTGCCTCGGTCGTATGCAGTCCTGGTTGTGGCGCTCACCTGCACGGCGCCAAACACGCATACGACCATCATTGGCACCAAGGCAGAAGCGACTCTCATCGCTGAAGACGACATGTCTCCATTCGTCCCTCCATTCACGCCTGTCGCGACACCACTGGAGGCGGGTTGCACGACGTTGGGGCGTGAGCGGAAGACGGCCTAACGGTGTGCGGGACCGTAGCCCAGCTTCATGGAGACGGTTGCGAATGGTCCTCGCCGATACCCCAGGAGCAACAGTGTCCCTAATTTGCTGGGAAGTGGTGGTGCGGTCCCCTACGGCACTGCGTAGGATCCTACGGTCTTGGCGTGCATCCGTGTGTCGCTGCGGTCCGGTCCCAGGTCGACGGGCACGTGCACCTTCCGCCGACCACTGGCGACAACATCGATGTACTGTGGAGACCTCACACCCCACGTGTTGAGCAATTCGGCGGTACGTCCACCCGGCCTCCCGCATGCCCACTATACGCCCTCGCTCAAAGTCCGTCAACTGCACATACGGTTCACGTCCACGGTGTCGCGGCATGCTACCAGTGTTAAAGACTGCGATGGAGATCGTATGCCACGGCAAACTGGCTGACACTGACGGCGGCGGTGCACAAATGCTGCGCAGCTAGCGCCATTCGACGGCCAACACCGCGGTTCCTGGTGTGTCCGCTGTGCCGTGCGTGTGATCATTGCTTGTACAGCCCTCTCACAGTGTCCGGAGCAAGTATGGTGGGTCTGACACACCGGTGTCAATGTGTTCTTTTTTCCATTTCCAGGAGTGGATTTTCAGTACTTCACATACGAGAATTTTGCGAGTTCATGTACCCGGATAAATGAAACCACGCCTCATCATTGAAAAACGTTTCATTAAGAATATCCCTTCCAGTTTGTTGGACGAAATTTTTGAACCATTGACAACAATGCAGTCTCTTGTCATGATCAGTATTTTTCAGTTCTTTCAGGACTGTCAGTTTGTGTGGGAAAAGTTCTTATTTTTTCCTTACAGCTTAGTGGGCCGTTCCGACACTAGTACTTAGTATTTAGTTCCTGTGCTAGTTTTCTTACTGACTTGTTTGGACTCCTGGGCATTTTATCGGAAATATCGAGTAGTTTATTCTCAGACAAAATGCTAGGACGACCACTGAACCCGTACTTCGAAATGTGTTAATCAGTTCTCGCACAGTATCGCGATGTGGGAGTGTTGTCTCCGGGAAAACTTAATTATATGTTTGACGAAGTGAAACTGTGTATTTACCACCAGCTTTCAACACTTGTTCGACTAAAAACACATGTCCTTCAATGGTTAGCATTTTAACACTGACAAAAACGGAGCAGTCGAACAATGGAACTGCGGAGAGACTTTATGAATACCCCGTAGTTCGTTTCTGCGTCTTATTCACACCAGATTACACCATCTCTAATTGAGGGCAGTTTTGCGACCGTATGGCAAGGGCATTTAGGGAACCTAACATACAGATTGACTTTCAGACACGTAGTTCGTTCACACCAGTACTACGTAATTAAATTGGTGAAAAATCGAGTAAATTCTTAAAATCAGGTGTCTACAAAATATCATGTGAATCCTATGACATATCGGGCAAACATGTCCTTATTTTCAAATAAGATTTAAGGAAAAGGGCAATAAAAGCTCTACAGCAATAGGATGTCAATTTACGATGGAAAACATACTTTTGAGGCAGCTGAAAAGCCTTTAACTGTTTGACATATGGAGCCCAAAAAGCTAGATTTGGATATTTTGGAAGAAACTGAAAACAAAATGAGCCCACGTAGTGGTTCGAATGAACAGAACCACTCTAATCGGATATTTTACACACAGATATTTTCGTTTTTACTGTTCTATGAATAGTTTTTTCAGAACACAAATCTCCAGTTTGCATCTTCATATGTATAAACTGTGTATCGCAGTAGTAACAAATTGTACCTTAATTTTTCTTGGAAAAGTTTTTGCGTCTGTCATAGTGCATCTAGTACTAGATGTTTTCTATGCGTTTATAATTTTTATAGACACACTCAATGTACCTCTTGTGCTTCTTTCATGACGAGCTGACGTCAGCTAATATGGCCCTGTTAATTCGTTTCCTTATGTGCATTGTAATTTCACATTTTGTTATTTGGCTTTCTTGGCGTCCACTGTAGCTGCGACGGTACTTGGCGCCAGTGTTGTTACTATTCTGCTACCTGATGGCAGCCAATACGGGCTTCGTTTATTGTTGTGTATTTTACATTTGTTTTTATTATTATTTTGTTGTTGAACTTTCGTCATATTCTCATGTCTAGTACTATTCATAAAGTAAATTCACTATCAGACTTGTAGGGCGCCATCTGACGGCAGCCATGGTGTTTCTTTATTCGCTATTCTCGTTTTAAACGAAGAAATTATTTTGCAATCTTTCTTGTTACAGTTTTATCACAAATATTTAACTATTTTGTTTTTACTGTTAAATATTTTATAGTGTGTTGGCAGTTATGACGAATTGTGGAGCCGCCATCACTACCCTACTGCCATCTGGCGTGAATGTTCACCTCTAAGCTACACTTTAAGATTTTTTCACTAGTCTGCATACGATTGTTCGGTACACATCTTGCAGCGTTTGTATCTACGTGCAGCGTGATACTAATACTTGAGCCGGTGCGGCTCGCATGTTGCGGTCGAATCTTATTTTGATATTTTTGGTACTGTTCTATCTTCGAGGTCTTGCCTCCTTGGTCTGTTTTGGTTTTGAAATCGGCGAGGCAATGGGTAAGGAGCGAGTGCTTGGACGGTGGGCATTGAGCGTGCTTCTGGCAGCAAGCGCGTGAAGAGTGTTGAGCGATGGCGGCCGTTGAGTGCCGCCTGTGGAAGCTCGCTAGCTTTCCGGAGCGAGTTGCGGCTGTGTGGCGTTAGTTGGCCGGCTTATGCTGAAGAACGGGCAGTTCTGCACGACTCTGCGGGGACAACTAAACCCGCAGTGCTGCTCTGCTGTTATCAGCCGACAAAGTAAAACTGTAAAGCACGGTATTGAGTAGTTCCGGCCGCAACATCTCGCTGTTATTACATTTCTGCTCAATGACGTCTTTGGCAGTTCAGACTATTTGAAATCAATTAGCTGTTCTGCGTCAGGCATGTCGCTTTCGTGATACGGTACTGGATCAGCATCTCAGCGTTAATGCAAGTTACTTTTGTAAAGTTTGAGTTAAAAGTTGTTTTCGGTTACCAAATCATGGTCTGCACCATGTCTTACTCATGGCGAATGTTTTATATTATAGGCGAGCCTACTTTTGGTTCAACTGTGATCAGAAATATGTTTCTACCACTGAGCCCTACGGTTGTTTTTCCTAACTTGTTCCAAGGAGCTTTGTATTCTCTACTGTCTAAAATGTTCTTGTGCATATTTATTGTTATTCTCACTGATGGTTTTAAAATAAGTGTAGGCAAGTTACGATTTACATGTAAGCGCAGGAGTTTCCTCCTTATTTGGTGAGATATATGCAGGTTATGGTGTCACTAGGTTATGCGTTTATCTGTGCGGTGAATTATCCTTATCATTCACATTGAAACTGGTGATGTCTGTATGTGACAGAGTTCAACTGTACTTTGGTTTGAGGCTTTTCTGGCTTGGTGTTTTTGTGGGGGTCCTAGTTGGGCTGTCCGTTGTCCCACGCTGGCAGATCCATTGCGTGGGCGTGGTCCGGTGGTTGTATCGGATGGAGCGACCCTCGTCTGCGCCGGTTGTTCAATGAACTCATCCGGCGGCACCGTTAAGCGCAGCCTTATCAAGTTACGTTATTCACTTGTATTGCTCTCTTATTGTAGTCTCAAAGTTTTTCTGGACTGTTAACTGCTGTTGCTACTGTAATTTTGTCGTTTTGTCGTTCGGCTGATGCCCGATTTTATGTTTTCACTTTGATCTAGGGCCTTGTTCTTTAGGTAAAGGTGGCTTCGATTATTGGGAAACGTTTATCTGGTTCTTGGCCCTTGTATGGATTTATTTAGTGCTTTAATTTAAACTATTGCCTGATTATTTTTTTAGTTTCACCTCTTTAATACTTGCCATTGTTAAAATACGAACTGTACAAGACTTCAATGTCAAGTACAGCTTTATCAACTTAAAATAATTGTATTGATTGGCGAGTCCATAGTGTCCTGTGCACTACGACCAGATAATGGGTATACTTGGAAGGAGAGACAGCATTGGTCGCATATTTTTGTTTATTATCGCAAAATCGATTTTCGGTCACTTAGTGACCATCTTCAGTGCTGTAATATATAACTTAAATTAGTAAGCACTGGTGTCAATAAGCTTACGGCGATCACATAGTCTATGTGATCGCCGTAAGCTTATTGACACCAGTGCTTACTAATTTAAGTTATATATTACAGCACTGAAGATGGTCACTAAGTGACCGAAAATCGATTTTGCGATAATAAACAAAAATATACGACCAATGCTGTCTCTCCTTCCAAGTATATAAAATAATTGTGTTAATAAAATGTCATAAGTGATGCTCAATTTAACTATCTTAGACAGTTATTCGATGATTCCTACTTCTCACGGACGACCATTGCTGGCTCCTTGTGAGGTGATACTTACTATTGAAGGCTGTGCGTTTCGGTTTGAATGCCTCTCTAGGTAAACGGTACCACAACGGTTGCAGTACCTTTGGCATTTCTATTGTTATGCTAAGATGGTATCTGTTCTTTCGGACATGGGCGGGTGCACTACGAATGTAGTGCGGGACAATAGGTTGAGAATCTGGGTTTCGCGGGATGCGCGCCAGAGATAAGGTCCTGCAGTCGCACTATCCTCTGTGTCCTCAGTGGCCGCCCGCATCTCGTGGTCGTGCGGTAGCGTTCTCGCTTCCCACGCCCGGGTTCCCGGGTTCGATTCCCGGCGGGGTCAGGGATTTTCTCTGCCTCGTGCTGGCTGGGTGTTGTGTGATGTCCTTAGGTTAGTTAGGTTTAAGTAGTTCTAAGTTCTAGGGGACTGATGACCATAGATGTTAAGTCCCATAGTGCTCAGAGCCATTTGAGCCATCCTCAGTGGCTCAGATGGATAGAGTTAGCCGGCACGGTAGCTCAGCGTGTTCGGTCAGATAGCTGCGTGCTCTCTGTAATAAAAAAACTGAGTCAAGGAACCAACGATCAATTTGAACGGATGTCTTGTGACGTCCGCGCAGACCAAACGCAACGAACTACATCGAACAAAATGAGTAAAAGAAAAAAAAAAATGTGGAGCGTCTGCCATGTAAGCAGGAGATCCCGGGTTCGAGTCCCGGTTGGGGCACACATTTTCATCTGTCCCCGTTGACGTATTTCAACGCCTGTAAGCAGCTAAGGGTTTTCATTTCATTGTAATTTCATTTCTATTATTGATTCTGGTTTGTGATTTTTGTATATCGTTACTTTTTTTAATAAATGTTTGAACATCGCTACGTCCGGTACACGTCGTATTACAAACAATAAATTCATTAACTTTTTGAAGCATGACTTTCTGATTAGCGACCTCCGTAGCTTTTACGCTGCACTACCGTTCATCGTCAATTACGACGGTGGTCTGCAGCTTGTGACTCGATCGTCTGAAGTTTAAAGCGGGCGCGGCGGGTTCACAACAGAAATATAGCATACGGCGCACGAGTGACAACCAGTGATGTCACTGCAGGTATCATGGCTACGTAAGGACGGCAGCAGCTATCACACGACAGACCCCACTAGACAGTGGCTGGGGAGCAAGCAACTCAAAGCTCCATGACATTTAGGCACTTGAAGTGGTTAGAAAGATGACAAAATTTTGACACAGGGTTCTGTGCATTGAAACTTATCTCAGTACACAACCATCTGACCACACATAATGAATTTTCGGTACGTGCGTTGTATACAGCCTTACAATATAGCTCAAGCCTTTTAAATTCCTGAGTTACATTACACAAGCCACGTCCTGCATAATCTCGTCCCTCATCCTCGCCGGAAAGCAGTACATATTTGCGTGGGAGGCAACGGCGTAATGGTGTCGGAAAATTTTCACATTTAATTCCACCTGCAGAAGAAAAACACGAAAAACAGTTACGTATCACAAGTACTGTGCTACAGTGAAGAGTCAAAGAAACGCGTGCACCTGCCTAATCTCGTGTAGGACCCCCGCGAGCGCGCGTAAGTATCTTCACAGGAACTGGCACGGACTCGATCGACTAATGTCTGAAGTCTTGCTGGACACCGTGAATCTTGCAGGACTGTCGAGAACTGCGTAAGAGTTCGAGGGGGTGGGGATCTCTTCTGAACAGCACGTTGCAAGGCATCCCAGATATGCTAAATAATGTGCATGTCCCTCGACTTTGGTGCCACCGGAAGCGTTTAAACTCGGAAGAGTGTTCCTGGATCCAATCTGTAGCAAATTCGGACGTATGAGGTGTTGCATTGTCCTGCTGGAATTGCCCAAGTGCATCGGAATGCACAATGGACATGAATGGATCCAGGTTATCAGACAGAATGGTTACATACGTGTAACCTGTCAGAGTCATACCTAGACGCATCAGGGGTTCCATATCGCTCTAACTGCACATACCCCACATCAGTACAGAGCCTCCTCCAGCTTGAAGAGTCCTATACCGATATGCAGGCTCCATGGATTCACTAGGTTGTTTCCGAACCCCTATCTAATCTAAATCTAAATCTACATCCATACTCCGGAAGCCACCTGCCGGTGTGTGGCGGAGGGTACCTTGAGTACCTCTATTGGTTTTTTTATTCGTATTGTTCGCGGAAAGAAAGATTGTCGGTATACCTCCATGTTGGCTCTAATCTCTCTGATTTTATCCTTATTGTCTCTTCGTGAGATATACGTAGGAGAGAGCAATATACTGCTTGACTCCTCGGTGAAGGTATGTTCTCAAAACTTCAATTAAAGCCCGTACCGAGCTACTGAGCGTCTCTCTTGCAGAGTCTTCCACTGGAGTTTATCTATTATCTCCGTAACACTTTCGCGATTACTAAATGATCCTATAACGAAGGGCGCTGCTCTCCGTTGGATCTTCTATATCACTTCTATCAACCCTGTCTGGTACGGATCCCACACCGGTGAGCAGTATATGTCGATCCACTCGATACCGTTTGAAACGAGTCGCTGCCGACCAGGCAACGTGTTTCCAGTCATCAACAATCCAATGGAGCTTTTTGTCGTGCAAGTATAGAGGGTACACGAGATTCCCTTCGGCTCCCGAAGTCCATATCCATGATGATTCGTTGAATGGTTCGCACTCTGGGCGCTTATTGAGGCCCCATCATTTAAACCTGCAGCAATTTGCGGAAGGGCTACACTTCTGTCACGCTGAAAGATTCCCTACGGTCGTCGTGGGTCCAGTTTATGCAGGATCTTTTTCCGGCCACAGTGATGTCGGAGATTTGTTTCACCGGATATCTGATGTTAACGATATGCTCGTGAAATGATAGTACGGGAAAATTCCCACTTCACTGCAACCTCGGTGATACTGTGTCCCATCGCTCGCGAGTCGACTGTAACACAACGTTCAAATTCCCTTAAATCTTGATAACCTGTCACTGCAGCAGCAGTAACCAATCTAACAATTGCGCCAGACACTTATTACATAGGCGCTGCCGACCGCAGCGCCGTATACTGTTTGCATTTCCATAATGAGAATTTCACTCTGCAGTGGAGTGTGCGCTGATACGAAACTTCCTGGCAGATTAAAACTGTGTGCCGGACCGTGATTCGAACTCGGGTCCAGTTTCTTTCGCGCTTCAGTGTGTAACCTCCTGAACAAAAGCTCAGTTCCAGTTTCACAGCGCTGAGTCTACTTTCTGCTACAAAGCAGATTGTACACAGCTGTCGTTGACATTGTGTCTGCATTTTCAGCACTATCGTAAACGACTTTAAACTTAAAATTTAAACATGATAAACTATCAGTGCGGACACAGTTAAACCCACTAAACATGGACCAGTCGCCATAATACTGGTTCGATAACATGCTTTCAAAGTAAAAGTTCGGCAAATACCACTGGCATAAACTGTCGTTTTGCTTCACAATGTGCGAGATCATTAAACAATTAAAAGTTGTATGTTAGAACATCGAGGAGTTTTACCAACTAGGCGGTCTGCTAGTGACTGTCTCTCCACGTGGAGATAAACGAACCAGACATATACTTTTACATGGTCAGCACATCGTTTTAATAATGTGCCTCAACGTGATGCTTATGCGACATACAGTTCGGACTTTGTTTATTGATATTTTTATAACTCGGTAATATTTCCGTGTAAATATGTACTTACAGACGACATTGATTGGAAGACCGTTTTTGTGACTGGAATAAAAAGGTTTCCCCTCTTTCAACTCTGTATACAGAAACTTCGAAAATTTCTACAGTAACTCCACCTCAAAGATCCCGTTTAACAAAAAAATCCAGTCATCTACCATAGTATTGTAGGACCTTAATTACTGGAAGTGCTCTTCGGTCAACTGGCGAGAAAGTATTGACCATATCAATTTATATTGCTGTAATAATCAAAAATTTCCAGCCAAAAATACTTTTTAAAGAGTTATGTGGTTTCTCGTCTCCCTACAAGAAAGTCATATCAATTTTTTTAAGGAACGATGTGTAGTTGTTACACTGATGAGCAACGTTATTTAAGAACTTATTTAGAGAGGAGTTAATGAACACGAACTACTCGTTGCAGGATAACAAACAGTGAATGAAACATTTTGAAAAGCAAGGGAGAACCACTTGTGTTAATCTCTTCGTTTCCTCATATTCATTCGTTCGGGATATACTGTTTCACAGAACAAAGTAATACGAGCCCTATATGTGCTTCAGATTTCGTTTACTGCTAGCGATCAGAAAACCTTTTGTAACCAATGGTTCTTTAATTAATGGAATCAGTATTTAGGTCACTTGCATTATTAGACGTTAGTCGCATTACAGACGATGCAATGCACTAAGAAGACGCGAAAACTGATCAATATATACGCTTAAATATAATTGCTGCATACAGCGTTAAGAAGATATCGTTTCGATATTCTTTCAGGTAATGCTCCATTATATAATCTATATGACTACTAATTACTCAATAAAGAAGTGCTTAGGGGAAGCTTTTCAAATGAGGGTGGAGGCTTTCGTACCTCTGCCCTCTTTTCAGAGTTGCGAATGCGTTAAACCGGCTCTTCCTCTTACAATGAGTCAAAGGGGGTATTACCGATACAATCAAATGTTTCATACAGTTCCATTTACTACTGGCAGGTCGTTAATTACACCTGGATAAGGGCAGCTATTCGGGAAACACGTGAGTGGCGGTGAGTAGGCGATTGCAGTGCGGTAGGCAAACTTAGCTCGAGTGGCGCTTAACGCACGGTTAGGTTGCCTGCCTACCAGTTCATTTTGATGAGGGAAATTCTTCTATACAATTTTTGGCTTACACGTGGCGTTTTCCAGTTTGTTTCAGGAACGCTTTACACTATTTCCTCTGTGACTTAATGCAAGTTTTTGCGGCAGAGCAGTCGATAAACACGTGTCACCGAAACGAGCTAGTGTAGAAGTAAGTACTGAATCTGCCTCACTTTTAAGTTTTAAAAATACGACTCTATCTGTGAACACCCATACATCAGAAATATTTCGAGAGTTTGGTATGCAGACAAAATCGAGTTTTTTATCGGTGAGGAATACCTATCTAACAAATTAAGTAGCACAGATCCTATACCATACACGGTGTTCTGGGAGGAATGATCAGTATTCTGGAGTGTGGTAGGAATTATCATTCGTTGCAAAAAGTTCACGAAACGTGGACTCCAAAATGCGTACCGCAAGGTATATTGAGCAAGCAGTAAAGGAAACAAAAGAAAAGTTCGGAGTAGGTATTAAAATCCATGGAGAAGAAATAAAAACTTAGAAACTATCTGATGACATTGTAATTCTGACAGAGACAGCAAGGGACCTGGAAGAGCAGCTGAACGGAATGGACAGTGTCTTGAAAGGAGGGTATAATATGAACATCTACAAAAGTAAAACGAGGACAATGGAATGTAGTCGAATTAAATCGGGTGATGCTGAGGGAATTAGTTTAGGAAATGAGACACTTAAAGTAGTAAAGAAGTTTTGCTATTTGGGGAGCAAAATAACTGATGATGGTCGAAGTAGAGAGGATATAAAATGTAGACTGGCAATGGCAAGGAAAGCGTTTCAGAAGAAGAGAAATTTGCTAACATGAAGTATAGATTTAAGTGTCAGGAAGTCGTTTCTGAAAGTATTTGTATGGAATGTAGCCATATGTGGAAGTGAAACATGGACGATAAATAGTCTGGACAAGAAGAGAATAGAAGCTTTCGAAATGTGGTGCTACAGAAGAATGTTGAAGATTATATGGGTAGATCACATAACTAATGAGGAGGTACTGAATAGAATTGGGGAGAAGAGGAGCTTGTGGCACGACTAGAAGAAGAGATCGGTTGGTAGGACATGTTCTGAGACATCGAGGGATCACCAATTTAGTAATGGAGTGCAGCGTGGAGGGTGAAAATCGAGAGGGAGACCAAGATATGAATACACTAAGCAGATTCAGAAGGATGTAGGCTGCAGTAGGTACTTGGAGATGAAGAAGCTTGCACACAATAGAGTAGCATGGAGAGCTGCATCAAACCAGTCTCAGGACTGAAGACCACAACAACGACAAGAATTGTGTTCTTGATCTCAGATTCCGTGAAACTAATCGTTTCTTCTGAAAGCTCTTCGCTTTCCTTTTTTGGGAAGAGGTGTTACGGACCGTAATAAGAAAAATAGTGTGTTAAAAATGGAGCTTACAATGCACACGAGAGCTGTAAGCTGGAATGCTTGAGTTCGGTAGAAGACATGTTTCGCCTTGGCGTAGATGAAAGTTCTTAAGGTATGCTCTTCAGACCCCATAGTTACTAGACCTACTTACTTCGAATAGTCTTTTTTATCCTATCCCTGAATATTGAACATTCTTCCTGTGAAACTTTTTAAACGATTTTTAGCACGGACGAGTACCTACAAAGTGGAAAGGGCTGCGACGCACTTAATCAGAAAACTACATGAATGACATTGCGATCACTATCGATGCATACAAAGTGAACAAACGCTACGGTAAATCTTTCTGAGCAAATTATGCTCACATTGCAGGTGAAAATGTGTTTATTTTCCTATCGACCTGATCTCTGGCAGTAGTTCATGAAACACAGAAAAGATACGAGAATGGACAATGTCAGTACATCACTCAAAAACTTTTTTCCAAGAAAAGTCCATAATGTCCTCTGGTCACTTCTGATTAAATTGTACCGGTTAATTTCGAAGCCAGTGTTTTTCTTCGTCGCCATAGATAATATTGAAATGACAATCGTCATAGCTTGCGCTCACAACCGACTGAGTTTATTACCTTATTCACAAGGAGAACTTCCCTTGCCCCCTCTTCCCCCCTCCCCCCCAACCCTGCCCCCCCCTCCCCCGCGGCCCCACCTACACACACGGAATTTGTGGTAAAATGGATAGCCAGCCGGAAATTGATTAAGATCAGACATGAAACCAGGAAGAAGGTGTACTAACCTGTGAAAGAAGAAACAAAATAGAAATATTGAACAGTTGAAGCTGAAGGTGTCTAACATTTAGCGGATCTGAGTACACATGGCATCGTGGCTGTGTAGCTACGATGTTGGATTGCGAACGCGGAGATCCGTGTTCAAGTCTCGCTGGTGTCCCTTTTTTCCACAAAATTACGAACTGTTCGTCCCGTCATTGACGTGTCTGTCCTCCTTTCCAGTTGTCGTACTACACACTGGTTATAAAGTAGGAGTCATTGTAAGTAGGCTGTTTATGTTTTCTTATATTGGTAACGCCACGGAGCGCTCTGTATTAAAGTCACTGGCTGTGCTGTGTGCAGTCTGTGGCTAGTTTGCATTGTTGTCTGCCATTGTAGTGTTGGGCAGCTGGATGTTAACAGCGCGTAGCATTGCGCAGTTGGAGGTGAGCCGCCAGCAGTGGTGGATGTGGGGAAGTGAGATGGCGGATTTTTGAGAATGGATAATCTGGAGGTGTGTCCATCAGAAACAGCAGATTTGTAAGAATGGGTGTCATGAACTGCTATATATATTATGACTATTAAGGTAAATACATTTTTTGTTCTCTATTAAATTCTTTCATTTGCTAACTATGCCTATCAGTAGTTAGTGCCTTCCGTAGTTTGAATCTTTTATTTAGCTGGCAGTAGTGGCGCTCGCTGTTTTGCAGTAGTTCGAGTAACGAAGATTTTTGTGAGGTAACTGATTTGTGAAACGTATAGGTTAATGTTAGTCAGGGCCATTCTTTTGTAGGGAATACTGAAAGTCAGATTGCGTTGCGTCAAAAATATTGTGTGTCAGTTGAAGCACAGTCATGTATAATATTTCGAAGGGGACGTTTCATATCATGTGTTATGAATATATTAACGCAGCAAGTGGGAGCAGGCGAGATGCCGCGTAGACCTCACAGAAGTGAAAATAACAAAAAAACGGATGTGTGCTACGTTACATCAAATAAATCCAACAGTCAAAACGTCGAAAACGAAAGGCAAGAGTCATAACATGTAGTACTTGTTTAGGACAAATAGAAGGTACGTACGCCTGGATGTCCTTTCCTTACACCTCGCTGTTGAAAACGGAAGTTACATTACGACTCAGACATCGAACAGGTACGTCAATGGCGGGACAGACAGTTAATAATTTTGCGGAAAAAAGTGGGGGCACGAGGGAGGTCTGAACACGGGTCTCCGGCTTGGCAGTCCAACACCGTGACCCCACAACCACGACGGCGTAATTCTTGCAATCCGCTCTATGTTGCCTACCTTGAGCTTGCACATTTAACTTTATCTATTTCGCTTCTCTTTCCACAGTTCAGTACACCTTCTTCATGTTTTCATGCTTTCTCTATGTCCAGTTATTTATGGGCTATCCACTGGGCCATCTTACCACTAAGTATGAGAAGGTTGCAACAGTGAGTTTTCCTTGTGGCGTAGGATCAACTGTTACTGATTGTCATGGACATTGCGAGTACATAACTGCTGAATAACGTTGATCCTAGACTTTCTTTGCGGAAAGTTGCAAACGGAATACATACAAATATCCTACTGGGTAAGCCACATTTCTAAATTTTGGACGGTTCTAGGCGCTACAGTCCAGAACCGCGCTGCTGATACGGTCGCAGGTTCGAATCCTGCCTCAGGCATGGATGTGTGTGATGTTAGGTTAGTTAGGTTTAAGTAGTTCTGAGTTATAGGGGACTGATGACCTCAGAAGTTCAGTCCTATATTGCTCAGAGCCATTTGAACCATTTTTTAAATTTTGGAAATCTGTGATAAGTTCCTATGGGACAAAACTGCTGAGGTCATCTGTCCCTAGGCTTACACACTACTTAATCTAACTTAAGCTAACTTACGCTAAGGTCAACACACACAGGACACACACACACACACCCACACCCACACACACACACACACACACACACACACACACACACACACCCGCGCACGCGCTCACGCCTGAAGGAGGACTCGAAGCACCGACGGAGGGAGCCACGCGAACCGTGGCAAGGCGCCGAAGAACGCGCGGCCACCCCGTGTGGCCCACATTTCTACATTTATGCCACACAAACTACTGCAGAGTAGGCCTACATGGCAGATGGTACTTTCCATCGAAACAGTTGTAACTGCTGGAATAACGTATGGAGTGCGGAATGCATGATTCCACAAACGCCTCTGGATCTATACGTAGCGGATTTTAAGATACTCCCTGATTTCTGATTCCAACTGATCCATGAAACGTAATAACTAGTTCTCCCCGGGAATGTGCGCCTGAGGAGATATCTCCTAATATCGTGTCGGACTTCCTTTTTCCTGTCGTAGCGCAGCAACTCGACGTGGCATGGACACAACATGTCGTTGGAAGTCCCCTGCAGACATCTTGAGCCAAGCTGCCTCTGTAGCCATCCGTAACTGCGAAAGTGTTGCCGGTGCAGCATTTTGTTCACGAACAGACCCTTAGATTATATTCCGTGTACGATGGGATTCATTTCGGGCAATCTGCGTGGCCAAAGCATTCGCTGGAGCTGTCCAGAATGTTCCTCAAACCAATCGTGGATAGTTCTGGAGCTTTGACTTGGCGCATTGTCATCCATGAACATTTCATCTTCGTTTGGGAACACGAAGTCAATTAACGACAGCAAATTATCTCCAAGTAGCTCAATATAACCATCTCCAGTCAATGATCGGTTCTGTTGGACAAGAGGACCCAGTCCATTCCATGTAGACACAGCCCACACAATTATGGAGCAACATTCGAACTATACCATCCTCCCGAAGTCAGGACTCATCTGATCAGGCCACGGTTTTCCAGTCCTGTCCAGTCCTATGTGGTCAAGAGCCCAGACAAGGCACTGCAGGCTGTCATGCCGCTAGCAAAGGCACTCGCGT